>NC_132932.1:3972611-4305667 GCF_047675955.1 Chlorocebus sabaeus | reverse complement strand
TTGCACCAAGACATAGAATGAAGTCATCCATAGAAACTCTCTCATGAGGCCATAATATTGAGCTTAAGAAAATATATTAATGCCAGAGAAATACTTGATAAAGGATTTAGACTCCCTGTTCATACCAATTACTAGTGCCTTTATACCTTCAGCATGGTCCTACACATGCCATTTCCAATGTGTGATGGCTTGCTGCTGTGGCAGCTAGAAATTATGACTTAATAAATCTGATAATAGTTCATGATGAGCAGTGCTCACATAGGCAGTCACTTGGAAATCAATGGTCAGGTACTTAGTCCCTAATAAGACCCAATAGCATACTAAGATCTATGTTTTAAACAATAAGCAATTGTCTTCTGTAGAGATTTTTTTCTGGAATCCTAAAAGTTAGTAATTGTTATTTATCCAGTAATTGTTATTTATCTAATTGACTTTTGTAAATAATCTACACAATCTCCTTATTTATCATGGATATCTCTATTTCATTGGATTCCTGGTTGACATAGCCTGAATGGCAGGGCAGTTTGCACTGAAGACCAGAATTAGTACAGGGACTCACTGAAAACTGGAGATGCTATGAATCAACCTAAAATTGATATAAAGTAGTATTTATGAAGCAGTTTTTATGCTGCCTATAACATTCAATGATCTTGCAAGAACTGTGTCTCTTTCTCAGTGGTAAAGAATATAAAGCAAAATAATGTGTATTTTATGTGATGGGAGGATACTCTAGCCTTCCCTAGTGTATTGGACTCAAAACCTAAATGATTTGGCAGAATTCTGAAAATAACTAAGGGTATTGCTAACCTTCTTGTATGTCATTTCCTACCCGCAGGTCTAATCAGAGCATGCCTATAATGTGTGACTAATATGATGTTCTATAGATTATCATGACCATTAAGTTCCCTAAGGACTATATTATGACAGAGAGTAAAAGAGTTTTAAAAAGCTGAACAAACTATAAATGTTCAGAAAGTTATGGAGTAACAAATGTGAATTTTTAAGGGTGAGAACTCCATCACAAGATGAAGTTGAGTGGTTTTCTGCAACTTGTTGTGAACATGTTAGTAGTTTTATGATATCCTTCATGTACTCAGTATGAAGTTAAATCTACTGGAATTTCAATATATTGCAAATACAACATATAATGTGGCAAGGATCTTCTCCATGGAAAAGTATTTATGATGAAACATAAATTAGTTTAAAATGTAAAACACCTATGGTGAAATACTGGATCGTGGTTCTGCTGACAGATCCATTCCACCCACACCCCACCTTTATGTTCCTCTAAAGACCACCCTGAAGTGCCTTTGCAATCACCTACTCTGTTTTTTCCTGGTGGGCTCTGTTACTCTGTGTTCCTGGAAAGTGTACCTCTGATACTTTCCTCCTTGTCCTGTGATTAACTTGACTTATACTATCGCCAGTTGTCTAGACTTAGTCAATGGAACTAAAGCTTCTTCATCTTTTATCCTGTTGGCATTTTGAGGTACTCTCTCCACTAACCATGACACCCTCTCTCTGTAAAGTCTGGAGTATCACATTAGCTCCTTCGAACACTTCTGAACTGGGCATTGTCTGAAGGACTGTTCCTTGTCAGAAGGACTGCTCATCAACTTAGTTCATAAGCATAGCAGAAGTAGCTCAAATTGTGAGATCTCAGGAAACAAATAAAGTCTGCCTTGGGTTTGGTAGCATCCCTTCTTACTTTTTAAAATATCCAGATTATCAAAAGCAATTTAGGAATATATTCATCTACCATAGACAAATCCCCTAATATGGTAGAGTTTGGCTTAGGCAGGGAGAAATATGTTAATTAACTCATGGTGTGAGTTATCATGAAGAGGGATCCATATAATACAGAGCCTGTGCAGAGTAAAAAGTTTTTTTTTTTCTTTTCTTTTCTTTATTCTAAGAGAAATACCTAAAAATTAAAAGACTGAAGAGATTGGTGACTTGATCAAAAGCTAAGTAATCTGTTCAAGGTCACAAAATAGTCATATAATCAATGTTCAAATCCCAGTTTTTGACAGCCAACTCAAGACACTTTACACTTTTTCAATTGACTAGAGTTATTTCCACATTTACTGAAATGTTCACTTCTGCCATTTTATACAGTTAAAGGTATTTCTCTGTCAATTTGTACAGCAGTGCAGGGAAAGTCTATAGGATCTGTAAACCAGAAAGAAAAAACAAAGAATTTTTAATACTATTCTGTTACTTTGAAATGTGTGTATTAAATAGTTGATTACCAAGTTATATTAATAGCTGCTTTATTTTTTATATTTTAAACAAAATTTGAGGTGGGATTCTACAGCACATAATATCACAATCCTAACCGAAATGTAATGCTATGTGCCTTTAATAGTTTCCCTTAACTAGGAATTAATTAAATTAGAAATTCATTGCTATTAGCATTAGGAATGTCTCTGTTTTTATTGGAACTAGAGTAATTTGAAAATTTTGTGGAAATATGCTGCAATAAACATACATGTACATGTGTCTTTAGAATAGAATGATTTACATTCCTTTGGGTATGTAACCAGGAATGGGTTTGCTGGGTCAAATGGCATTTCTGGTTCTAGATCCCTGAGGTATAGCCACACTGTCCTCCACGATGGTTGAACTAATTTACACTCCCACCAACAGCATAAAAGCATTCCTATTTCTCCACAGTTTCACCAGCATCTAATGCAAATCAAAACCACAATGAGATACCATGTCACACCAGTCAGGATGGCGATTATTAAAAAGACGAGAAATAAATTTTAAACAGTGAGTTTACCAAATGATAGCATTCACTTTATAAATGCTATCTTTTTTTTTTTTTTTTATACAGAGTTTTGCTCTTGTTGCCCAGGCTGGAGTGCAATGGTATGATCTCAGCTCACTACAAAGTCTGCCTCCCAGGTTCAAGTGATTCTCCTGCCTCAGCCTCCCCAGTAGCTGGGACTATCGGCATGCGCCACCACACCCGGCTAATTTTGTATTTGTAGTAGAGACGGAGTTTGTCTATGTTAGTCAGGCTGGTCTCAATCTCCCGACCTCAGGTTATCCGCCCACCTAGGCCTCCCAAAGTCCTGGGATTACAGGCGTGAGCCACCATGCCCAACCCCATCATTTTTTTTATATTTCGAAGCATGTCATAGATGAATTTCACTTTAGTGCATAAATAGATGAAGCTACTGACATTTTTTATTCAACTAGTTCCTGATTTCTCTCATTATCATATTTGACCAGATGCTTTTGAATGCTTCTGATTTTTTGATATCTTCAAAATACTTTAAAATACCTGTGTCTGGCAAAGTCTAGTCAGGAGACAGAACCGACATGAGTAATTTGAAAAAAGAATATTTAATATAAAGAACTAGCAACTGGTAAAAGGAATTAGCTGCTACAAGGAGAATAAAAAATAACTCTAAAAAAATACCCTAAGGGAGAATTGACATCTTTTACAATACTGTTTTTCTATTTATTAATACAGTGTCTATCTTCACTTAAGTTTTATTTACTAATACACGCTTCATTACCACCTTTTGTTAAGTTTTATAATTTTCTCTAAATGCACATCTTTAAATTTGTACATAAGCTTAGAGTATTTGTTGTTTTGCAAGTTATGTTTTTTACGTAAATATTTGTAATTTTTTGTTGACATGTTTTTTCTTTTTCAACATTTATTTGTAAAAGATGTCAATTCTCTACAAGTTAATATATGTGTTGATATACAATGAATATAATAAATACCTTTGTATGTTAACACATGAATCCAATACAATTACAACAAAATCCCAAAATAATATTTTAAGAAATCTGACAAGCTGATTGTAAAATGTTTACAGAACATGAAGGGGATAAAACTAACAAAGGCACTGTGAAAAATGAGAGAACTTAATCTATCAGACATCAAGATTTATTTTAAAACTATAGTAAATTAAAACAGTATAACATGGGTGCAGGGCTAAGCACATACGTTAACGAAACAGAACAGAGTCTAGTAACAAATCCATACATATACTGAAGCTGAAAATATAAGAGAGGTAGTATTGCAAATGGAGGGAAATGATGAACTATTAAATAAATGATACCAAGTCTGATTTCTACATATTTACAAATATATAAAAATAGATTCCAATCTCCCAACATTTACAAAATGAATTACAAAGGGATGAAATTCTTAAGTATAAAAAGCAAAATATGTTTTAATTTACAGAAGAAAATCTAAATAATGTCTTTATGATCTTGACAGAGAGAAGGATTTTTTAAATCAGACACAGACACACAAAAAAAGATATCAAAAATGTTTCACAAATACAATCACATTTAATTTTTAAAAAATTATTACAAAAGGCCATTTGAATAGCTGATGTATTTTACAACACTCTTGAAATGAAAAAATAAAATAGAGTGATGGGGACCAGATCATTGGTTGCCAGGGGTTAAGATCACAGGGGAGACAGCACAGGAAAGTTTCTTGGAAGTGATGGAAGAGGGCTATGTCCTTATTGTGGTAGTCGTGGCTACATGAATCTATTTATGTGATGATATTTCATAATACTATAGAGCAATGGTAAAAAAATAAAATAAATTAAATTAAAAAAATAAAATAAAAAAGAGTACATGTAAGAACTGATTAAATCTAAATCTGAATCTGAAGAGTCTTTAGTTTACTTTGAAAAAAAAAAACAACCCTAGGCCTAAAGGAGAGAAACCAAGGAAGAAATAAATGTGGAAGGGTGATGCCCTGCCCAAGGATGAGTTTCAGAACGCTTTGGAGAGAATATGAGTGAGGCCCGCTGGATGGAGAGAGGTTCTCTGGGTTGCGCTGGACCAGAGCTAGTTCACAGAGGGTGAAATGAAAATGGGACTCAGAGAATTTAAGGCCAAGGCTGGCAATAAAACTTGCTTAAAACTTGCTGGAGGATGAGTACCACTGGGTGCCTGAACATAAGCCACTGGCAGCTGCACTATAGGAACAAGAGAAATGGCAGAAATGAAAATCTTGGTGTTAAAATAGTTCAGCTTTCTAGATTCTCCTCTCTCTTCTACAACTCATAATCTAAAAGGAAATTGGAATTATCTAGCCAATCAGAGAAAGCCCTTTAAATGAAAGGTTTAAAATGGAAGCTTCTGAGTATATTTCATTCCATATTTTAAAGCATTGCTGGCTATTTGAAAACCATATGGGATAGGTATAATTGATGTGGGGAGAGGCGTCTGACAACCTAATAATCTCCACTTAAACTTAAGCACTTATATTAAATCACAGATTGGCTATTCCCTGAAGCTGGCAAAATTCAGTTTCAGATTCTTAAATGCTATTCATCCATATAGACGTTATAGGCATGTCATTAAGAAAACTCATAAAGCCTAACAAATGTTTGAATGTATGTCCACCAAAGAATTAGGTTCTCGTTGCTTTTTTTCATCATATTTACATTTACCTGTAACAAAAGCAGTAAATGCATACATATTATCCATCTAGTACCCATATTTTATTTCTGGAACCAGTAATCTAAACAGTGATTTTTCCATGTTTTTGATATTTCACTTTCACTTGATACCTAGAAAAAGACTTGTTAATATTCATTGAATATTCTCTATAGTATCTTCTTCACAACTTTCCCCACAATTGAGATACACCACAAAAAAGGCTTAAAATATTAAACAGGGTATTGACCTGAGGAATTTGAAGGAATTTTGTCTTAATGAAGGGAAGCTCTCACTACTAGTGACATTTCAGAAAGTATCCTTGACCTCAGGTAATAGTTCACAATTTTCCTTATGGCAGCCTTCATGTCCCTATTCCTTAGTGTGTAAATAATGGGGTTTAATATGGGGGTGAAAACAGTGTAAAATATGCCAAGTAATTTATCCACAGGATAGATGGTAAAGGGCCATACATAGATGAAGATGCAAGGTCCAAAGAATAATATTACTACTGCAATATGGGAAGCCAGCGTAGAAAATGCCTTTGCCGTTGCAGCTGAAGACTTGAGCAAAACCGTGACAAGAATAATGGTGTAGGAGCTGACCAAGAGAGAGAAAGTGCTTAGAGAAAGAACTCCACTATTGACCACAATTAGTATTTCAATGATGTTAGAGTCCAAGCAGGCAAGTTTGGTCACCCGAGGAAGATCACAAAAAAAGCTGTCTACTACATTAGGTCCACAGAAAGGCAAGTTCACAGTAAATGATAACTGGCTTAATGTGTGCACCAAGCCCACAGCCCAGGATATCGTTACCAAGACAGTGCATGTCCTTCGGCTCATGATGATCACATAGTATAAGGGTTTGCATATGGCTACATACCTGTCATAGGCCATCGAAACAAGTAGCACCATCTCCCCTCCAGTAAAAAGGTGAATGAAGAAAATTTGGGCTATGCAGCCACTGAAAGATATGGTCTTGTGTTCACTCAGAAAATCTGCAATCATCTTAGGGGTAGCAAAAGAAGCCTGACAAATGTCAATAAAGGAAAGGTTTCCCAAGAGAAAGTACATAGGGGAGTGCAAGCTGGTATCAAAAGTCACTGTGAGGATAATGAGAAGATTTCCCAGCACAATGACCATATACAACATAGAGAAGAAAACAAAATAGAAAAGCTGGAGTTTTTGAGAACTACAGAGTCCCAACAGTACAAACTCAGACACCACTGAAGAATTGGCCTTATCCATGGTTCCAGGCTGCAGACTTGTTCTGAAACAACTCTAAAGGAGGATAAATAGAAAGGAATCAGAACTTGAATTAAGAATACTTTTAAGGTGAGGGATGCTGAGCTCTCAGATATAATGTGCATTTGCTGAATGCAAACATTTTGAAGAGGCCATAGTAGTATGTCTGGATAGGTGGATAATAGGAAAGAACTTATGTAAATGTCTAAATACTGCTTAATAATTTAATCAATAGAATTAGAACCCCTTGAGTTTTTGGATAGTCCTTGTCTGTTATATAGTAAGAAATGAGCTTACCCAGAAGCTGACTCATGACAACAAGACTAGAGGAGTGACCTAGAGTCCAGCTCCACGGGCCTTATAAGTTGACAAAAAGTGTTTACATCTACTTGTCTTGTGGTCATCTTACATCATCAATTATATGACATTCTTCTTAACTTCTGAAGAGATACTCGTAACTTGATTATTATTACATGATGTAAAGTCACACAGATTAACTTTTGACTAATTATTTTGTCTGGACTTTAATTCCACACCTTAAAAAAATGGGAGGTGTAAAAATACCTACTTTATAGAAAACTTTAGAGTTTAAGCAGGATAAGTCATGACATTCTACTATCAAAGTAATTGCATTGCAACATAGAATCTTAATACGTTAAACACCCCATATTAATAGAAATTTACCTTCGTGCTGCTGCAGGAGTCGTTCCCAATTTAGGCAGTTCCTACTAAACAGATCCTATTGAATGTATATTATACTGGCCTATAGTTCCAACTGAGTTTATCCATTAGTCATCCAATAATTTCTTAAAACACATATTATGACTGACCTGAATTATCTAAATCCCATTTTCTGTTGATTATCCAAGAGTAGAACCTAAATTTTTCATTTTCTTTGCCTATCAGAATTTGATTTCAGCCCACTTACGTTCTCCCTGCTAGAGTTCTCCATGATCTTCTTAAAACATCTTTATAATTAATGCCAGAAAATGAAGTGTTTTTTTTAAAAAAAATTTGGTTAGAGAAGTAAAAATGATTATAAACCTCTCATGCTCTTGAAAATATCTAAAAATTTGCATCTTCTGTTTTTCACCCTGTAAAACACTACTATATAAATCTAGTCCAGTTGAACTGGAATAGCTTTAAAGAAGTGCTGTTTTAGGAAACCATATTAGTTCTGACAATTAACTGTTGACAACAGTCATAGTAAGAGACCTGAGAGAGTGATGATCTAATTCTGGTCCCATGTGAGAACATGAGCATCTTTTTCTGCTAATTTATTTCATACAAGAAGCCAGAGTCTTTACTTTGTCTCTAGGCTACAGACCTAGCCTCTCATTTAGATGAATGCAGTTGCAGTCCACACAGGGAAGCCCCACAGTAAACAATCATATTGTGTACTCTGTTGGAAGAATGTTCAGAGAAGCATTCCACTGGGCCACATTTTGGATATACGTTATTTTAAACTCTGGAACTATGACAAAAAAAAGAGACTCATTATAATTGTTTAAAGCTTTAGTAACAACAAATCAGTGTCTATAATATACAAAAAGGCAATAATTAAGAGGATTCTGAAACATAATGTGATCACTTTATCCCATGTGTGACTCATTTTGTTCCTCCATTTGTGAAATAAACGTGTCCTTGCTCAAGTTCATGTATTTATTACATAAAATGATCAACTCTACTTAATGAAAAAGTTTATTGTATGAATGTAATGTATTAAGCTAAAAATTGAGGCAGATTTAAATATAGTGAATGACGAATCATAATTTTAAAATTTACAAATGAAGGACAAAGAGAGCTTGCAGTTGTTCCGGCGCTGCTAGATAGCATCTACTGTGTATACATGTTTTATCAAGTGATCTTTACAAAAGACCTTTGGAAAAGGGGTTATTAAACTGCAGAAGAGAAAAACAAAGATTATACATGTTTAGTAATCTGGGGTCAGACAGCTAGTAAGGGTCAGAACATCTCAGTGAGGATTTGAAATCAGATAATATAAATAATATTTAATATTTACTATGCACCAAAGTGTCAGGCACTGTTCTGCGCTCTTAATATCTAGTAATTGAATCTTCCCATAATGCTACATGGTAAATGCGCTTACTAATTCTGTCTTACAATAAGAAGTCAGAGATACAAAGATGATAAGCAGTTTCCCTGAAGTTCCATAGCTGGAGAGTCATTAAACTAGAATTTGAACCCTGGTATTTGATTCCAAGGCCAGCTCTTGCCACGCTATGACATACTGTTTCAGATCTGAATACAAAACCGATGCCATTGACACTGTGCCTCAACTGGGAATTCCATCAATATATGTTCAATCTTTTCACCTACTATGAGCCATTGGTTAGTCGGTCGAGCTAGAGTTTCCCAACTTTGGCATTATTGACATTTGGGATTGAATTACTTGTTGAAACAGACTGTCATGTGGCTATTGTAGGGTATGCAGGAGCATCTCTGCCATTACCCATCAGATGCCAGTTACACTTTCCCCCCAGTTATAACAACCAAAAATGTCTCCAAACATTACAAAATGTCCAGTTGAGGAGGTGAAAAATGACTCCCAGTTGAGAACCACTGTGCCACTGGGTTAAGCTCTCTTTGGCTTGCATTTTTAGTCTCTTCCTGTTTCATTTCACTTTTCATTTAATCTTTTCATCTACTGACAACTGTTCAGATTCACTTATCAAAGAAATAAGAAAAAAACTCTCCTAAACTCTTCTATTCTCTTTAATTGTTTTTTCTCTTAATTTTTCTTTTTTTTAAAAAAAGAAATTTTGTGTAGGAGTGTCTACATGTTTCCGTCCAAATCTTTTTTACTACTCAGACTTTTAACATGCTTAACTATACCTTTTGTTGCCATGGTCAGGAAAACTACTTTATCAAATGTCTCCAAAGACCTGGTAATGATAGCTAACTCTTAAACGGAATGCCTCTTCATTTTCCTTTCAGAATTTTTAATACTAGCTTTCTTTATTCATGCTACTGTCCCTTAAAAGTAGATTCCAAGAGGTCCTAGCCTCTGCCATTCCAATTTTTTTTCTTTTTCCTTCTGCATTTCTTGAACTCTTCTTTATCTCTTTATGTCCTTATTAATCTCTTTCTCCTCCTTGTTATCTCCCTTTCTTCAGCATTCCATTCATCTCCCTAGCATCAGTCATCACCTCTGTATTATGACCTCTAACTTTGCAGTACTGTTCTCCCCCCGCCCCCCACATTCCAATATTCCGATCTGTTTCTGACACGTTTTGAATGTGACTATACATAGCCATCTCAAACCTCGGCTCTCACAATTTCCCAACTCAACTCAACTCTTTTCTTTCAAACTTTTCTGGATTAACTGTAAGGGAAAACCTACCTTTCTCCTGGACCTCACTCTTCCACTTGAAACATCTCATCATTCCTTAAGCTTATATAGAAATTTAATGTCCTTAGCATGAGAGCCAAGTAGATATAACCTGTTTTTACCTATGCCATACCCTGCTCTTTAGCAAAAATAAATAAATAAATAATTTTTCAAAACAGGCTACTCAACATTTATTGAGCTGATAAACAATTCCTTATCCATTTTTTCATGTCCTTCACAGATGTCTATTCCAACACAGATGTTACCACCTCTAAAAGCCTTCCTAGAGGCTTAAGTCAAAATGTCTATGTTCTAATGTTTCTGTAGCACTTTGATTGCATATGTGTTATATCTTCTCCCAAGGTGTAGTGAATTATGTTGGCTTGGCATACTTTTCGAATACAAATTCCACTTTCTCATACCAGAAGCAGGGCTCAGTTACCCTTGACACAGTTTCCAGTTCTACACTATATTCAAATGGTTCAAACTGGTGGCCAGAGATTAAAAACTAGAGGCATCTTTCCCACCTGGCAGACTGGGCTTCCTGCTTTCCTGTCACTTTCTTTAAATGGACCATTCAGTCATTTTCTAGTGAACTTAAAGTAACCCATACCCTTTTCCCTCAGGTATACTGCTAGATGACAGACTTTCTCACCCTCCCTCTGCCTGACTCTTCATTCCTGCCCCACATGACCCTGGGGTGAAGGACTATCCTCCCAACTTATTGCACTCTCCCTGCCTGATGCTAAATAAAAATCCTTGAATGTTTTTGCTATTTTAGTGATGTATTGAATTTGCGCCATCCACCTGAAGAACCAGGGGCTGGCCCAGGCTGGGTTTTCCCTGGAATGCTTGGGAGAACACAAGATCAGGCACCCAGCCTCCAGAGTGCTGGTCTAGTAGACATCAACTAGACATAGGTCAGACAAAAGCTGCAGGGGCATCTGCCAGTATAAAGTCTCCTGTGTGAGGAACTCCCTGGTCCTGACAATTAGGCATTAAGCCTTTCACCAGGTAAAAGAAATATCCCATAAAGACACACTGGAAACACCCACAACAAGTTCTTTTTCATTTCTCATTGGGACAGGATTGCTAGCCACTCTGGTATGGAACTCCAGTTTAGCTGGGGACTCTCAAAACGTAAGGTAAGACTCCCAGTGTGGAAGAGACATATTATTATCATAGCTAACTCTATTATTTCTCTTCCATACTGAAACTTCTTGAATTCTTGTGCTTCTTATGAATCAGTCACAGGATTTGGTAGAGAGATGTGCCAAAAGTACATTGTCGATAAACATGTTATAGTATTAATGGAAATATATTTCACCCTATATTTGTCATTCACTGAATAGTTTTACCTTCTTACTTTCCTGTGCATAGAATCCTTCCCAGTGAATGGCCTAGAACTCTGCAAACCATAAACCACCCACATAAACTCCATCTTTACATGGAGCAAAAACATTTCATCTACTTGGTAATACAATGTCCTAATTAAGTAATAAAAACCAGTACCAACAATCAACCAGCTAATGCAAAAATAATGACACGACCGGTTTGAGTTGAAGCATAGAGAAAATAGTTTGTCCATTACATTGGAAGTAAACCATACATTACCAATTTTTTTAAGTTATAGAAATAATAAGATGCCTTAAGAAAAATAAATTTGCATTTTACTTCTGTAGGGTTAAATAAATCATGTTATATACATTAAGTGCAAATAAAAATAAATTATTGATTATGCTATAACTACAGACCTATAACATGAGTTTGGTATTTAACATTCTCATTATTTTTTGTGTGTAGTTTTACTCTACAAAGCAATATATAGCCTTGATTTTCATGCCTATTTAATTTCTTTAGGTAATAGGTAAGAGTATCATGATGCATTTTCCTAGGTGCAGTCAGAGTTTTTCACAATTTTCTCAAGTGTCTCCCCAAGTATACTTCATCTATTTACATAATTTCTCACAAGTCATCCCTGGCACACTAAGATACAGACACATGAACATCCTCATCTTTTTTTAATTAATCATTTATTTTTTCTATAAGTTATCAGGGTGCGGGTGGTTAGTGCCTTTTTCTTTTGTCAAATTGTAAGAGTACCATGAATTTATCTAAGTGACCGACTGCAGCTTTTAAGATTCAGTATTAAATTAGCCAAGGTTCATCTTCCAATGGGAATTAACATGTTTCACCAGATATTCTCAATTGAACAAGGCAAATAACATCCCACATTGCTGAAAACTATAATGAGGACGATAAGGCCATAGGAGAAAAAGTGAGAGTCATTCAGCCCTTGGGCACTATTGAAGTATCTTCTGCTAATTCTATACAAATGAACCTCCTACTCCAGAAAAAATGTGTGGGAAAGTACATTCTGTTGCCTAAGTGAGAAATACTTTGACTTAGGAATGGAAGGGCGTACTGGGTCCTTGCATGTGTAATATGGAACAAAGGCTAATTAATTAGAACTTAAAGAATGTGGGTTCCTATTCTCAATTCTAACAATAACAAAGAATATGTTATTGGACAAATCACTGTAAATCTCTTAGCCTTAGTTTATCCTTGTACAAAATGATTTGTAATATTTCAAGGACACTAAAAATAAAGAGAACTATTAAATGATTTATTGGCATATTTATTTAATTTCATACAAGCAGTATAATCCTTCATGTATTATTTGACAATTTAATATTTTTCCATTCAATAATTGATTTTTAACAGTTATCAATAGTGACACACAGTTTCAGTTTATACATTTTAATTCTGTAGGATCTCCATTATATAAATACAGTACATTGTATGTTTGTCATTTTTGGTGAATAGACATCTGGATTGTTTCTAGTTCTTGCTATTACAAACAACATTAAAATGAGCACTTGCATAAATAAATACGTGCTAGAAGTTCTCCAGAATGTACACTTGGAGAGTAATTGCTAAATTGTACAAAATTCAAATCTTCAGCATTACTATTAGACATTTCCAAATTATTCTATAAAGCTATTTAACAAATTTGTGCTTCTTTTCAGTTATCAGTTTATTGTCTCTCAGGTTTGAATGTACCCTTCAATATGGGCTAGGTGTTGAACAATGGAATTTCTTTAAGTATTTCTCCCTTTAAAGTGAGAACAATGTTTAGCTCTCTCAGAGAAAGGTGCTAGAAGCACATTGCAGGAGGAAGAAACCCTCTTACCAGTTCAGGCCTCTGCTGGGGTCAGCAACACAGGTGTGAGGAAAACCAATGGAGACTGCCCCAGTCGCAGGCCCGAAGCTTGATTTCTCTACAACCTCACAGCCATGGTCTTGTGATAACTTTTCAGTAGACTTTTCACACAGAAACCAGGGTCCCCCCCCCCCCCACAATTTGGAAGAGTTCCTACCCATACCAGCACCTAGATTTCCTTTGCGCATCTAGTCCACTGGTTTCTGATCACCTCTTCCCCAGCTTGCATAAGAGGTGGGCTATTAGTTGCCCAGCAGTTGGGAGACCAGCTCTGACCTAGCCAAATCAGTGAAATTTTTACTCACCAATGAGATGAACCATTCATTTCCCAATGAAACTTAACCTCTGTTAAGATTGTGGTTCCTTGGGTACTTTCTCTTTGCTATAGGGCACCACCTAGAGTTTCCTTATATCTTATAGTTACTTTTCCATTATAGTTCTTTCTTTATACCAAACTACTTAATCTGTTGTATGGTTTCTGTCTCCTGACTGTACACAGACTGCTACGTATTTCTACAAACAGTGAATGAAGTGAAGATTTTAATGAAATCTTTAATGATGGTCATGAAGTTTCTCTCTTGTTCCTTGTAATTCTGCACCTTATACATTTTGAGGCTGACATTAGGATTATACAAGTTTAGGAAGATAGTATAATCCTGGAAAACATTTCCTTTAGCAATATAGTCTCACTTAAATTATGTCTGATATGTTCAATATAATTAGTCATTAGGGAAATGTAAATTTAAAATACAATTAGCTGCAACTCCACACTTGTGAGGAAGCTAAAATTAAAATGACAAATAACAAGTTTAGCAAACATGTAGAGGAAGTGAAATTTTCATGGGAATATAGGAACATAAAATAATGTAAGCACTTAAAAAAGGGTCTGTCAGTTTCTTTTAAAAAGTTAAACATACACCTACAACATGATTCAGACATTCCAATTTGTTATTTGCCTAAAAATGGAAAAATAAAATATATATCCATACAAAGACTTATATACAAATAAGCAACCATGTTGGTAATAGGCAAAACTGAGGCACAATAAAAATATCTATCAACAATGAATTAATCAATAAACTGTGGTATTCCCATACAATGAACTACTTCTAACCAATAAAAAGGGAACATAATATTGATACATGTATAAAAATAGATAAATTCAAATAAATATACTGAGTTAAAGTAGGAAAAACAGTAGAACAAGTAGTGGATTGGGGAGGGGTGGCAGAAAACTTTTGGGACCATGGATACATTCATTATTTTGATTGTAGAGGCAGTTTTATGGGCATATGTCAAAACATCAAATTGTGCACTTTAATACATTCAATTTATTGCATATCAATTATACCTTAGTAAAGCCATCTTTAAAAAACATGACTACATGTGACTCAATCATCTCATTCCTAGCTATCTACTCACAAGAAATGAAAACCTAGGTTCACACAAAACCTTATATAGAGATGTCTGTAGCAACTTCATTATTAATTTCCAAACCACCCAAACATTCTTCATCAACAGACGGAATAAACCATAACCCTCAAAACAACATTGATAAATTTCACATACATTTTGCTAAAGTGCCAGCAGGAAACCAGTTTCCAAAAAGCTACACACTACAGGATTAGATGACTATCTGAAAAAAAGCAAAACTACAGAGAAAAAAAGAAATCTGTGGTTTCCTGGGGTGTAGGAGGTGGTGAGAAGTTGTCTATATGGGAATAGCAACAGGAAAATTTGGGTGATGGAACTATTCTGTGTGGAACTGTAGTGGTGGACACAGAACTCTATGCATTTGTCAAAATGCATAGAAATACACAAAACTAAAAGTGAATTTAACCCTAAAAGTTTTTTAAAGGTAATCACAAATGTAGAAACAGCTGTACTCTTCTTCAACCTGGCAAAAGTACAAACGGTAATTAAAATAATACTAAGCCTGTAACAGAGAAGGAAGTGTTAGGGCAATTGACAAAATATATTTTTAAAGCTTCATTAGAAACTAAGGTAGCACAAAATAAAACAATGGTTTTATTTACATTTATTTTCTCATTAAATTAGCAGATTAAAATTTTATGCTCGATACAAAATATGAATTATATGAAATAGGTCTTCATTAAATTCATTAGGAATTTTTAGTATTTAAGAAAATATGATATGACATATAAAATACATGAGTATTTTACAATATGATATGCAAGCAACTGCAGTTGACTGAGTGTGTGCTGGAGAGATCAGGCGTCCTTGGCCTGTTTCCCACTCTCACCTGCTGTTGCCTGTCAGCTGCTGTTGCCTAAGCAGGGCCATGGCCTCCACAGTCCTTGAAACCCCACCCTCTGGGTCACTGCCTGTGAGCTGCTGCTGCCACCAGTCATCTCATTTTCCCCACACCCACTATAACAAAGAAGGAGAAATTCTTCAACCCAAATCAGGCTGAGTGGAAGTTCCTCTACATCCTGACCAGTGAAGAACATTTAGGGCAAATCACCAAGTGCCAGAGGGGCCCTGAGGTGGCGTTTTCTTAGAATCGCCTGTTCCCATTCTGAGTCATGGCTTAGTAAATGTTCTGGGAAATGAGACTTTCCATCTCACAGTGATTGTCCATAGAAAAGAAGGCTACAGATGAATGTTAGTGACATGTGTGTTGGTGGCAGCAGCAGAGGCACACTGACCTGTCACCCAGCAGGAGACAGTGCTTCCTGGACCACTAGTGAGAGAGAGGAAGAGAAGTTTGCTCCTGCTCTTCTACCTAGTCTTGTGTGGGTTCCTAGCTGTACTCTTTTTGTTCACAATGTGGGCTATGCTTCAGACGCTGAAAGATAGGGTTCCAAAATACCAGCTTCCTAGTTCAGGACTTAAAATTTCTCCAGAACCAGTGACGGCATTAAAATATGTATTCAGTATGTCTGATTCAGCTTCCTAGAATAGGTATTTTGTAGATTTAATACTTTTCTAAAGCTGTATTAGATGAACAGAAGACTCTCACAATCCATCCTGATGAAGTTCTTTTTGAAAGAAGGGACTAGTTTATAATGCATGTAAATTTCCTGCTACCTTAGTTTAAGCATGCAGTGGTATGGAGCATCCTGATATTTGTGCTTTCAAAGGAAACCCTTGTATTCTTGTAAAAATTAGCAGAGTAATTAGATTAAATCCTCAAGTGGAACCAAGGCTAATGAGTTTAAAAGAAGAACACCAGACAAGTCTGATAACCTCTCACCATGGATTTATAGACTTAAAATATTTAGCACATTGTGGAAAAAAAATATGCATGTGTCATATCTATAGCAGTTGTTCTGTCTAAGTAATCTTTGATCATAATGGCTGATACCAGGAAAGAAGCAACACTACAGTGCAGGATTGATGAATCACGCAGCGTATAAAACCAAGGTGTTTAAAAGCATAGTGAATACATAACATGAATAGGATAGCTCCACAGGATAAATGTTGTGTTGTTTGTTTTTATTTTGTGCCAAATGGACTGGACAGTATATAATAGAGTGAAATCACCTTGAAGGAAGTTGGGGTGGTACCTAACACTGGATGTCTTGGTTCATACTGGCTGTTATAACAAAATGCCACAAACTGAGTGGCTTATAAACAATAGGAATTCAGTTCTAGAGGCTAAGAAGTCCAAGATAAAGAAATTGGTAAATTAAGTGGCCTGTACCGACTTCCTAGATCATAGACAGCAGTTGCTCTAACTTCACGTGTCAAAAAGAAGGAATTCTCTGAGGCCACTAATGACGTTCATGAGAGCTCCATCCAAAAGACCTAATGACTTACCAAAGGTTTTACTTCCTCATACCATTAACTTGGTGGTAAGAATTTCAATACATGAATAGGACATAAAATGTTCAGACTATAGCACTACAGGGGGTGGGGGACATAAAAATTCAGCCCACAGCTCTGGGGCAGCATCATAATGTACTTTTAGATTACACTGTTCATTGTTCTGAAGTAACTGCTTTTGCTTCTTGTTCTATTTTTATGTGGTTTTATTGCCAAGTGTCTAAAGCTTTATATGCTATGTTATGTAACTGTTTTATGGACTTAAAACTAGTTAATTGTCATATTTTGATGTTAACACCATTTTGGTGACAGAATGATAAGAATAAATGGTACCTTGGTAACATCAAGTGATTTTATATAGCTTCATAAAATGTGATCTCTTGCATCTCTCAAGTTTTGTATGTGAGGAGGAAAAAATAAAATAAAAGGAGATTTGAAAAGTGCTATCTTAAATTCTTATAAAATTAATTTTACATGCTTAATTAGTCTATGGATCTTTTTAATACAGAGCGTGAACTTTTTGATGTAAAATGTATGAAGAAAAGAATGTTAATGGAATGTTTTTACTGCTAAAGGTAAATCTCACAAATTACTTAGCATATCTTAACCATAAAAGAAACAGCATTTTTAGTTTAGCAAGTGTGAATATGCATGTAAGTTTTTATCAAACGATTTCCTATTTTATCAAAATATTTTAAATTGTGCAATCATTTGTGAAACACTCTATTGATTTTAGTTAGCAAATATAAGCAAATTAACTACAAAACTATAGCAAGTATGACTGAAGAATGCATAATTGTGTATAGGCTTCTTTACAAGTATTTAACAAAGAACATGCATTTATAATTTCAAGCAAACAAATTAACTGTTAAAAACATTGACGGTTAGAAGAAAAAGACTAAGTCTGTGTCTCGAGTTCCCATTTGTCTACTCAATTCAACAAATCTAGTCTTATGAGAGAGAGCTGGGAAGACAGCCTGGAAGTTACATACTGGGTCTTCAGTTTATGAATTGCTGATTTTACCTCTTTGTTTCCCAATGTGTAAATAAGGGGGTTTAATATAGGTGTGAAAACTGTAGAGAATACAGACAAAATGTTATCCACTGGTAAGTTGCTGAAAGGCCAGGCATAGATGAAGATACAGGGCCCAAAGAACAGGGTCACCACAGTAATGTGGGCAGTCAGAGTGCTGCGAGCCTTGGCCATACCTGCTGAGGAATGTCGCCGCACAGTAATCAGAATGACCGTGTAGGAGATCAGCAAAAGAAAAAATGACGTTGCCCCCATAAGACCACTGTCCAAAAGCATCAACACTTCAGGGATATAAGTATCTGTACAGGCAAGTTTGATGACCAAAGTAAGGTCGCAATAATAACTGTCCACTATGTTTGGGCCACAGAAGGGCAAATTTACAGTGAAAGCTAACTGGCTCAGGGAGTGCATAACCCCAATGACCCAAGATCCTACCACTAGGCCTGTACATGTGCACAAGTTCATGATGGTTGCATAATGGAGAGGTTTGCAAATGGCTACATACCTGTCATAGGCCATGGCTACAAGGAGCACCATCTCACCACCAGCAAAGACATGGAGCAAGAATATCTGGGCCATGCAGCCCTCAAAGGAGATAGTCTTGGGTTCATGAAGGAAATCATGGATCATCTTAGGGGTTGCATAAGAGGCAAGAAAAATATCAAAAACGGAAAGGTTACTGAGCATGATGTACATGGGTGTATGCAGGGCAGGTTCCGAAATCACTGTAAAAACAATGAGAAGATTGCCCAGCACAATGGCAATGTACAACAAGTTAAAAAACACAAAGAAGAAATACTGGAGCTCCCAGGAACTGCAGAGTCCCAGCAAAACAAACTCCGGCACCCTAGAATAATTTCCCTTGTCCATGGTCTCAGCCTACAAGAGAAGTACCTACAAAGAGAAACATCAATGGGTTAATATCAAGATCTAGAAAAGTAGACTACAATCCAAAAGTGTTCTTCTCCACATATATTTAAAATGCTCTAGAGTTATCCCACTAGGAAATGTCTTATCTGTAATTTTGACGTATATATATTCTTCTCTCAATTATCCTTATTAATGAAGAATGGCTATGAGGTACAACCATAGTAAGTCAACAACCCCATTTTATAAATTTGTGCGTTAAATCTGAGGCTAAGCAAATAACATATATATACCCACAAAAGCCTCAATTAAGAAGAGATGCTAATATATCCAGATTGTTTGTTCCACCTTCCTTTGCCCTGCTTCTTTTTATATCCACTCAGAATTATCTACAAGCAGCTTCAATTCATAGAGAATCCCCACAAGGCCACATTTACAAGGAAAATACCTATCTTTTCCCCCATATTTTTTACTCTGGTTTTCTCTCCTGTTGCCTCTGTCTTTACTCTATAAGCAACACCTGCAACCTGCAATGATTTTATGGATTAAACCATGAAAACTGCTTAATCCATATTATCTCTGAAGTTATGTGAACTGTTTGAGTTTGAGGTAAATTCCCTTGCAGTTAACATTGTACTGTATGAGAATATGTAAACTGAAATGTATGTATGTCAGTACAGAATATCAGTAGATAAGGTGATAATAGCCATAAAATGAAGATTTGAAAAATGCCAGAAATCCTCATAGAGAATGGCACCATATCCTCTACTGAATGCCATTTTTGTCTAGATGTTGCACTGGGCAGGGTTGAACTGAGGTAAGTATAGAATGATATTAGTATGCTTCTGTAGAGTCTCCTCTATTCAATATTTCAGAAAAAGAACCCACAGAACTAAAAGAAACCTCAAATATTACAGACACGGATCTTTAAGTCATTTTCTATCATACCCAAAGTCAAATTTTATGCTCTAGACTAAAATTGATATAATTATTTTGTGGTAGAGTCAAAGGACTTTGCACAAAACTCTAAGTCCAAGTATCATAAGCCATTGCTCCACCTTTCATTCTCCAGTTAAAGGTCTTATTGCTATTTTCCAAAAAGAAAATCTCAAGCAATTGGATCAAGCAAGTTGTTGACATAAAATTTTTTTTTTAATAAAAGCATACCTCATTCAATTATCTACAGATTTTGAGAAAGTTGAAACAGGTTTTGGCTTCTTTCAGATCAAATGTTCTTGTAGGGGAGCTGCACCAAATGTGCACATACTTTTGAGTTAAGGTGTTATAACTATAATAAATATTGACTTAGGTAAACCTCCTCTTCTCAACACTCTATTTCACCCGTTTCCCGTTTTATCATTTACATATTTCATATAGGACTTGGGATTGAACAAGGACCATGGGAGTATGAATGTGTCCCATGATGATTCCTTACCATTAAATATTTGTTGGCTTATTGAATAGGGAAAAAGGCTCAAGTCCAGACAGCCAAACCACTTTCAGCTTTCTTTCAACTCCCAGAGCTCTTTCCCTTGTCTTACTACCGATTACATGCGCTATGTCTCTAATAGATTTAGGAAGAGTTTTACATGGAGAAATTTCTGTAACACTACAGGAAGAATTGAATTGAATTGAATTGAATCTTCAGTGATATTCCACACATCAGTGGGAAGAAACTCAGCAAAGAACAGCTGATGCACTGCAATAGGAATGTTAAATGAATTCCTGTTGTAATTTTAAACGTTAAAAATTATTGATAGGATATCCCATACAAACATATTTGTATCCTTAGCATACACTCCACTTAATTATGGTGTGTTATATGGGAATATTATAACTTTGGTCTGATGTGCTAACACTTTACTGAGGATTTTTTCATATAGGTTTACAATTACAGTAGTTTTAAGTTGTTGGGCAATCCACTTCCTATTTTGGTAGTAAGACAATGATAAGCTCACAAAATTAGTGGGGTTGCTCAGAAAAGTGTTTCTATATCCTAGCATTATCTGTCCTTTGACAGGTTTGGGAAAGGTTGTACATAAACATGAATGTAGCTTGTGAGTTTTATAGGATGATACTTTTGACTTCTTTTAATGTATTCCATGATGATTAGAGCTTTAATTTTCTCCTCCTTAGAAAATTTGACAATGTATGATTTCTGAAAAAATTAAAAATTCATGTCAATGAATGTTGTCTTCTGCTTTTACATTATTTAAGTTGCTTAATTTCCTAAACATATAAATTTAGGAACATTTTTCTAATCTATAATGATTAATTGTACAGTCTCTTTTTAACTTTAATTTTCATCAGTACAGATCTTTTCTCTTTTTTTCTTGTTGTTCTTTTATTTTTGCTTTTCCAAGAGCCATATATTTGGTTTCACAAGGAACTGCACTAGATTATTTGTTTTTTTATTTCAAGAACTTCTGTAATTCTTTAATTGACAAGTAAAAATTCCATATATTTTTATTGTACAACGTGATGTTTTTGATGCTTTAATGTTTGTGTACACTGCATAATGACTAAATCAAGCTATTTATTATGGGCATTACCTCACATACTTTAGCATTTGTTTTTGTGATGAGTACCACTTAAAATCTACTTTCTTAGAAATTTTCAAATATACAACATACTGTCATTACCTGTAGTCACCATGAAGTATAATGGATGTCTTGAATATAGTCCTTCTGTCTAGATAAAATTTTATGTTCTTTGACCAACATCTCCCCAATTGTCTCACCCCCAATCCTCTGGTGACTACCATTTTACTTCATGTTACTCTGAGTTCAAATTTTATAGCTCATATATAAGTGAAATCATGCAATGTTTGTTATTTTGTGCCTACTTTATTTTACTTAACATAATGCCCTCCAGTTTCATCCATGTTTTTTCAAAAGACAATATTTTTTTCTTTTTTAAGGATGAATAGTATTTCATTGTATGTGAAGGGTCTTCAAAAGGTTCATGGAAAATAAATATAAAATGACTAGGCATGTATTTCAAAATTTGCACTAAAATAAATTCAAACTAACTTTTTATAACATATCTGAACAGGATCTAGTTTGAGGCACTAAGAAGGATAAGATATCAATTTGAAAAGAAGTCCTATGAGAGCAACAAGAATTCTGCTAAAACTGAAGTAGGAACACACATCAAATTTATAGTGAAGGTGAAATGGAAGAATGGTGAAATAATTGAAACTTTACTAAAAACTTATAGGTGCAACACCCCAAAGAAATCAAGTATTTACAAATGGATAACTTGTTTTAAGAAGGAATTAGATGGTGTTGAAGATGATGCACACAATGGCAGACCATCCACATCAGTTTGTGAGCAAAAAAATTCATCTTGTTCATGCCCCAGTTGAAGAGGACTGATGAGAACTAACAATAGTCAACACTTGTAGACATCTCAACTAATTCAGCTTACACAATTCCGACTGAAAAATTAAAGTTGAGCAATCGTATTGTCCAATGGGTGTCAAAACCACTGTGCCCAGATCAACTGCAGATGAGAGCAGAGCTTTCAATGGTAATTTTAAACTAGTATATATCAGTAGGTTCTTGCATTACTGTAAAGCAATACCTGAGACTGGGTAATTAATTTTAAAAAGAGGTTTAATTGGCTCATGGTTCTACAGGCTGTATAAACATAGCATAAGCAACTGCTCAGCTTCTAGTAAGAACTTCAGGAAGCTTACAATCATGGCAAAAGGTAAAGGGGAAGCAGGCACATCACATAGTGAGGGCAGAAGCAAGGGGAGCAAGAAGATGCCACACGTGTTTAAACAACCCGTTCTCATGGGAGCCGACTAATTACCAAAGGGATGGTGCTAAAGCCATGCGTAAGGGATCTGCCCCCATGATCTAAACACCTCCCACCAAGACCACCTCCAACACTGGGGATTACATTTCAACATGAGATGTGGAGGGAAAAAATATGTAAACCACATCATTCTACCCCTGGCCCTCCAAATCTCATGTCTTTTTCACATCACAAAATAATCATCTCCTACTAACAGTCCCCCAAAGTCTTAACTCATTCAAACATCAAATCCAAAGTATCAACTGAGACTCATCTCCTTTCACCTATGAGCCTCTAAAATCAAAACAAGTTATTTACTCCCAAGCTCTAATAGTAGTACAAGCATTAGATAAACATTGCTATTCTGAAAGATAAAAATTGGCCAAAAGAAAAGGGTAATAGGTCCCATACAAATCTGAAAACCAGCAGGACAGTCATTAAATATGAAAGCTCCAAAATAATATCCTTTAACTCTATTTCCCACATCCAGAACATATTGATGCAAAGGGTGGACTTTTAAGGCCTTGAGAAACTCTGCCTATATAGCTTTGCAGGGTGCAGACCCCATGGCTGCTCTCACAAGTTGGAGTTAAGTGCCTGTGGCTTTTCCAGGCACAGTGTGCAAGCTGCAGGTGAATCAACCATTCTGGGGTCTAGAGGGCAGTGTCCCCCCCTCCCACAGCTCCACTAGGCAGTGCCCCAGTGGGGACTCTGTGTGGGGACTCCAACCCCACAGTGTCCCTCATCATTTCCCCAGTAGAGGTTCCCTGTGAAGTCTCCTTCCTTGTGGCAAGTATATGAGGAAGCCTGGGTATAGAGGCTTCCTTATATATTCCATGAAACACAGGTAGAAGCTGCCAAGCCTTTTTCACCCTTGCCACAGTATCCTTCTGTGTACATGCAGGATTGACACCACATGGAAGCCACCAAGGATTATGGCTTGCACCCTATGAAGCAGCAGCCCAAGCTGAACCTGGGGCCCATTTAACTGTGGTTGGAGCTGAAGCAGCCAGAATGTGGGAGCAGTGTCTTGAGGCCGAGCAGAGCAGTGCCATCTTGGGCCTGGCCCCTGAAATCATTCTTTCCTCCTAAGCCTCTGGCCCTATGATAGGAGGGGCTGTCTCCAAGATCTCTGAAATAAATACATTTGGGGCCTTTTTCCCATTGTCTTGAGTATTGGCACTTGGCTGCCTTTCAGTCTTGCTAGTCTCTCTAGCAAGTGATTGCTCCACAGCCTGCTTGGATTGGATTCTTTCTCTGCCACATGTCCAGGCTCAAAATATCTCAGGGTTTTACACTCTACTTCCCTTTTAAATACATCTAAATTTAAGTTATTTCTTTTTTCTCATATCTGACCATAGGCTATTATAAGCAACCAGGCCACATCTTGAATGTTTTGCTGCTTAGAAATTTCTTCCATTAGATACCCTAAATAATCACTCTTAAGTTAAAACTTCCACAGATACCTAGAACATGAACACAATGCAGACAAGTTCTTTGCTATGGTATAACATGAGTGACCTTTACTCCAGTTCCCCAAAACTCTCATTTCTATATGAGACCTGATCAGTGTGGTCTTCACTGTCCGTATTTCTATTAGTATCTTGGTCACAACCATTTAACCAGTCTCTAAGAAATTCCAAACTTTCCCTCATCTTCCTGTCTTCTTCAAAGCCCTCCAAACTTTTTCAACCTTTGCCCATTTCCAGTTCCAAAGCTACTTCCACATTTTCAAGTATCCTTATAGCAACATCCCACTCCTCAGTACCAATTTTGTGTTATGTCATTCTTGAATTGCTATAAAGAAATACCTGAGACTGGGTAATTTATAAAGAAAAGGGGCTTAATTGATCACAATTCCTTAACTAGCAGGAAGAATGGTGCCAGCATCTGCTTCTGATGAGGGCCTCAGGAAGCTTACAATCACGACAGAGGACAAGTGGGGAGAAAGTGCATCACATGGCAAAAACAGGAGCAAGAGAGAGAAAGAAGAGTCCCAGACCCTTAAACATCCAGATCTCACATGAACTAACTGAGCTGAAACTCACTTATCATCAAGGGGATGCTGCTTAGACATTCATGAAGGACCAACCCCCTGATTCAATCACCTCCAGCCAAGCCCTACCTCCAACACTGGAAATCACATTTAGACATGAGATTTGGAGGGGACAAACATCCAAACTATATCAAGTGGGATCAATATCTGAAGTATTTCTTTGAAGAATTGTAACAGAACATGAAACATGGCTTTACCAGTATGATCCTGAAGACACAGCACAGTCAAAGGAATAACTACCAAGAGATAGGATTGGTACAAAGTTGAGCAGTCAAAAACAAAGTTCATGGCAACAGTATTTTGGGATTCTCAAGGCATTTTGTTTGTTTACTTTCTGGGGGGCCAAAGAATGGTAGCATCTGTTTATTATAAGATTGTTTTGAGAAAGCCAAACTTTGGCAGTAAAATGCACAGGAAAGCCTCAACAGAGAGTCTGTCTCCACCATGCCAATCCTCTTGCTCATTCTTCTCATGAAACAAGAGCAAGTTTGTGAGGGTTTTGATGGGAAATTATTAGACATACACCTTATAGTCCTGATTTGGCTCCTTCTGACTATTTTTTGTTTTCCAATCTTAAAAAAAAAATTCTGTAAAGGGTACCTATTTTTCTTGAGCTAATGAAGAAAGACTGCAATGGCTTTGTTAAATTCCCAGGACATTCAGTTATTTAGGGAAAAACTGAATGGCTGGTATCACTGCTTACAAAACTGTCTTGAACTGGATGGAGCTTATCTTGAGAAATAAAGTTATTTTTAAAAATTTTTTATCTTTTAACTCCATTTTTTTCATAAACTTTTTGAAGTACCCTCATACATATGCCACATTTTCTTTCCCCTTCATCCATTCATGAACATTTGATTGATTCCATCTCTTGGCTGTTGTGAATAATGATGCAGTAAACATGGATGTACAGATATCTCTTCAACGTACTGATTTCAATTCCTTTGGATATATACCCAGTAATGGAATTACTGGGTCATATGGCAGTCCTATTTTTAATTCTTTAGGAACCTCTATACTGTTTTCCATAATGAATGTCCTAATTTACATTCCCACTAACAGTGTACAAGAGTTCCTTTACTTTCTTGCCAACACTTGTTATCTTTCATCATTTCGATATACCTCTTCCAAGAGTTGTGAGTTAATATCTCATTACGGTTATTTGCGTTTCCTTGATAATTAGTGATGTTGAGTATTTTTTCACATATCTGTTGACCAGTTGTATGTCTTTTTTTTTTTTTTGGAGAAATGTATATTAAGGTCCTTTGCCCACTTTATAACTGAGTTATTCATTTTAGTGGTATTGAGTTGTTTGAGTTCTTTGTATGTATTGGATATAAACATTGTATCCCATGTGTGGTTTGCAAATATGTTCTCCCATTCCATAGGTTGATTTTCATTTTATTGGTTGTTTCTTTATACAAGGAAAAGATTCTGTAGAAGCCTTTTAGTCTTATGTAATCCAATTTGTCTATTTATGCTTTTTATCTTTTTTTGGTCTGTGCTTTAGTATCCAAAAAATCATTGGCCCAACTAACAGCATAGAAAATTGTTCCTATGTTTTCATCTAGTAATTTTACAATTAAGTCTCATGTATAAGTGTTCAGCGATTTTCAGTTGAGTTTTTAAATATGGGGTGAGATAAGGGTCTAATTTTATTGTTCTGCCTGTGGATTTCCAGTTTCCCAAAACCATTTATTGAAGAGACTGTACTTTCAACATTATGTGCTCTGGGCACCTTTGTCAAAAATGAATTGACCATAAATGCGTGGATTCATTTTGGAGCTTTCCATTCAGTTTTGTTGGCCTATATGTCTGTTTCTATACCAATACCGTGCTTTTTTGGTTACTATAACTTTGTAGTAGATTTTTACATAAGGTAGTGTGACGCTTCCAGTTTTGTTCTGTTTTCTCAAGATTTATTTGGATTTTCAGGGGTTTTTGTGGTTCCATACAAATTTTATGATTTTTTTCTATTTCTGTGCAGAATGTCATAGAATTTTAAGAACTTCTGTTTTAAAAGTAGAACTACAATGAAATATAATTTCTCATATATTACATTGACAAAAATCTAAAATTTCAATGTACTCTCTTGAGAAGGCTATGAGGTACTCTCATATATTGCAAGTGAGAATGCAAAACAAAACAAGGAAGTGTATTTAGCAATGTGTAGAAAATACGTGTGCAACTGACCCTTGTACTTAGCAATTTTACTTGAAACAATAGGAAAAAAGAAAAGACTAGACATATGTTGATAACTATAAAAGCTGGGTATAAATGCACAGATGGGAGCATGTGAGTACATTCTCATCTTCTGTATAATTTTTAAACGTCCAAATTAGGAAGTTTAAAAAATAACTTTTATTCTTAACTATAATTATGCCTTCCATCATGGCTTACTTGTCCTTTTACAAGCTTCTTGTGTTCAATGCCTGGTTAATTTGAAATCACTTTATAACAGCACATAACTGCATTTCTTCATTGAATGGTCATGGAACTCTAGTTTACATATACTAAACTAGGAGCTGTAAATTCATTGATGTACAAGATAGCAGGTCCTAACTTTATAAAACTTATATTCTAAGGCAGAAAGCACATACATTGACAAGTAATTAAAGTAAAATTATACTTGTTTTTTTCATAGGGGAAGCAGAGAGTGGTATTGTGTCCGGAATTGGTGGGTTCTTGGTCCCACTGACTTCAAGAATGAAGCCGCGTACCCTTGTGGTGAGTGTTACAGTTCTTAAAGATGGTGTGTCTGGAGTTTGTTCCTTCTGATGTTCGGACGTATTTGGAGTTTCTTCCTTCTGGTGGGTTCATGGTCTCGCTGGCTTCAGGAGTGAAAACTGCAGACCTTCGCGGTGAGTATTACAGCTCTTAAGGCGGCCCGTCTGGAGTTGTCTCCATCAGGGGTGTGCATAATTTATAGAAAGGCAAGACCTAATTTTGAAATGAAAGAGTAAGGAATTCAATCAAGTCTTTCCTAACAAAAGTAATGATAAACTGGAAAAAAAGTGATTGGAAACAACCATTTCAGAATCCTGGATATTGACGGTTAAGAACTCAATGTTTGTGTCCCCCGCCCCCCACTAACAATCCCTATGTTGAAATCCTAACCTCCAATGAGATGGTATTAGGAAGTGCAGACTTTTGGAGATAAATCAGGTCATGAGGGTGGACCCCTTATGGATGGGATCAGTGCCTTTGTAAAAAATACTTTAGAGAGATTTGTAGTTTTCCTTCTGCCACGTAAGGATGTAAGGAGAAGTTGATGGCTTGCAGCCTGAAAAAGGGTACTCACCAGAACCTAACCAGACTGGCAGTCTGATCTCAGGCTTCCAGCCTGCAAAACTATGCGAAACAAATTTCTGTTGCTTATAAACCACCTAGTCTATGGTACTTTGTGATGGCTGCCCAAACTGACATTAAGACAAAAAGAAAGAGAATCCTGTATTTGTGAAAACCTAATGAATATCACATAAGAACAGTAGAAGTATACGGTATTTTAGCCTACAGCTTCTTGCATTATCACTACCCCAAAAAACTCCTTCAGCATAATAGTTCCAGCAGGTTGGGGGAAGTGGTGGAAGTCAGCCGCTTTTCTGCCGGAGGTGGCTGATATAATTTAGAGCTGGAAACAGAAAATCACATGCCCAGGGGTGTTGTCTAAAATAATAATGACCTTGGTGTCAAAATGTCATGAAATTCAGCATTGGAGTTAGTCTAATATTGATATATTGGATAGAACAAGCAGGAAACTGGCACACTTTGGATGTATGTCTCCACCCAAATCTCATATTGAAATGTAATCCTCAGTGTTAGAGATGAGACCTGGTGGGAGGTGATTCGATCATGGGGGTGAATTTCTCATTAATGGCTTAGCACCATTCCTCTTGGTACTGTCCTCACAATAGTGAGTGAGTTTTCATGAGATCTGGTTATTTAAAAGTGTATGGCACCTCCCTTCTTTCTCTCTTGCTCATGCTTTTGCCATGTGACATGCAAGCTCCCTTTCAGCCTTCTGCCATGATTGTAAGTTTCCTGAGGCCTCCCAGGAAGCTTAGCAGATGCTAGCATCACGCTATCTGTACAGCCTGCAGAATCTTGAGACAATTAAACCTCTTTTCTTTATAAATCACACAGTATCAGGTATTTCTTTATAGCAATGCAAGAACGAACTAATACATCACCTCTACACATAAACAAAGAAATTAGCTGGGCATGGTGGTGTATGCCTATAGTTCTGGCTACTTGGGAGACTGAGGTGATGTGGGGAAAAGAAAGAGAGATCAGACTGTTACTGTGTCTATATAGAAAGAAGTAGACATAAGAGACTCCATTTTGTTCTGTATTTGAGATGTTGTTAATCTGTGACCCTACCCCCAACCTTGCCCTTGCAAGAGACATGTGCTGTGGTGACTCAAGGTTTAATGGATTTTGGGCTGTGCAGGATGTGCTTTGTTAAACAAGTACCTGAAGGCAGTATGCTCGTGAAAAGTCATCACCATTCTCTTAATCTCAAGTACCCAGGGACACGTACACTGCCAAAGTTTGCAGGGACCTCTGCCTAGGAAAGCTAGGTATTGTCCAAGGTTTCTCCCCATGTGATAGTCTGAAATATGGCCTCGTGGGAAGGGACAGACCTGATCATCCCCCAGCCTGATACCCATGAAGGGTCTGTGCTGAGGAGGACTAGCATAAGAGGAAAGAAGGTCTGTTGGCGGTTGTTGGCAGTTGAGGTAGAGAAAAGCATCTGTCTCCTGCCCGTCCCTGGGCAATGGAACATCTCGGTGTAAAACCCAATTGTATGTTCTGTTTACTGAGAAAGGAGAAAACTGCCTTAGGGCTGAAGGTGGGACTTGCTAGCGGCAATGCTGCTCTTTATGCACTAGAAAGGTTTATGGAGATGTTTGCATATGCATATCAAGGCACAGCACTTTTCCTTAAACTTATTCATGTCACAGAGATCTTTATTCATATGTCTTACTGCTGACCTTCTCCCTAAGATGATCCTATTATCCTGACACTTCCCTTTTTCTAAGCCGGTAAAGATAATGATCAATAAATACTGAGGGAACTCAGAGACCAGTGCTGTCGTGGGTCCTCTGTATGCTGAGCACTGGTCCCCTGGGCCCACTCTTTCTTTCTCTATACTTTGTCTCTGTGTCTCATTTCTTTTCTCAAGTCTCTCATTCCACCTAATGAGAAACGCCCACAGGTGTGGAGGGGCAGGCCACCCCTTCAGATGGGAGGATTGTTTGAGCCCAGGAGGTAAGGCTGCAATGAGCCATGATCATTCCACTACACTCCAGTCTGAGCAACAAAGTAAGACTCTGTCTCAAAAATAAAATAAAATAATAGTGGGGAGCTAGGTGCAGTGGCTCATGCCTGTAATCCCAGAAGTTTCGGAGCTGAGGAGGGTGGATCACTTGAGGCCAGGAGTTCGATACCAGCCTGACCAACATGGTGAACCCCATCTCTACTAAGAATACAAAAAACTAGCCAGGCATGGTGGTGTGCACCTGTAATCCCAGCTACTCAGTAGGCTAAGGCATACAAATCACTTGAACCCAGGAGGCGAAAGTTGCAGTGAGCCAAGATCCCACCACTGCACTCAGCCTGGGTGACAGAGGGAGACTCTGTCTCAAAATAATAATAATAATAATAACAATAATAATAGTGGGGGACTTTAATATCCCACTGAAATCACTAAATAGATCATTGAAGCAGAGAATCAACAAAGAAACTCTAGCCTTAAACTGAATGATACACCAAATGGACCTAATAGACATCTATGGAACATTTTACTCAACAACTGCAGAATATACATTTCTCTTATCTGCACACAGAATACCCTTCAAAATCAACCATATACTCAGGCATAATGCAACTCTCAATAAATTTTTAAAAATTGAGATTATATCCAGTACCTTCTGGATCACACTGGAATAAAATTAGAAATTAATACCAAAAGTACTCCAAAACTACGCCAGTACATGGAAACTAAAAACGTGCTCACGAACAACTTTTGGGTAAACAATGAAATTATGACAGAAATGATAAAAATTCTTTAAAATAAATGAAATACAAACACAATATACTAAAGTCTCTGGGATACAGCAAAGGCAGCACTAGAAGGAAATTTTACAGTGTTAAATGCTTACATCAAAAAGATGGAAAGATCTCAAGTTAACAATACAATGTTGCACCTCAAGGAAATAGAAAAACAAGAACAAACCAAACCCAAAGTTAGTAGAAGAAAAGATACACCTGAAATCCAAGCAGAAATAAGTGAAATTGAGACAAAACACAATACAATGTAATCAATGATTACAATGTAAAACAAAAAATTGTTTCTTTGAAAGAATAAACAAAATTGACAGACCACTAACTAGACTAAGCAAAAAAAGAGAAAATTCAAATAGTACAATCAGAAATGATAAAAATGACATTACAACTGACACCAAAGAAATACAAAAAGTAATAAGAGGCTACTATGAACACCTCTATGCACACAAACTAGAAACCTAAAAGAAAGGAATTAATGCGTATAAACATACACTCTTATTCAACATAGCACTGGCAGTCCTCTCCAGAGCTATCAAGGAAGAAAAAGAAATAAAGGCATTCAAATTGGAAAAGAGGAAGTTAAATTATCTCTGTTTGCTGACGACATGATTGTATACTTAGAAAACCCTAAAGATTCCTCTAGAAGAGTCCTAGACTTGATAAGCAACTTCAGTAGAGTCTCAGGATACAAAATCAATGTACAAAAACTAGTACCATTTCTATACACCTATAATCTTCAAGCTGAGAACCAAATTAACAACTCAATTACATTTACAATGGCCACATGCAAAAATAAAATGCCTAGAAATATACTCAATCAAGGTGGTGAAATATCTCTACAAAGAGAACTACAAAACACTGATGAAAGAAATTGAAGATGACACAAAAAAATGAAAAAACATTCCATGCTCATGAATTAGAAGAATAACTATCATTAAAATGACCTCATTACCCAAAGCAATCTACATATTCAATGCAATTCCTATCAAACTACAATGTCATTCTTCACAGAATCAGAAAAAAAAGTCCTGAAGTTCATATGGAACCACAAAAAAAAAATCCCAAAGAGCCAAAGCAATCCTAAGCAAAAAGCTCTAATTTGGAGGTATTACATTGTCTGACTTCAGATTGTACTATGAGACTATAATAACTACAGAAGGATGGTACTGATACAAAAATAGGCAACAGAACAGAATAGAGAACCCAAAAACAAAGTCACATACCTGTAACCAGTTGTTCTTTAGTAAAGTCAACAAAGACAAGCAATGGAGAAAGGACACTCTATTCAATAAATATTCAATAAATGGTGCTTGGAAAACTGGCTAGCCGTATGTGAAAGAACAAAACTAGACCCCTACCTCTCACCATATACAAAAATTACCCCAAGATGGATTAAAGACCTAAATGTAAGACCTGAAACTATAAAATTATTAGAAGAAAACCTGGAAAAACTCTTTTGGACATTGGTCTAAGCAAAGAGTTTGTGATGAAGACCCCAAAAGCAATTGCGATAAAGACAAAAATATGAAAATGGGACTTAAACGAACTAGAAAGCTTCTGCACAGCAAAACAAATAATCAACAGAATAGACAGACAACCTACAGAATGGGAAAAATATATTTACAAATTATGCCACTAACCAGAGATTTATATCTAGAATCTACCAGGAACTCAAGCACCTCAACGAGAAAAAAGCAAACAACCTTATCAAAAACTGGGCAAAAGACAGGAATAAACAATTCTCAAAGAAGAAACACAAGTAGCCAACAAACACATGAAAAAATGCCCAACATGACTAATTATCAGAGAAATGCAAATTAAAGCCACAAGAGATACCGTCTTACACTAGTCAGAATGGCTTTCATTAAAGTCATAAAACAGATGCTGGTGTGGATGCAGAGAAAGGGGAATGCTCATACACTGTTGGTGTGAATGTAATTTCAATTTTTATGGAGCACAATATGGAGATATCTCAAAGAAATAAAAATAAAACTACCATTCAACACCGCAATCCAACTACCAGCTGTCTACCCAAAAGAAAAGAAATCATTATATCAAAAATATATTTGCATTCATATGTTTACTGAAGCACTGTTTACAACAACAAAGTCATAGAACCAACAGCTGATGGGATAAAGAAAATGTGATATATATATACCGTGGATTACTACATAGCCATAAAAAAAGAATAAAATGTCATTTGCAGAAACATGGATGAAGCTGTAGGCCATTATCCTAAGTAAATTAACACAGAAGCATAAAAAATATTGCATGTTCTCACTTTTAAGTTGGCACTAAAGAAAGGGTACACATGGACATAAAGATGGGGAAAACAGACTCAGCAGGGGGTAGGTTTGAAAATTACTCACTGGGTACAATATCCAATATTCAGGTTATGGGTACACTAGAAGCCCAAACCCCACCATTACAGATGTAATACCTATGTAACAAACAAGCACAGGTACCTGAATCTATAATAAAAATATTTTTAGAATTAGGAAAAAAACAAAAAGAAGAGAGATATGACTGGATCAGAAAACAATAATTAAAGGAAAGAATAATAACAATAATTCATCAAATAGAGAATGAAAATAAGGAAATATAATTCATAAATAAACAATAGAGATTCTAAAGAGAAAAAATAAAATATGTGAAATGAAAATTCACTAGAGGAATTTGATACCAAATTTTAGGTGCCATAAGAATCAGCAAACCTGAAGATGGATCAATAGAAATTATCAAATCTGAAAAAAAAAAAAACAAGAAAAAAAAGTATGAAGAATAATAAACAGAGCTTCACAGACTGGCAGGACACAATAAAATTATAGCAAAATGACCAAAATGGAAGTCCCAGAAGGACCAAAGAGAAACGCACAGAAAAACATGTGATACCTGAAAAACATACCTCAAGACCTCCCAAAATTGATGAACATTAGTTTACAGATCCTAAAACCTTAACAAACTTTAAAGAAGATAAACACAAAAAGATCCTTACCTATTATAGACTATCATCCTCAAACTGTTGAAAGACAAAGAGAAAACTGTGAAGTCAGTAAGAGAAAGGCAACACATCAGGATAAAGAAACCTCATTAAAATTAACAAGTGACTTTTCACTGGAAAATAATGGAGGTTAAAAACAGTAAGATAGGCCAGGCACGGTGGCTCAAGCCTGTAATCCCAGCACTTTGGGAGGCCGAGACGGGCGGATCACGAGGTCAGGAGATCGAGACCATCCTGGCTAACACGGTGAAACCCCGTCTCTACTAAAAAATACAAAAAAAAAAAAAAAAAAAATCCTAGCCGGGCGAGGTGGCGGGCGCCTGTAGTCCCAGCTACTCCGGAGGCTGAGGCAGGAGAATGGCGTAAATGTGGCAGGTGGAGCTTGCAGTGAGCAGAGATTCCACCACTGCACTCCAGCCTGGGCGGCAGAGCGAGACTCCGTCTCAAAAAAAAAAAAAAAAAAAAAAAAAAAAAAAAACCAGTAAGATAGCATATTGAAATTACTGAAAGAAAAATATTAGCAATGAAAAAAATCCTTCAAAAATAAAGGTGAAATAAAGATAGTCCTGGATTCAAAGAGAATGATAATCAATTACTAGATCTTCTCTGCAGGGAATACTAAAGGAAATTCTTCAAGCTGAAATAAAAAGACACCAGGGAGTAACCTCATTCAACATAAATAATTAAAGAACATGAGTGAAGCTAACTATGTAGGTAAATATTAAATCCTATATAAACAGGCTTTTTTCTTTTCTTCTATAATCTGATTTGAAAATCAATTGTATAAAATAATTATAAAACTTTATTTTCTACTTATAAATATGAGATGTAATGTATGTGACAATATCAGCACAAAGAAGGGGGAGGAAATGAAGATATACTGAAACAAACTTTCTATATTTTACTGGAACTAAATTAGTATTAATCTGAAGTAAATTTTGATAAATCAGCATGCAGGTTATGATCCCTAGAGCCACCACAAAACAAAATAACTCAAAAAATTGTAGTTAAAAACCAAGAAAGAAATTAGAATTGTCACTAGAAAATATCAGCTAGATTGTTCATTAGAAAATATCAACTAGATAAACTTTAGATTTCATATCTAGTTTTTCTTTCAGCCACTATCTTACTAACCCATAAGCAACTTCAGGTGCACCACCAGCTTCAGAAGCAGCAGCCTTCCATAGGGTTCTCCAGTGATTCTTATTATTGTATAATGTCTAATTCTTATAATCAATTCTTTATTACATGTCACTCTTAGTGATTCAGCTTTCCTAATCAAATCCTAACAGATACACGTACTACATTAAAAAACAAAATTGTCTAAAAACTCTCCTTCTAGCATCTTCACAGGGTTTTGACACTAAGCTTAAGCTACGTCCATAAAGACAGCTGGAGAAAATGTTGTTATATTCTGCTGTTACATTTATGATTTTTCTCATTCTCTTTCTTTATTCCTGTTTAGTTTTTTTTTTTCTAATTTCGTATATAGAACACTAAGCTTACTGTGTTTTCTCTTATGTTTTAACCTGCTCATTTATGAATAGACATTTTCTTCACAACTGTTGATATTAAGTCTATTTGTGTTACTCAGTTCAAAATGTTAGTTTTAAATTTTATTTTTCCATAAGTTATTGGGGCACAGGTGGTATTTGGTTACATGACTAAGTTATTCAGTAGAGATTTGTGAGAGCCTGGTGCACCTATCACCTGAGCAACATGCACTGCACCATAACCTTTTTTCTTTGTTTTTTTGAGACGGAGTTTCGCTCTGCCGCCAGGCTAGAGTGCAGTGGCATGATCTCGGCTCACTTCAACCTCCGACTCCCTGGTTCAAGCGATTCTCCTGCCTCAGCCTCCTGAGTAGCTGGGATTACAGGCATACACCACCATGCACAACTAATTTTTGTATTTTTAGTAGAGACGGGGTTTCACAATGTTGGCTAGGATGATCTCGATCTCCTGACTTCGTGATCTGTCCACCTCAGCCTCCCAAAGTGCTGGGATTACAGGAGTGACATATTTTTTTGAATTATCTTTTTGACTAATGGATAAAGCATTTTTTTTATTTTCCAAAGGTATAGGGTTTATTTTAGGGGACAGTGGGTGGATAAGGAAGGACTATTTATCATTTTATTATTTTTATCGCATTGTGATTAATGTCTTCTGTAATTATCGATTTTCTGGTATTTATCAAGACATTATGGCCTATATGTTAATGTGTTTTTGTAAATGTTACATGAATTTTAAGTGAAACAGACACACAGAAAGACTAGTCTCAACCTTATTTGAGCTACTTCACAACATATTCATAATTTGTTCTTTTCCTTTAAGATAAGAAGTCATTTCATTTTTTGTAGCATAATTGCTTTATAAGTGCAGAATTTTTTCTCCATGTGCGAAATGTGAGGTGAGGAGGGCAGATCCAAAAGGTATCCAGGATACAAATAGGGATTCAAATTTATTTTATTAAAAAAGCAATTGAGCTGCAAGAGAGGTATCTTTCTTTAAAAAATTGGAAAAGTTAAATAAATATGTTGATGATTCAATTACATGTTACTCTTGAAGAACAATTTTATTTAGGTACATTTTAATATACTTAAGGAAATTTAGGAATTTAAATGTTTTAAAATCTCTTGAGTGCAATGGAATCCTATTTAATTACTTTAGAGAGACTACTAATATAACTATCAGAAGGGTTACTAATACCTCCCTCCAAAAATTAAAACATCAGTTCCAAACTTCTAATCATATGGTATGCTAGGGCGAGTGAAGAAAAATACAGTCATTATTTCAGTTTAAGATAGTCAAGAAAATAAAGGAATAGCCAATGAATTTACAGCAAAATTGACTTTGAAACATTTATGTTTCAAAGAAACTTGCTAACATGCTGAAATTCAGAGAATAGGGTCTTCAAGACTTCCTGAGGAATATAGTAGAGAATAAGCTTCAGCCAACAAAAATGGTTAGAGATATCAACTATAGGCTGCAGCCTTGAGCAACAACAGTACTGTCATTCCCAAAAGAGATAGCAAGATATCAAGATATTTTGGATGAAAAAATATAACATCCTCTGTAATTTGTCTTACAAAAAGTATCAAACTACATATGATTATGCCGCTGGATAGGCGATTTGCAGAAAATACAGGGACAGAAGTATATGTTGAACTGTACCATGAGCATGCAATCAGCATATTTCAGACTCTGGGAGACCCTACATGGTAGATAACTCAGGCTTTTCAAAAGATAAATTACACAGAAATGGAAGAGAGAGTGATAGTGAGACTTGTAGGCTACAAGAAAAGGAAACAAAGTTGGTGAGGCTAAGTTTGAGTGTATATGGATGTATATTTGTGTGTGTGTATATATATATTTTTTTCATGAAACTGAAAAGAAATGCAAAGAATGTATTAAGTCAGGGTAATTAAGTCAGGTAATTTTGGAAGGAGAGAGTTGTCATGGAGATGAACAAATATGAGGACTTCAGGAGTGGCCGGCAAAGTTCTATTTTGTGACTTGAGATGTGATTATAATGGTGTTTGCCTTATAACATTTCATTAAGCTAAACATGTTTGTGTATTTTTCTTTACCTTTTACACTACCATAAAAGGGTTGTAATTTTAAAAAATTGAAGTAATGTATATTGATTGATTGACAGAGTCTCCCTCCAGTCCACCCTTTATTGGCATGTTTTCTGTTGCATAAGAATCTTGAAATCTATAAATTGATTTTTAAGCTAAGTTTCTCTATGCAAAGTAGATTCCACCAATTAGATGCACAAAATGAGCTTTAGAAAGCACAAGTGAGGCAGAGACATCTACTGATATAATTGCCACTGGTGAGCAAGATGATGATGAGATGTGAGGGAAAGCAACTGTGGCAGCCATAACTGTGTCCAGTGACTATTCACCACCTTCAAGAGTGTTGAGGGTGATGGAGTGGCAATGACACCGAGGCTTTTTGCCTTTTGCCCTTATGTCACATTACTGGGGTAATGTGTTCTGGAACACAATAGCTCCAGTAGCAGCCTCCAATGCATGTTCCTGTAAGTCTTTGAATTATTCATAAGCATTTAATACATTATATTAATTCTGCTTAATTTACCTAGTGGTTTCTATTAACTGTAGGACAATCAATGTAAGTATACTCAAACAAGAAGAAAAAATTTAGATATATATTATCATATAAAATCAAATTACTAATTAAATTTCTATTTCTAGTCTCAAACTAAAAAAAAAAAAAACTCTCCTTTAAATTTTCTTTAACAGGTGGGGAGTGAGCAAAAGGAGAAAAATCTAGCTTTTGTTGATGGCTTCAGATTCCTAGTACAGTTAAAACATAAAGAAAAAAAGATAGGCAAATTAACAATCGTCTTGCATTGAGTAGTCATAAAAAAGCTAATGGGGAAAAAAATCTGGAGCCTCCAGTCCGAGAACATTTTTTAATTTAAAAAATAGGTATAAATCTCCTTATATTGGCAGTGTAAATTATCAGAGTAAAAAATAAAAATGAAAGTATAATATCTTAGTACATACTAGATATTGGAATTTATTTGTTTGTTTTACAAAAATCAGACAGAAAAAATAAACATATCGAGTTATATTAGCAATAATACAGACAGACATCAATCAATGATCCCAGTCACATTTTCAATCGCATTTGAGTGTTGGTCCTACATACTCCAGAATAATTTGTGCATATTTACCTCATAGGTGTAACCAAGAGCACTAAAAATAATTCCAAACAACAAAGCGTAACAGAAACTTATAAACTGAAAAACTATCAAGTTGCTTAGTGGATTTCATTGGCATCTGAGAGCACATGCATGAAGTTCACATGAATTAGATTTCCCTGGCTGTTTTCTTCTCACCGTTTTTCAATTGGCACACACATCCGAAAATCATGGAAAATAATAACAGGTAAATAATAGGGGGATAAGAGGATTACTCCAACTCTCTCAACAATTTACTTTAACTGAGTTGTTTAAAAACTCACGTGTAGAGAAGAGATTCACTGGTAGTTTTTTAAATTTGAAAATACTTTCCTAAAGAGTCTGGATATGCACAAATAATAGAATTTTACCAAGAACTTCTATATAGTAACATAATCCAGTGATCACATTATCCTAAGCCCTTATCAATGCAGAAAAATACTTCACATAAGACAATTCATATAATATGAAACTTTATCTATCTACTAATCTATCCATCTGCCTATCTCTTTACTTTAATAATACGAGTCAAACATCATTCTTATTCTGACAACGATTGTAATGTAAATTCATTCTAAAATCAATAAACCAATTTAATATTTATTCATTGTAAGGAAGCAATAGCATAATGATTACACAACAACTTGATACTTCTCTTGATTAATGACAATTGTGAACTGACAGAAAACCCAGTTTCCAGAAGCTTTAACTAATGTAAGAACCAATGTAATTTTCTAGTGGAAGTTACTTTCAATTTTTCAAATTAATACTGACATACATATACAGACATGAACATTTACACACACATATACAGACATGAATATTTAAAACATATAAATAAAAATTTACCTTTTAAATTAAACAAGTCAATTGTTAGCTCAAGAGACTATCACGTCCCATAAACAAAGATATCCAGAGGTTATCACCCAGAATGTTACAATAACTAACATTTTTTGACAACTATATGCTTTATATTGTTTACTTCTTTTATGCCTCAAATAACTCTGTGGTGTAGAGACCACTATTACCTCCTTTAACGGATGTAGAAACTGAAGCTAAGAGGCATTAAGTATTTAGCTTAAGTTTACACCACTACCAGTAGAAGTAGTATTAAACACTGGTTTAAAAAAGAAAGAAAGAAAGAAAGAAACCAGAGTCTAAGACTTTTAAAACTACACATTAGATACTTCAGAGCCTTTTAAAGCAGGGGTGTCCAATCTTTTGGCTTCTCTGGGCCACATTGGAAGAATTGTCTTGGACCATACATAAAATACACTGACACTAAGGATAGCTGATGAACTTTAAAAAAAAAATCACAAGAAAATCTCATAATGTTTTAAGAAAGTTTACAAATTTATGTTGGGCTGAATTTAAAGCCATCTCCTGGGCCACATGCAACCTGCAGGCCATGGATTGGACAAGCTAGGCCTAAACCTTATACAGTTCGAGGACACCTGTTTCAGGAAAAAAAAAATCAAAATCAAAATAACTAATAAAAGGTTGTTAGGTTCCATTCTAGGGTCTTGGAGGAAATCCATGCAAAGGAGGAGTTCTAAAACTTAAGCTTTACTAGCTTTATGGTAAATCCACTGTCATTATACCATATAGTATTCTAAAGTTTTCTTAAGCATTTTTGGAAACAAACATAATTTGTAGTTTTTATTTCTATTACATATATCCCATTCCTTCACATATTAAAATTTACACTTTATCTGTTTTTATCTATGCCTGATTTTTAACAGTTTTTCCATCCTCATTCAATTATTGTCAAGCTTCCTGGCTTCCTAAACACGTAGAGGAAGATGAAGTTGCTTGTCAACATGGTCTTATAAATGCTCCAGAACTCCCTCCATTGTGTTATTGCAGATGGTGCAGATCACTTAAAATTATACTTGTCAGCTTATCTTGTATTCTCTGCAGAACATCACCTCTGTCTCTGGAAACTCTGGTGGCAGCTGGCACCATCCTTATTATTGCTTAACGAGTCCATGGCCATGTCACTACAGTTATCCTTGGTAAAAGAGTGTCAGCATCGGCCGGGCGCGGGGGCTCACGCCTTTAATCCCAGCACTTTGGGAGGCCAAGGCGGGCGGATCACAAGGTCAGGAGATTGAGACCATCCTGGCTAACATGGTGAAACCCCGTCTCTACCAAAAATACAAAAATTAACTGGGCGTGCTGCTGGGGACCTGTAGTCCCAGCTACTCGGGAGGCTGAGGCAGGAGACTGGCCTGAACCTGGGAGGCAGAGCTTGCAGTGAGTCTAGATCTTGCCACTGCACCCCAGCCTGGGTGACAGAGCGAGACTCCAAAAAAAAAAAAAAAAAGAGTGTCAGCATCTTGTCTAAGAGATATGTCGATAAAACCATCCACCATGAGTCCTAAAGTCCTAAGATTTTTAAGTGTTTGTATAACATGCAGAGGTACCATGAATATTGACTCCTCACACTAAGCCACCAAGAAATGTGGTAGATAGTTCCATGTACATATGGAAGTCCTCCAACGGCTTTCTGTAATCCTTTTTATTATCAGCTACAGAACTTTACTATCAATCCAACTTCTTAATCTCATTATTGACTTGACTTATACAGTTGTCTGCTGATCAGCTACACGTTGGAGGGTATTTTGGCAAATGTTCTTGAGTTTTAGAATTCTCCACAAAAGCACTGAAAATCAATAGCCTCTCTTCCAAAAGATTCCACAGTTTTATATTGCAAAAAGCAACACAGCTTTGAAAGTATTCCCTGGACAAATAAATATATCAAGTAAAAGAATTATTTCTAGCATTTTTAAACACCAGCTAAAACATTCTACGTGAACAAAGTCCTTGAATCTGAACATATCTGTACATATAACTGCAACCAAGAGAAAGTTCACATTCCAAACCTAAACTGGTCTATTTGTGTCCCTATTTAAAATATAATTATGCTAATTTTGCGCTTACATAAGCATGTTTTATCTTATGTTAATACTGTAGACATTATTATTTAATAATTTCAAAACTGCTCAGGCTTTAAACACAATATCACAGACCTTCAAGCTGTTAGTTTGTTCCTTATTTGGTTAGTATGTTAACAAAGAAATAAAACACAAACTGATGAAGAAAAAATACATTCCTTTTATAACTTGGCTTAAAATGAACATCTAAGAATTTTCTATTTAATTATCTTTCGTAAATGATAATAAATGCATTTCATTTGTTTTCTCCATTTACTCAATCATACCAGAAAATAACAACTTGATATTATCAAATACTGTGGTTGCAACATATCTTTCCCTTTGTGGATACATGTTGGATCATATATAAGACACTATATTTTATCAATATCATTTAGAAAATTCTAAATAACAGTTAACTCATGAATGTTTGCCATCATTTAAAGATGATTTGCAAAACAGAGTATACAGAATTATTATTACTCTTTCAATACTTGCGATTCCAGTAAGTACTAGCAGGTGACAGAAATACTTCGTATACATTAAAGCTAATATTAACCCAACCAGGCTTATTTAAAATAGTAACAAAACCTATTTGTGTACTAAAACTTACTTATTACATTGACAATGTATTACTAAATGCAGATTCATTATTTTTACATCCAAATATTTCAAGAAAAAAAACAACCAAAATGCAAAGTAATATCACACTTTAAAATGAAAGCGTGAACCCTCCATAAATTCAACTATTATAAGCTGTGTCTCTTAACTTAATTCTAGCTTTAACTCCTTAGGAATTAAGCAACCATAGTGTCTGTACAAAACAAAGTGTACTGATCTGCAACTCATTTCATATTTTCTGATTTGCAGAATTCTCCAGCTTCTCTACTCATTCTGCATTATCAGAAAGAAATATATGACTGTATTGCTTTGATGATGAACTAAAAGTGATTGGTAAAGATTGCTACACTTACAGCATTTTTATGGACGTCATTAACATTCGTAATAAAATATATCTAGAGTTTTCTTTAATAGAAGATATCACAAATTGGTTTAAATGTTAAGTAGGAGTGGCTTGGGAAAGTATGTGGAAAATCATTGCTTCTCTGTCAGAGGCTAAGATCCTATAGCAGTATGGAGTTCCTAAGGATTGTAGGAATCTTGCTACTTGTCATACTTTAGGAGCATCTCACTGAGTGACTCAATTGCTAACTGTGTGTAATTGTCATAATCTCCTAGTTCTGCTTTAATCTGTATTTCTTCTCCTCATTCCTTGGTCTTCTTTTCCAGTTAATTGATTATTGATATTGAATGTCCTAACTGGAACTATCGCTCCTGACATTTTTAGAGTCTTTGTTTCTAGAATAAATTGTTTTCATTAACTTGCTTTTCTGAAATTCCAAATGTGTTTTGAACACATTCACAATCATGAGAATAGTTTCAAAATGCACTGAACTTGAGCCCTCACAAATTCTTGGCAATTACAATTTGATAAGAACCCTCTAGAACGAAGAGCCTAACACAGCATTGTGATTAATGTTCTGTGTGAGAAAACCATGATGGCATTGCCTTATTAAAATTTAGAAACCTATTTTTCAGTTTCCTCATGGCTATCTTTACTTCTTGATTCCTCAAAGTATAGATTATTGGGTTCAGAATGGGAGTAAAGATGGTATAAAACACAGACAGGATCTTGTCTGTGAGAAAGCTGCTTAGTGGCCACATGTAGATGAAGATGCATGGCCCAAAGAACAAGAAGACAACGATGAAATGAGCTGTACAAGTAGAGAGGGCCTTAGATGATCCTCGGGAAGAATGATGCTTCACAGTAACCAGGACAATAACATATGAATGAAATAAAACAATAAAGCAGGACAATGCAATTATGCCACTTGTTGAGATCATAAAGAGGCCCAGAACATAAGTATCCACACAAGCCAATTGGAACACCACAGGAAGGTCACAGAAAAAGCTGTCTACCTCATTGGGACCACAGAATGGTAACATGAGGGCAAATATGACCTGACTCATTGAATGCATGATTCCCACAATCCAGGAAGCCACCACGAGAGCAACACACACCTGAGGACTAATGATTGAAGCATAGTGCAGGGGCTTGCATATTGCAATATACCTATCAAAGGACATGGCCATGAGTAAGATGATCTCGGTGCCAGTGAAAAGGTGGAGAAAGAATATCTGGGTAAGGCAGCCATCGAAAGAGATGGTTTTGTGACCTGTTAGGTAATCTGTAATCATCTTTGGGGTGGCAAAAGAAGCAAGAGACATATCAATGATTGAAAGATTGGTAAGCAGGAAATACATAGGGGAGTGTAGGTGAGGGTCCACTATAACTGTGATGACTATGAGGCTGTTACCCACCATTGTTGCCACATAAAACAATGAAAACACCATAAAGAAAAACATCTGTAGTTCCCAGGAATTACAGAGCCCCAGCAAAACAAATTCAAGCATGGTAGACTTATTGGCCACATCCATTGCCTTGATTCATAGGTAGAAGCCTGTAACAAAAAAAAAAAAAAAGAGAGAGAGAGAGAGAGAAAAGTCAGATTCAATGGAAGCAAAAGATTCATTTCCAATAATCTACTTTCAGAAATTTTATGTTCTCTAAAAACCTTGACTATTCTATCCATCCTTCTCATTTGGTATATTGTTTTGAATGGAAATTATGGAATATTAGAGCTTATAGCAAAATATTCCTTAATTCATAGGAATTGAAAAGAACACTTTCTTTTCTGATACTAAATGGCAATCCAACCAAGATAATATCATTCTGAACAGACCTCCTACCTATTTGTCTATCTATTCATCTATGTAATCCTAATGATAACAGTAAGCATTTACTTTATGCTGATAATGTGTGAAATACACATACACATATATGTTTAGTCATTTGGAATTTGTCCATAAAGACATCCTTACTGACAAAAACATATAATAATTATATCACATATAAGGGCTCCTAAGCACATTATAGTGAAGTTTCAACGGACAGTTGTAGAGCTTTTGTAAATTTCCAGAGATGAACCGTTAAAGTATTCCCAGATAAAGTTTCCTGTTTGAAACTCAAAAGAAATACATGGAAAGTCAGTTTTGCTGATATTCATCCGAGAAAGAAGACTAATTTATTACAATACAGTAATGTGGACAAAGGAAAGGCATTTAACTTCTTCTGGTCCTTTCTTTTTAATTAAAATATGAATGTGTTCCTTACAAATATTTATAATTCTATTATTTAAAAGTTTATATCCTAAAGGATATATAACAACATTTTCATGGGAAAGTACTCAAAAATCAATTTCTTTCATTTCACCTCTGTATGAATTCTTCTTCTGTAAATGTCAACATACATAAACTGTTGTATTGATCTAAGCTTCATGGAATAGGGATTAGGAAATGGGAATGGGAAGGGCAAACATTTAAAATATTTCAGGAGAACCCATTTGAAAACACTTTTACTTACCGGATCTATAGCAGAGCCAGAGCTTTAGATTACTCAGTGTTAAGTAGGCTTCTGATAGAGCATAGAAGGGAATTTTAAATATAAATAAATGACCTAGTTGAATCATTAGTTGTGTACCAGCTGTGGATAAAATGGATGTTGTAGGGACTTGGGAATTGAACAAGAAATCATCTTGCAATGGGATTTATTAAACAACAAAGATGGCATTATCGAGTTCACAAAGGAAAGACATTTCAAGAATCTTGTGGGAATTTACAATGATTGTTTTCACCCGGACCTGAGAGATTCAGGGACTAGACGTTGGGAAAGTCCTAATTTCAAAAAGCAACAGGAAATATTAAGTCAACTAATTCTGATAAGGACTCTTGGTTCTCTAATGCTATATTAGAAGCAATGGAGAACAAAATCTAAACATTTGCCTCTGCTTCAAGTAATTTAGAGTTATTTGGCAATATTAAGCACCTATAAATAAAACAATTGGTGAAAAATACCACCAAATAAATCTAGTGTTCAGTCAATTCTCAGAGACCATGGATGAACTAGATCTTAGTTAAAAAACAACAACAACAAAAAAAAAAAAACTGGTAATGTGCAGAATCAATCAAGCAAGTGTTCTTGCAGGAGACATGTCATGAACTTGACTTAGGATGAAAACTAAAATATTGATTGGCAGAAGAAAAAAATGCATGTGGAGGGAAAACAGTGCAACTTGTTTGTCATGAAACAGGAGATTTAGTTAGCAGTTTAGAAGAATATGAATACCTTTCTAAAAATTTAACTTGATATAAAAGATAAGGGGTCATTTTAACATCATGGGCAGAATTGTGATTATTTGAAAGCAGTATTGTGTAAGAATTTACTTAGATAGTTTGGAGAAGGGAGAAATTTAATACAGATCATTAAATGAAATGGATATAAGGAGATAATTTTGACTAAGTTACCAGCAATGTGAATGTGATTGTAACTAATTAAATGAGACGTCCAAGTAACTGTCATTATGAATATTTTTATTTATTGGATACTAATAATGTGATTATTCTCCTGTGCAGTCTATGTAGTAGACTGAATTTTTTTTTTTTTTTTTTTTTTTTTTTTTTTTTTTTTTTTTTTTGAGACAGAGTTTCACTCTTGTCACCCATCTTGGAGTGCAATGGCGCAACCTTGGCTCACTGCAACCTCCACCACCCGGTTCAGGTGACTCTCCTATCTCAGCCTCCAGAGTAGCTGAGATTACAGGCATGTGCCACCATACCCTGCTAATTATATTTTCAGTAGAGGTGGGGTTTCACCGTGTTGGCCAGACTGGTTTTGAACTCCTGACCTCAAGTAATCAGTCCGCCTCCACCTCGCAAAGTGCTGGGATGAACAGGTGTGAGCCACAGCGCCTGGCCGACTGAATTTTAGAAAATCAAAATTGGTTACCTTTTTGTATATGGTTCATCCCTTCAGGAACCTTCACATGCTGTGGAAGGAGTGTAACCCTCACTTTATTTACCAGAACCTTGGATACGTGACTCACTTTGTTCAATGTAATGTGACTAGAAGTATCATATGCCACACATGAGCAGAAGTTTTAAAAGTCAGTATGTGACTCCAGCACTGTTTATATATTTTAATTTTTAACTCATCAGGGTCCTAGGATAAATAGAAGAAATACAAAGAAATATTGAGAGACACACATGTATACACACACACACACACACACACACACGGGAGGAATACAGAATGATGAAATATTGTATGTAAACATGGAGCACCAGCCAGACCCCTAGCCATTTTATACACTCCAGATGAGGCAAAAGATATGTCAGGAAAGCCATTCTGGAAGTTCCAGTACCAGCTGAGCTCCCAGGTACATAATGCAAGTGCATGAGTCTTTCCTATAGACTGGAGAGTGGTAGCTTACATCTTTCTATTGTCAAAGTGGTTAAGCTGAGAACTACATTTCCCAGAATTCTTTTCTCCACGTCTTTCTGTATCAGAGTTGTCTAAAAATAAATTCGTTTGGAATTTGAAAACAGCCTAAAGCACCAGCCATTACTCTCTGATCTTTGTGGCTATACAGATGCAGAGGTGCCAACAGCTTCTAGCTTGTTTTGCTCTCAGCCACTTCACTCTATGTCCACCTTTTTCCCAACTTCTGAATTTGAGGATCAACAGTAGCCTCAGGCTGCCTGCCTGCAGATCCTCAGAAGTAACAGGTTCACAAAAATTTTTCTATCGGCAAAATTTTCTAAATTTTGCTCCTTTCATGACCTCTACTTCATTGGCTAGATGGGCTTGGTTTCTTGATTGACTGGCTATTGCTGCCTCTAATTCTGCAGCTCCCTGTTTCACGTCTTTGCTTTCCTAAGTCCTTCCACATTGTTTAAGGTCTAATTCCTATGGTAAATGCCTTATCCCACAGTGCATGGTAGCTGTGCTTTCTAAGTCAAACTCTATTTCTTAACCTAAGTCAAAACTAACAAAGTAGATAAAATCAGAGATGTTTTGATTTTATCCCTGACATTGCAACACGTCAATTCTATTGTCCCCTATCATCTCCCTCTCCTTAGAGGTAAATTTATATAGATATATAAATATATAGATATATACATATACCCAGTTAAATATATATGTATATATTTAATATATTCAAATATTCCTCCATGGAATTTTATTATTTTATATTCCTTCTGGCATTACCTCACTGTAGCATCATCTAGAGCAGAGTGTTCAATCTGCTAGAATTTTGTCACCTGATAGAAATGTTTACCATATGTTTAATTAGATCCGATTTGTCAATTTTGGCTTTTGTTGCCATTGCTTTTGGTGTTTTAGACATGAAGTCCTTGCCCATGCCTATGTCCTGAATGGTATTCCCTAGGTTTTCTTCTAGGGTTTTTAGGTTTTAGGTCTAACATTTAAGTCTCTAATCCATCTTGAATTAATTTTCGTATAAGGAGTAAGGAAAGGATCCAGTTTCAGCTTTCTACTTATGGCTAGCCAATTTTCCCAGCACCATTTATTAAATAGGGAATCCTTTCCCCATTTCTTGTTTCTCTCAGGTTTGTCAAAGATCAGATGGCTGTAGATGTGTGGTATTATTTCTGAGGACTCTGTTCTGTTCCATTGGTCTATATCTCTGTTTTGGTACCAGTACCATGCTGTTTTGGTTACTGTAGCCTTGTAGTATAGTTTGAAGTCAGGAAGCGTGATGCCTCTAGCTGTGTTCTTTTGACTTAGGATTGTCTTAGCAATGCGGGCTCTTTTTTGGTTCCATATGAACTTTAAAGCAGTTTTTTCCAATGCTGTGAAGAAATTCATTGGTAGCTTGATGGGGATGGCATTGAATCCATAAATTACCTTGGGCAGTATGGCCATTTTCACGATATTGATTCTTCCTATCCATGAGCATGGTATGTTCTTCCATTTGTTTGTGTCCTCTTTTATTTCACTGAGCAGTGGTTTGTAGTTCTCCTTGAAGAGGTCCTTTACATCCCTTATAAGTTGGATTCCTAGGTACTTTATTCTCTTTGAAGCAATTGTGAATGGAAGTTCATTCATGATTTGGCTCTCTGTTTGTCTGTTACTGGTGTATAAGAATGCTTGTGATTTTTGCACATTAATTTTGTATCCTGAGACTTTGCTGAAGTTGCTTATCAGCTTAAGGAGATTTTGGGCTGAGACAATGGGATTTTCTAAAGAAACTACCATCAGAGTGAACAGGCAACCTACAGAATGGGAGAAAATTTTTGCAATCTACTCATCAGACAAAGGGCTAATATCCAGAACCTACAAAGAACCCAAACAAATTTACAAGAAAAAAAACAAACAACCCCATCAAAAAGTGGGCAAAGGATATGAACAGATAGTTCTCAAAAGAAGACATTCATGCAGCCAACAGACACATGAAAAAATGCTCATCATCACTGGCCATCAGAGAAATGCAAATCAAAACCACAATGAGATACCATCTCACACCAGTTAGAATGGCGATCATTCAAAAGTCAGGAAACAACAGGTGCTGGAGAGGATGTGGAGAAATGGGAACACTTTAACACTGTTGGTAGGATTGTAAACTAGTTCAACCATTATGGAAAACAGTATGGCGACTCCTCAAGGATCTAGAACTAGATGTACCATATGACCCAGCCATCCCATTACTGGGTATATACCCAAAGGATTCTAAATCATGCTGCTATAAAGACACATGCACACGTATGTTTATTGCGGCACTATTCACAATAGCAAAGACTTGGAATCAACCCAAATGTCCATCAGTGACAGACTGGATTAAGAAAATGTGGCACATGTACACCATGGAATACTATGCAGCCATAAAAAAGGATGAGTTTGTGTCCTTTGTAGGGACATGGATGCAGCTGGAAATTATCATTCTCAGCAAACTATCGCAAGAACAGAAAACCAAACACTGCATGTTCTCACTCATAGGTGGGAACTGAACAATGAGATCACTTGTACTCGGGAAGGGGAACATCACACACCGGGGCCTCTCATAGGGAGGGGGAGGGATTGCACTGGGAGTTATACCTGATGTAAATGACGAGTTGATGGGTGCCGATGAGTTGATGGGTGCAGCACACCAACATGGCACAAGTATACATATGTAACAAACCTGCACGTTATGCACGTGTACCCTAGAACTTAAAGTATAATAATAATAAAAAATAATAATAAATTCAAAAAAGAAAAAAAAAGAAATGTTTACCATATGATAGTTGATAAGTGATATCTCAATGAATTTCAACATGTGTTCATATAAAAGGAGTTTGAGCATCTTTTAAACAGATAATAGCTATTTGCACTTTTTTCCGATTTTATGCAGGGTTCTTGGTCTTTTTAATTCTCTAATTTAGTAGTTTTTTATGTGTTGATATACCAATGCTTTGTTTTTTATCTCTCAGTGCAAATGAGGAAATTGAAATTTATGATAATGTGGTGATGTACTCAGTATAATATAATAAAGTATTTTACCGTGATGTAAACTCAGGCCTCCAAATCTGAGATTCAATGTTCTTTTTATTATACTAGAGGCATATAATGCAGTTTCATCAAGCTATTTCTTTTCACCTTGTGAATACAAGCTCTGTGAAATGTAAATATTCAAAACTTTTCTGTTAATAGAGAAATATTTAAGTATGGATGGCATTTAAATTTTATTGTTCTTCTGATTTTTAAGAGATATTAAAACTTTTGATGATTACTTCACATTCTTTACATAGTTAGAATTTATAAACCAGAATTTTTTCACTTTTCAGTTTTTTCTTCCATTACTCCATAATGACTCAAGTGAATAGTACAAAATTGAAATTCTTGAACATTCATTTTATTATTTTCTGTATCAGTTTTTTTCCAGATGGGGAGACACCAGGCCTTATACTCATTTATTAATGGAGGAACTGAGAGATAATGTAGCAGGACCAGCCACAGACAAAACCTCTCAGACACCGAGTCGTAGAAGGAAGGGCTTTATTCAGCTGGGAACATCGGCAAGCTACTGCCTTAAAGTTCGAGCTCCCCAAGTGCATAATTTCTGTCCCTTTTAAGGGCTCACAACACTAAAGATTTCACATGAAAGGGTCGTGATTGATTTGAGCAAGCAGGGGGTACAGGACAGGGGCTGCATGCACCAGTGGTCAGAGAGAAACAGAACACGGCACAGAGTTTCACAATGTTCTTCTGTACAATATCTGGAATCTACAAATAACATCAGTTTCTAAGTTATGAGTTGATTTTTAACTACTGGGTTTAGGGCAGGCAGGCCCAGGCCTGGTTTTGGGCCTGGCGCTGGGCTGCCTTTCTTTGGTTTACTTCTTTGTTTTTTCTTAAAACAGGTACCGAATGTAAAACAATATGAGAGGGTCTCTCTCTTTCCTCAGTAACACTTGTAGCCTCATAGCCTCATAAGTCAAATAATAGATACTATTTGTCTTGTCTTTGCTGTGGTCCAAGATACACGCTATTCTTTATATTTTCCCAGCCAATCACATCCATGCCCCGTACATGAAACATTTATGAGCAATCATGCATCTGCAATTCACCTTTAAATATGGCCAAATGAACTTGAAAGCTTTAATAATTCCCACTGCAACTTGAACATTTGTATATTCCCCAAGCAGCAGCTGGTCTTTTTCTTGCCATGTAATTCACAAAATTATTTCATATCAATACAGCTGTCATAAATACAAAGGTCTCAAGGACTGTGAGCCTCCTTTCCCCAGAAATTAGGCAAGGGATTCACCTAACTTCACTGTGAAGCAGTTGTCCCTGCTTTCAGGAGTTGGTTGAGTATTACATTACGTATGTGGAAAGGATCTTAAAATTATCTAGATCAACGCCCCGATTTTACATATGAAGACTTGGAAGCATCGGTTGACTCAGTAAATTACTTGATCCCACACTCAAAGGACAAGATTTCAGTTCCCATTTTCTGACTCTCAGGTCACTGTTATTTGTGGTACAGCAATTTAAATGAGAGTTGTGCTAGAGACATCTGTTTAAATATCAGGTAGGTGAGTGCGAAAGAAATTTAAAAGTTTCTGGGATGGGTAAAGCTAGAAGAACAATGTGAAAGTTTTTTTGTTTATTTGTTTTCCAAAGGCCACAAAATTTTTAATAGAAAGCCAAAGAACAGTAAGTAGTTGAATGAGTAAATTGGGTTTGGTCTTAGAACAATTTGTTTAGACTATACAGTTACAACAGAGGTTTGAGAAGAAAAGAAAAACAAATGCCTGGATTAGTAGAAAGATGAAAAGGTTTTGTCATGAACTTTGAGTACACATCAGTTCAGTTGGCTTTCAGCGCATTTTGTAAATCTCAGATCTCCGTGTTAGAGAGATTTCCTTAATCAGTCAAGTTACAGCTTTTGAGGTATGTTATATTGCATACTTCTAAATTCATTACTATCTTCTGTCTGATGTAAATTTGTCTCAACATTTGCACCATGTAAACTCTGGAAACAGGAAGAGTTTATTTTTGTTTCAAACAACTTCTGTGAAATCGATAATTTCTAGCATTTAAAAAATGTCTGGCTTCTGGCAGCATGGTATTTAACAGTCTTTCTATTTAAAATATACTTAGAAATGTATGAGTACTTCAGGCTTTAACCAGAACATGTTCATTAGCCTCTAAAAAATGTATGGCATGGGTGACATACATCAAGTGTCATTCATAATAGCTGTATAACTGAAATAAAGAACCAATAAATAGAGGCGATTTCACTTTTTTTTTTTTTTTTTTTTTTTGGAGGCGGAGTCTCACTCTCACCAGGCTGGAGTGCAGTGGCACGATCTTGGCTCACAGCAACCCCTGCCTCCCGGGTTCTAGCAATTCTCCTGCCTCAGCCTCCTGAGTATCTGGGATTACAGGCGCCTGCCACCATGCCCGGCTAATTTTTGTGTTTTTAGTAGAGACAGGGTTTCACCATGTTGGTCAGACTTGTCTGGAACGACTGACCTCGTGATCTGTGCGCCTCAGCCTCCCAAAGCCCTGGGATTACAGGTGTGAGCCACTGCACCCGGACATTTCACTTTTATTCTAGACAATCTCCATTAGAAAATTGAAACAGGTGATGTTTCTCTGTAGCCATTTTCCTCCCCTCACGTTTGATTCCTGTTTCCTAGCCACTGCAAGAGACCAGTGCCCACACCCTTCCCACTATTGTGTTCCCACTAATAGTAAGCTTTCATCCTCAAATATTCCTCGTCAGTCTTTCACCCTTCATGAGGTTTGAAAAAGGTCTTCACTCCCTTTTCTTACAAAAATCTGCTGTCAGCAAGCTGTGAAATTTAAAAAGTATTTCACAACTGAGGAGTAAATATTTGAAACCGTTAATTTTTATTTCTTTTATGAATATTTGTATTTTACTTGTAAAACAAATTGCTAAGTCATAAAAAATAATATTTAACTGAATCACTTGAAATATCTGAAAAAGCTACTGGGAAAAATATGTGGTCACTGTGAGTCCTGAAAAGAGACAATAGGGAACTATCCGATGGTGGGCTGCCACTAAATTAGTCTACACAAAAATCCCACTTTGAGTTTGATTGCTGTATTTTTTCCTAGTTCTCCTCCCCACTGGAAATGCTAGAGTCCTTCCAGAAATCAGAGCAAATGGCCTGGAGTAATCAGTCTGTGGTAACCGAATTCATACTATGGGGTCTGTCCAGTTCTTTAGAACTCCAGATTTTCTACTTCCTGTTTTTCTCCGTAGTCTATGCAGCCACTGTGCTGGGGAACCTTCTTATTGTGGTCACCATTGCATCAGAGCCACACCTTCATTCCCCCATGTACTTTCTGCTGGGCAATCTCTCCTTCATTGACATGTCCCTGGCCTCATTTGCCACCCCCAAAATGATTGCAGACTTCCTCAGTGAACACAAAGGCATCTCTTTTGAAGGCTGCATGACCCAGATATTCTTCCTACATCTCTTAGGAGGTGCTGAGATTGTACTGCTGATTTCCATGTCCTTTGATAGGTATGTGGCTATCTGTAAGCCTCTACGTTACCTAACTATCATGAGCGGGAGAATGTGTGTTGGGCTTGTGATACTTTCCTGGATCGTCGGCATCTTCCATGCTCTGAGTCAGTTAGCATTTACAGTGAATCTGCCCTTCTGTGGACCCAATGAAGTAGACAGTTTCTTTTGTGACCTCCCTTTGGTGATTAAACTCGCTTGTGTTGACACATATATTCTGGGGGTGTTCATGATCTCAACCAGTGGCATGATTGCCCTGGTGTGCTTCATCCTCTTGGTGATCTCCTACACTATCATCCTGGTCACTGTTCGGCAGCATTCCTCTGGTGGATCCTCCAAAGCGCTCTCCACTTGCAGTGCCCACTTTACTGTTGTGACCCTTTTCTTTGGTCCATGCATTTTCATCTACGTGTGGCCTTTCACAAATTTCCCAATAGACAAAGTACTCTCAGTGTTTTATACCATATTCACTCCCCTCTTGAATCCAGTGATCTATACCCTTAGGAATAAAGATGTCAAGTATTCCATGAGGAAACTAAGCAGCCATATCTTTAAATCTAGGAAGACTGATCATACTCCTTAATTTTCCTCAGAGGAAAGTTAAATACTTTTTCAGCATTTATCTCCCTCATTTAATTGGTCAACATATTGATGCTATCGCAAGAAATCGATTAGTTCATAGTAGAACTGTTTCTGTAATCAACCTCAGCTGTCATGAAGTTCTGGACATATTGTTTCTTACACAACATAACATTTACTAACGAGCATTACAAAACGTATACTTAACGTTTTAGTGTGAAAGGACCCACAATGTCGAATTTTTCTTTCAGATCTATTTGAATATAATTTCCTTTCAGACTTTCACATGTTTTAAGAAAGAGGAGATTTCCTCTCCATCTCTAGCAATAGTCTCTAAGAAAAAAGACAAGTATAAAAGTACCAGCACCTAGTATAGTACGCTATACACTAAAGTAGCAATAGAATGTTTATTGCTAATGAGATGCTAATGCATGTGGGGGTTTTGTAGTTCAAAATTCAGAAGGCAATAGAGGGTTTTTGGTAAGTAAAAATATTTGCCATTTAATACGTTTGTAACCCATTGTGGATAAGAATAAGAATGGATCTTACTTGTCTTTAGTCCCTATGTTCCCTAGAGTGGACTTCATAGTTTTAAAACAGTATAGGAAACTCCATGCAAATTCTCATAGTCATACCTGTATCTCTATCTAACTATCATATCTATCTATCTATCTATCTAAAAGATCGAAAGGAACCTAGAGTACTGTGCAACAAATCTCATCCACAGCCCTGTTCTACAAAAGATAAAATTAAGACCCAATGATACACTAGGTTTTTCAAAATCATGCTAATTAGGGACAAAATCTACATCATTCACCTACAAATATAGATATTTGTTTATTTCCTAAGCAGTAACAAATTGTTTTGGTATCATGATGTTTACTGTACCATTTTTTAATCCAAAGCCACATTGGAAATAGTGGGGTTCAAAGGATCTGAGCCATTCTCCCTATGGTTAAACACAGTATTTGACATAAGGACTTCATTAAACAGAGGTTCTTCAACATATATAATATATCTAATAAGTGGAGATTTTAGAAAATATAAATTATCTAGTCAAATCTATTTATTTTACAGATGATGAAATTGAGAACCAGGGAATAATGTTACTTTCCCAAGTAAACTATTCAATGAAAGAATCTAGCATAAAAGATGCTCTTTCTCTCTCTCTCTCTCTCTTTCTCTCTCCCCGTCCCCCCACCCCCCCCACCCCTTCTCTCCCTCTCCGTCTTTCTCTCTCTATTGAACTAGGGCAAGATTATCTGCAAGAGCATTTTGGTCATTGTCATTCTGAGAGCTACATGTAGAAGAAATATTTAGTGTATAAAACTGAACTATTGTAATCACTAATAATGGCTAATTAGTGGCATTGTCAAAGTTTACATAATATTCTGAGTAATATTTCCTTAGCCTGAGTATAAATAAATACAAAAAGATATTTAGATGACTAATGGATAGATTTTAAGGAGTCAAATAGATAAAATAGCCAACAGGTAAGTATATGGGCAGATATATTAATAAGTTGATGGATGGGTGGATACATACATATACATATGGCAATATAGGTGGATAGATAATTTGTCCATGATAAAGAAATGAATATACAGCTTACTATACTTACTCAATGGTTTCTATGGGTTTATATTGAGCCTGTACCAACTGTAAATTGCCTTACTTATTTAAAATTGCTGTAAAAGTTAATGAAACTGGCATAGTTAAAAAGACGTAATATTAAATGTGTTTCTTGTGATGAAGTACAGCCAATTCAATTTATGAATGTGTTTAATGATTACTAGAGAGATCTAATAATGAATAAAGGTTAAACAAAAAATAGTAATAATGTTCTTTATTTATATGGCTCTCAGAACATTATAAACCCATCCTCCCACCTTCTCAGTCCTTGTAATAAGACCGAATTTCTTAAGTTGGGTTGTTCATATTTTGTTTTAGTCAATAGTCAATGGTCGGCTGATTGAGGTCGAGAATATAGTATAGTTGTTTCTATATCAGGCTATGAATTTTGTGTGCCTGTTCAACATCTTAACATATACACGACCAGAATTATAAAAAATAAATGCCAGGGGTTCCATTATATTAAAGTTTGCATGTGCTCTAAAATAAAGCCATCAGTTCTAAGCCTTAGGAAAGCAACATAGGAAATTAACCCTAAAGAAAAAATACAGATAGGTGATATAATCACCAACTTAAGAAAATTTGAGTAAAGGAATATTCCAGTCCCCATTCTGATCCATCCATTGATGGAGTCCTCTCTTTCCCTGCCTCATATTATCTATTGACAATCGATTATCTGAGCATGTTCTTTAATCTTTGATCATCGTAGTCACAGAAAAGCCTAACACTGAATGCCAACAGTTTATTGTTAAAGATGTACCTAGCAAACACTCTAAGGGACTATTGAGTCTAATTTCAAGATGCTATGTCTTAAACTACAAGAGTTGTTGGCCTAATCAAAGCTATCTGAAGTGTGGTTCTGTAGAGTCATTTAATATTTCTTCATTTTTTCTTTTTTTTAATTGACTAGATTTTTTTGTTTTCCATTTACCTCCCTTGAGTTTACATGATTTTAGAAGTTGATTTCTAATTATGGTCTAATAAATGAAACCAGGAATAAATGTAGGGAGATGTAAAAACACTTCCCATTGTGCAAAAAATTCAATGTATACATGCACAAAGAAAATTGAGATTTGTCTCAAACTGGATGAGCTTCAAATACTGAGACCTCAGCACCAAACTTCATTCCTGGCATACAAATTCCTTTAGTCATACTTCTCTCCCCACAGCAAATACATTGCCCCTACTTAAACAACTACTTTCCCCAGCTCATCTTAGAAGCTGAGATGATAATCTGCAAAGTGGTCTTCCATATGAAATGTGGTTGAGGATTTGTGAAACTTCACTATAGGAAACTTGTCAAAGAAAGAATGTGTTTGATATGCCATTTTTTCTGGTCAGTTATAATTTTGTCCCACGCTTCTTCCAGAAACCTATTTTTAAAATAATTTTACAATATTTGTTTCAAAATTGTCAATGGTTTTAGAACCAAAATACAGTGCAGTTTTATAACATCACCCTTCAAGGTTTAATCTAAGCCCCATCTCTTCAGAGAATCTTCTTCAATTCTTTTATTGACCTCTCTTTATTTTTTTCAACACTAATATGTCTTACATCATTGATTTTATGCATTGCATTATATTGTTACCTAAACAAATCTTAAGACTGTATTATTTCTTCTCATAGTTGATAGGCACTTTGAGAGCAGATTTTTCCCTTTCTTGTTTTTATTGTTTTGTTACTGTTGTTCAATTGTTGGCAAATGTGTTTTGCTTTGCTTTTAATATCTGCTACAGTATTTGATTCAGTGAACAATTCAAGTGTGACTTGTTACACTTTTTGAAGTACAGTAATTATCTTTTTCTAAATAAATATCCTTTTCATATTCTCCCTATTACTATGCCATTATTCTTTGAATATAAAACATAGTAATCATAGAAATGTTGAAGTGAAAAGAATTTCAGAGATTATCAAATGTTCCTGTCAAATTCTGTCATTAGCTATGGGACCTTCTGCAAGTCACTGATGTGATTAAATCTTCTCTGAGATCCTTTCAAGCTCTAGTATTCTGGTGTGTAGGATTCCTGCCTTCCAATTCATTTTGTCCTGTGATAGTTCACGTATAAAACTTCCTAAAAGCTGATTTCTGGGAGGGTGACTGAGAGGATCCCAGATAGGAAAAGAGTGGTGAGGAAGTAAGAGAAAGAGAAGCTGATGGGATTTCTGTTAATATAAGAAAGACCATAAAAATTGATGGAACCACACCTGGTATCTGTGGTCCTCAGAAACCCAGTCACCAGGTGTATACCTACCAAGGTTCTACAGAAAAGGAGGGATGCAGAGAGACATTTTCTAGTGTTTGCTTTTGTTTTCATGCTAATGACCTCTTGTTTTCTAGCACAGAGAAAAGCAAACATATCAAGGGATGTGTTACACATTCTGTATCATGGCCATGAAAAGTGTATTAACTGAGTAGGAAATCACAGTTCTGTGAGTTCAGCGTCTGTAGGAAATTAGACCCTGATTTTATATCCCTCAAGCGGTTCTGGTGAACCTGGTCAACCACCACATGTCTGTTAATAACACTGAGCTTTGAGAGGAAATGCCCTGGGAAGCCTCTGAGGCAAGACAACAATCTTCCTCAGGATGGAAATTAAACTGTACTAATATACAACATATCATATTCGATATACATCACACCCTGCCAGAGATGCTTAATTAATTATATATTAATGAATGTGTTATAATCAAGTTTGTGTGTTAAATATTAATTGAATTCTTAACATTTTATGAGGTATCTATTATTATTATTACTGTTATTATTATTATTATTAGGGACATGGAAAAATCGAGAAAAATTTAAGTGATTTAACTGACATTGTACCACTAATAAATTATGGAGCCAGGATTTAATCTGGACTTGCTTTCCTTTCTTCCTTCCTTCCCTCTTTCCTTGCTTCCATTTTATATTTCCAGTATGTTTTTAATAGATAATATGTTCCTATGTTTCAAAAATCATAGTACTGTTTTAAATACTATGAATGCATAATCGTTGTATATATTTATGGGGTACATGTGATGTCTTGATACAGGCAGACAATGTGTAATGATCAAATCTGGGTAACAGAGGCATCCGTAACCTCAAGCATTTGAGGGCAGATCACATGTCAGGAGTTTGAGACCAGCCTGGCCAAGATGGCGAAACCCTGCCTCTACTAAAAATACAAAAATTAGCCGGGCATGGTTGCAGGCCCCTGTATTCCCAGCTACTCCAGGAGCTGAGGCAGGAGAATCGCTTGAACCCGGGAGGCAGAGGTTGCAGTGAGCAGAGATATTACCATTGCACTCCAGTCTAGGCAACATAGCCAGACTCTGTCTCAAAAAAAAAGTTAATCTTACAGAAGGAAAAAGCAGAATAGAGGTTACTAGAGGCTGAAAAATGTAAGAAAAAAGGAGAAAGGGAGATATTTGTTAAAGGATACAAAATTACAGCTAGATAGGAGACACAAGTTCTTATGTTTTATAGCACTATAGGATGACTATAGCCGAAAATGATATTTTTTATATTTTCAAATAGCTAGAAAAGAAGATATCAAATATTCCCAACAAAAAAAGGATACTTGTTTGAAATGATGAGCATGCCAGCTACCCTGATCTGATCTCTACATGTTGTATGTATCTCATCACTATGTACCCCATAAATATGTATAATTATTGTCAATTTAAAATAAATTTAAGAATATAAGAACACAAAGAAAATCAATTATACTAAACTGTAGTTTTCAAATATTTTTTCAATTGTGATATAGTAATACAAGTGCTTTCTGAACACACTGAATAAGATCTAGTGAGAATCTAACAGCTAAACCAATTTTAAAATAATGATGATCCATAAACAGAACTAAAAACAAAAACCACATGATTATCTCAATAGATGCAGAACAGGCTTTCAATAAAAGTCAGCATTCCTTCATGATAAAAAACACTCAACAGACTAGACTTTGAAGGAACCTACCTCAAAATATTAAGAGCCATATATGACAAACCCATAGCCAACATCATACTGAGTGGGCAAAACCTGGAAGCATTCCACTTGAAAACTGGCACAAGATAAGGATGCCCTCTCTTACCACTCCTCTTCAACATAGTATTGGAAGTTCTGGCGAGGGCAATCAGGCAAGAGAAAGAAATACAGGGCATTCAAATAGGAAAAGAGGAAGTCACACGATCCCTATTTGCAGACGACATGATCCTGTATCTGGAAAACCCCATAGTCTCAGCCCAAAAGCTTCTTAAGCTGATAAACAACTTCGGCAAAGTCTTGAGATACAAAATCAATGTTCAAAAATCACTAGTATTCCTATACATGAACAACAGTCAAGCTGAGAACCGAATCAGGAATGAAATTCCATTCATAATTGCCACAAAAAGAATAAAATACCTAGGAATAAAGCTAAATAGGGAAGTGAAAGATTTCTACAAGGAGAACTACAAACCACTGCTCAAAGAAACCAGAGATGTCACAAACAAATGGAAAAATATTCCACGCTCATGGATAGGAAGAATCAATATCGTTAAAAGTGCCATATACTGCCCAACGCAATTTATAGACACAGTGCTATTTCCATCAAACTACCATTGACATTCTTCACAGAACTAGAGAAAACTATTTTAAAATTCATATAGAACCAAAAAGAGCCTGAATAGTCAAGGTAATCCTAAGCAAAACTAATAAAGGTGAAGGCATCACACTCCCTGAATTCAAACTATATTGCAGGGCTATAGTAACCAAAACAGTTTGGTACTGATACAAAAATAGACACATAGGCTAATGAAACAGAATAGAGAACCCAGAAATAAGACCACACACCTGCAACTATATGATCTTTGACAAACCTGGCAAAAACAAGCAATGGAAAATGAATTCTCTATTCAATAAATGGTGTTGGGATAACTGACTAGCCATATGCAGTAGACTGAAACTGAACTCCTTCCTTACACCACATACAAAAATTAACTCAAGATGGCTAAAAGACTTAAATGTAAAACCCAAAACTATAAAATCCCTAGTAGACAACCTAGGCAATACCATTCAAGGCATAGGCACGGGAAAAGATTTCATGATGAAAATGCCAAAAGAAATTGCAACAAAAGCAAAAATTGACAAATTAGATCTAATTAAACCAAAGATCTTCTGCACAGCAAAAGAAACTATCAACAGAGTAAACACACAACCTACAGAATAGGAGAAAATTTCTTCAAATTATACATCTCACGAAGGCCTAATATCCATCATTTATAAGGAACTTGAACAAATTTACAAGAAAAAAACAACCTATTAAAAAGTGAGCAAAGGACATGAACAGTTTTCAAAAGAAGACATACATGCAGCCAATAATCATATTTTAAAAACTCAACATCACTAATTATTAGAGAAATGCAAGTAAAAACCACGATGAGATACCATCTCACACCAGTCAGAATGTCTGTTACTAAAGAGTCCAAAAATAACAGATGTTGGTGAGGTTGTAGAGAAAAGGGAACACTTACACACTGTTGGAGGGGGTGTAAATTAGTTCAGCCATTGTGGAAGACAGTGTGGCAATTCCTCAAAAAGACCTAAAGACAGAAATACCATTTAACCCAGTAATCCCATTACTGGGTGTATACCTAAAGGAATATAAATTATTCTATTATGAAGACCTATGCGTGTATATGTTCATTGCAGCACTGTTCACAATAACAAAGACATGGAATCAACCTAAATGCCCATCAATGATAGTCTGGATAAAGGAAATGTAATACATATACACCATGGAATACTATACAACCATAAAAAGAATGAGATCATGTCCTTTGTCAGGACATGGATGGAGGTGGAAGTCATTATCCTTAGCAAACTAACACAGAAACAGAAGACCAAATACTGCATGTTCTCACTGTATAAGTAGGAGCTAAATATTAAGTACACATGGACACAAGGAAGAGAACAACAGACACTGGAGCCTCTAAGAGGGAGAAGGGTAGGAGGAGGGAGAGGATCAGGAAAAATAACTAATGATTACTAGGCTTAATACCTGGGTGATGAAATAATCTGTGCGGCAAACCCCCATGACTGAAGTTTACCTGTGTAATAAACCTGCACTTGTAGCCCTGAACTTAAAATCAAAGTTAAAAAATAAAATGAAATAGTGATCTTTAACAATATTGTGAGATTTCTGCAACAGCTTTTTATGACATAGATATATTTGTGATGACATTATCACAAGTACTGATAATACTGATTACATTCGTAATTGAAAGAAATGTTACATGTCAATTAGATATTAGTAAAAAATAAAAGTGTAATTTTTTTCACCTAGGTTCCCAGACCTCCTGGATTCTATTCATAGACCTCTTGAGAGTATATGGTATACAGATGAAGAACTCAACTTGTGCTCCACTATTTCTCCTGCTCACATTTATGTTTTGGAAATACTTCTTGCTCTTATGTGGAGAATGAAGATGGGAAACCATGAGGAGAAAGGTAGAGAGGCCAACTCACAGTTCGTTGCAATAGTATTGACTAAGCAGTGCTCTATGTACTACCCTATAATAGTATACTGTGAGGTGGTACTACTATGCAGTAGAGACTGCCTTGTCTAGGGAGATGGCAGCAGAGATGAAGAGACATAAACGAAGTCAATATATATTATTAAAATAGGAGGACTATTTAGTGGATTGTATAGGGTAGTAGATGAGAAAAAAGGGGAATCAAAATTGTGAATTTATTAATAGCTAATTATTTATTTGACTACATCCATTTTCCCTCTCCTTCTACTCTCCAGTTTCTTCTCTTTGTACCTCTGACTCATCTTCCTTCTTTGAAGACAAGAGCTCTCGAGTGAGTCACCTAAAGTGCAGTCTGAGGAGTCAAGGGTACTGCAAATGTGAGAGTCATATTCAGATACTGGCATGTGTAACATGTCGAAGAATGGCTAATCTGACATGCTGTATTTATGCAGAAATGTTAACTAGGATCCATGAGTAAGGCTTTGAGGGCACAGCCACAGTTCAGGGCTTAACTGTTTCCCCAGAATGTGTTCTAATACCATAAATTCTCTAGTAGAGATTAGGTATTTATTCTCCAGCTTTAGGGCTTCACTAGTCAGATGAAATGTCTTACTTCATGCTTTAATTTTATGGTTCTATTTTTAACAATTTCCTGAACAGTACATTCTACCATGTCTCAAAATAAACAATTTCTTCTATTTTTATAAATCTGGACAAAGTCTGCCTTGTACATTAATGTGTTTTTTAAAAATTCAATAGATAACTATTAAGTCATTTATTTCTCAGTTAATATATATAAGAACTTAAAGCATTTCCATTACTATTTTTTGAATGGGTAAAAGATGAGGGACAAAATACTTCAGATTTTTTTAACCATGTTTATTTTATTTAAAATCATTGTTGTAAAAAAAAAACAAGACATTGACCTATAAAACATAGTGTATTTGTTATTTTTCCCTTTTATGCAATCTTGGAATATACTTCAATTCAAAATAAGAAACCCTAAAAGTATAATACTTCTTTGGAAACATATACAAAGGCCAATGCATACAAAGGACAATGCTAACTACAGAAGTGCACCAAAGACTAATAATAATTGATAAAAATCCAGTATTTTAACAATAATTATACTAGGTAAATTGATACATCCTATTACAGTATGAAATTCTGCCATTTAATTTCAAGTAAGAACCCTTATTTCCATTCTAGTACCTGCTATTTTACACATGTTTAAAACAACAGCAACAATATCAATAATATTATTAGTTAGTATTTATTAAAGCATTAATGAACACCAGGCATTGTTGAATATATTACATGTATTTTTGCTTAATTTTCACATTACTAATGGTTAAATATTATTACCACATTTTGTAGGTAAAAAACTGAGGCTTAGAAACATCGAAAAAAACTTGCTCAATGTTGCAAAACAAGAAATCTGTGACCCTGGAATTGACACCTAAAACAGACTGATCTAACTAATTGCTGGATACATGTCCCTCAAAGACAGGAGAAACAGATCTTGTATTTTAGTGGATCTCCGGCATCCAGCAAGGGCCTGAAACAAAGTAGATGTTCAACAAATACTTATTGAGCTAAAGATCGACATTTCAGGAGCAGAGATTTATATTCAAAAACAAAGATGAGAATTTTGGCAGGAAAGTGGGAATGAGGCAAAAGTACATTTCCACCCTAACCTTTTTTTTTTTTCATATGCCTAAATGACTCAAGGCAAGAAGGAAGAGTTTATAATTTGGTTAAAATGAACTAGTGTTTCAAATTTAAAATGTGGTTTTATATCTAGCTCCAACACCACATTTGTTCATAAGCTTCTGCACATTATTTAATGTTAAATATTTGGCTTGGAGATTGTGTTGAAGCATGTTTTACAATTATCTTGGACTTTTAAGTGGCAAAATTATTAATGCCATTTCTTTCTTTGCAAGGCAAAGTCTTGTGTTTTGCTCATGCTACTCGCTATTCAAATCTATGATAACAGATTGCTTCCAGAACTCTTTTTATATACGTCAGTCATTTTAAGTAGACACATTTTTATCAGTATATCAAGATACCATGCAATCTAACCTAGTTTTGTCACCCCACCCAACCATATTACTAATGAAAAACTGGAAAATGTTCTATTAGTTTTTCCATCATATGTCTTTAACAAGCTGCAGTCTTAAAGACATCCTAAAACTAGAATATCTAATTTAACCTGCTAGTGACTTTTTTTGAAAGAAGTTATTCTTCAAAGGCATACTACTTTAATATAAGATATATTTTGTGTAGAAGTCACAGGGAAATAGAAATGACATTTTTAGAACCCATTCTGTATACTTTCCATTAAAAAAGTCATGATAAATATTTAATTTACCTTTTAGTCTTTTTAGAGATGAAAAAGGGATAGAAGTAAAGTGAATCCCCAAGGATAATACAACTAGGAAATGACAAAATCAAGATTTAATTCCAGGGTCTATGTGTGTCTAGAGTAATGTCTTTGCCCCTTACAGTGATTCAGCCTTCAACCAGTTCTGTGAATTCTCTGGACCTTCAGTACTTCAGCTGTTAGAAAATTTGACTGGCTGACTGATTTCAAAGACTCTCTTGTAATAAAAAAAAAAATCTATTTAACATGATCAATAATATACCAAATTAGGGAGAATCATGCTATGTATTTCTTAAATTCTTTTTTCCTTTCTTTCCAAAGGTTATATTATGTTGAAAATTAGACACAAATCTTCTTCTAAGACTAATAATATGCTGCAAAATTTTATTTTGGAAATGAAAAAGTTATCATTAATTTAATAGCTAATATTTTTCCCAAACATTGTAAATAAATTCATCATATCTATAATTTTCAGCCAGGTTTTGAAAGCCAGTCAGATTTGAGTAGTTTGCTATGATTTAAACTTTACAAATTATTATTTGATTATTTGCTATATTAATTATGAAGTGTGATAGTGATACAAACACCTGTTAAGAAACTGTATTGCTAAATTTCTGATTCTTTGAACTGTTCTCTTATTTTCAAAGTTGACACAGAACTCAAACAACTGAACCCCTTAAATCGAGATTGTTGAACATTACCTAAAAGAATCTCTTCACAGTATAAATTTTCCCATAAAACTATTCCCAGTGTCATTTTTTTTTAAAATCTGTTTTGTCCTACACTGCTAATTATAGTTCTAAATTAATCTAAACACCATCAGAGTACCACAAGGCTGTGCAGAATACAATGTTCTGGATTAGAAAACAGAAGAATCATATTTTATCTCATGCTTTTCTAAATTGTCTTAATCTAAGGTATGTTTGTAGGATCCAGAGGTCTATGAAGTCCTGAATTTATATTCACAATTTTGATGATATGTTCATTTTTCTACGAAGATAACCTTTACATTTCACCAGATTATCAAGTAGACCTATAACTCAAAAGCCTTGTAAACACTGCGCTAACTTTTCATCAAGATGTCACACATTTCTTATCCCTGACTTCTTTTCATAAATTTAAACTAAATGATTTGAAAGGTAAATTCTAACTTTAATTTTTTGATTGCTCTAAGAACATAACTGTTAATATATCTCACAAAGGAGACCTCTATTCATTGTACGTAGTATCATGGAACAGTTTTCCCAAGACTGAAATATTGGGTATTCAGTTTCTTCTTCATCGCTGTCTTCACTTCCTGGTTTCTCAAAGTATAGATAAGTGGATTCAGAAAGGGAGTGAAGATGGTATAGAAAACAGAGAGAATTTTGTCTACCAGGAAGTTTGTGGAAGGCCACACATAAATGAAAATACAGGGCCCAAAGAACATTAACACAACAATAAAATGTGCTGTACAAGTAGAAAGAGCTTTGGTGGATCCTGTGGACGAGTAGTCCCTGACAGTAATAAGAACAATGATGTAGGAGGTGAGCAAAAGCAGAAAACTTATAAGAGCAATCACACCACTGGTTGAAATCATGAAGATCCCAAGAACATAAATATCTATACAAGCTAGCTGGATGACCAAAGGAAGATCACAGAAAAAACTGTCTACAACATTGGGACCACAGAAGGGCAAATAGAGGGTAAAAGCTAATTGGCTCATTGTATGCAGAAAGCCCACTGTCCAAGAAACTAGCACAAGCTCAACACACACTCTTCGGCTCATAATTGTTGAATAATGGAGAGGTTTACATATGGCAATATACCTGTCAAAAGACATGGAGATCAGCAGCACAATCTCAGTCCCGGTGAAGAGGTGCAAAAAAAAGATCTGAGAAATGCAGCCTTTGAAAGAGATAGTCTTACGCTGAGCAAAAAAGTCCATAATCATCTTTGGTGTGGCAAAGGAGGACAGGCACATGTCAATGAGAGACAGGTTGCTGAGCAGGAAGTACATGGGAGAGTGAAGGTGTGAGGTGGATAGGACAGTGAGCAAAATCAGGCAGTTGCCCAACATGGTCATTAAATAGAAGACAGAGAACACCACAAAGAAGAATATCTGGAGTTCAGGTGAATCAGTAAGTCCAAGTAACACGAATTCAGATACTCTGGAATAGTTGAACCCCTCCATTCATCTGCAGACTCGGCTGCAGACAAAATTACAGAGTTTGAAAATGTGACATTTCTACAACCACATATTAACTTATCATTCGCTAAAAGATTGATTACCTAGAATCCAACTAAAAATCCTCAGGGTGAAGATATTTGGGGGGAACCACTTAACAATTGCTACCAGATATAATCTGAAAAGTTTAACCCCTTGGTTTTGACCAGCATCATTACACATTGAGCTGTAGTCATCACATGCCCACAAAATTATATACCTATCTGAATACGACTTAACGAATTACATAATACATATTTATTGAGGCAGATTACATTACATTTGTGTGCTCTACTGAATAAGGCATATAAATAAAACTAAAAATAAAATGAGTGTTGAATTCTTAAAGGTTTCTCTTACACACAAAAATGTGAATATTTTGAATCAACTACTGTTAAACAGTAGACTTAACTAAGACTTTACTATAATGATTTCAGAAGATCCATTTAATATCTTATGAGGGTGATAAATTATTTAATTTTTAATTACTTAATTCCATAAGACAACTGATAATCAAAAGGCATACTTGTAACCTGCAAGAGTTATTCTCCACTTTGGGTAATTTATTATTTCATAAAAACATGTTTTAAAAAGAGAATCTCCTTCCTTTAATTCTCTTCATACTACCCAAAGCTATATTTTAAACTACAAAAACAAACAAAACAGATACATTAAGAACTCAGAATTTTTTCAAAATTAATGTTTTCATTTACAGTGCTTCCCAAGTTCTAGAAATTTTATTTCCTATGGAATATCGATGTCTTTACCAAAGAGTCAAAAGTGTGGTACAAAGCAAATGAAACTTAGTCCTAGTAAATGAAAGTGAATTTTGTGACCAGGTAGGGTTTACTTTGCCAACCACCTAATGAAATTTAAGCCTTTGACTACAGAAATTTTAGCTGGGTAACTGTAAAGTTGTCTAGGTTACTGGAAAATTTGATGAGACTGAAATTAATTATGTAAAACAATATAGTGTTAGATCAGGCATTTATAAGTCTATATGCAACTAAATCATCTTTCTTTAAATTGCTTTTTCCACATGTAAAACAATATGAATTCCCTTGTTATATTACACATTTCAATATTTCACTTTACACATTTGAACATTTATCTAGTTTTGATGATAATTTAATGATAATAGATAATGCAGTTTTATCTAATCCTGTATTATAACTTATCCATCTTTGAAAATGCAATATTTCATTCCTTCTTCAATAAAAGTTTTCAAGGTACACTAAAAAAGATTTCATTATGTCAATGAAACATGGTGGACCAATGTCAAAAATTTAAAATATCAACATACTAATATTTAAGTTATAGTCAATATTAATATGCTTAGAAAAGAATAAAATCATTGTTATGAATTTGAAGAATGAACAAATGGAAAAAAGAGTCAATAAATGGGCCGGGCACAGTGGCTCATGCCTGTAATGCTAGCACTTTGGGAGGCTGAGGCAGGCGGATGGATGGCTTGAGCTCAGGAGTTTGAGACCAGCCTGGCCACCATGGCGAAACCCTGTCTCTACTGAAAATACAAAAATTTTCCAAGCATAGTGGCACACACCTGTAATCCCAGCTTCTCGGGTGGTTAAGGCAGGAGAATCCTTTGAACCTGGGAGGTGGAGGCAGAGGCTCCAGTGAGCCGAGAACATGCCACTGCACTCCAGCCTGAGCACTAAGTGAGAACCTGTCTCAAAAAAAAAAAAAAAAGAAGAACTATTTGACTTTTATTTTCTCCATTCTCTTCCATTAATTTATTCCCAATGATCCTTCCAAAAATTCTTGAAAATAAATAATAAAAAAGAAAATCTTGTATTATGAAAGCCTGAGACTACTGACTATTGAAATTTTAGATTGTAGATCAATACACATATAGATTTAACTGACAGTGCCAATGTATCAATTCAGTGAAAAAATAAGTTTTATAACAATGTGCCACCTTTTTTCTGAATTAACTGATTGGCTGATTACATTTGCAGATATTAGCTGGTTGTTTTCAGTTAAAAGTAGTGGCATGGTTTCTAGTCTAAAGAAAAAGTCTCACCTGATTTGTAGTAAAAACTGAAACAAATGTTCCAAAACAATTTTGGCTTCTTTTTTGGATAACTATCAGAAATTTTACATTGACTACATATTCTGACTTTAGAGTAGAAGGATTATAGCGATTGTTCTGTTGCAGCAACTTTCAGAGTCCAGTTAGAAGTGGAAAAATAATAATGGGAAAAACTCTGATTCATTTAAAAAATTTTTAATTTGTTTTTAATTGTTGCCGTGCAGAAGCAAATGTACTGGAAATGAATTGTACTTTGTTAATGACAATTTACCTTATTATTCCATCCTTAACTCATTCTGCGATTGAACACTAAATACCAAAATTTTAAATATTACCTTCACGGCCGGGTGCAATGGCTCATGCCTGTAATCCCAGAACTTTGGGAGACCACGATGCCTGGCCAACAATGTGAAACGCTGTCTCTACTAAAAATACAAAAATTAGCCATGTGTGGTGATGGGCACCTGTAATCCCAGCTACTCGGGAGGCTGAGGCAGGAGAATTGCTTGAACCCAGGAGACAGAGATTGCAGTGAGCCGAGATCATACCACTCACTCCAACCTGGGAGACTCCATCCAGAAAATAAAAATACAAATAAATGTTACCTTCAGCAATATTTTTCCTTTAGATGACCTCACGTTTTCCCATGTGGAGGAAAATCTGGTTACATCTCCATTTATTTGCACATATTTAAATTGTTTTGTCAATATTGAAAAATTATTTTGGCCAGGTGCGGTGGCTCATGCCTATAATCCCAGCACTTTGAGAGACCGAGGTGGGTGGATCATGAGGTCAGGAGTTCAAGACCAGCCTGGCCAATATGGTGAAATCCCATCTCTACTAAAAATTTAAAAATTAGCTGGGCGTGGTGGTGTGTGCCTGTATTCCCAGCTACTCGGGAGGCTGAGGCAGGAGAGTTGTCTGAACCTGGGAGGCAGAGGTTACAGTGAGCCGAGATGGCACCATTGCACTCCAGCCTGGATGGCAGAGCTAGACTCCATCTCAAAAAGAAAAAAAAGAAAAATTATTTTTAAATTCTGTCATAGAATGGTATTCTAGAATTCTTAAAAGGAGTCTATTGCCCAGTGGTTAAGAGTAGTTACGGTATTCTTGACTTCACGTATGTCTCAGTAGCCTAAGATTTGACCTCTACTTGTGAGAATTATATTGCATGGTCTATGTAAAGCTTGAAGCATATTTTCTGGGCAAAATTTAAGGAATTTTCTAGGTTTCAAAATCCAAATTTAATATTGCTGTTTGGAAATAATCAGCTTGTTTTATTATTAATAACATATGCAATAAAAATTCTAATCTAAGTTCAGGGATTTAGAAAAAGACCATGTGCTACCAAAATAATTTCATATGTTTGAAATTACATTTTTCATATGAAAATGGCACAAGTTCCTTTTACATTAAATGCATTGAAAATCCTCAGCTTCACACATTTGAATATTTCTATTTTACTGACAATTTATTTACTAATGGGAACTATTCTTATGTTGATTTAAACATATACATAAATTTATATTTACATTTTTTCTCCTTTTCATCACCAGAAAGAACGCCTTAAGCCCTATTTAATGGAACCATCCATTTTTAAGTCTTTAAGTCATATATACTTTTTCTTTACTATTCCTCCTTTATTTCTGTTTTATATAATTATTAAATAAACGTTAATTGTTTTGCTACCTGAAGAACGCAAACCACAACTGCTTCTGAAGATCCTTACTATCATATCTAGCTTTTAACCTACCAGTTATGCACCTAGCATCAAAAACACCATTTGCTCCGAGATTCACAAGCCTACTGAAATCACCATAGTTCTTTAGTAAGCATCAGAAGCCTGGAGTATGGATGTATATTTTCTCCTGTCTTTATATAAAATCCCTTAGAAAGTAGTGACGTTTACTAGATCAGGGATTAAACACTATAATCTACTTGCAGTGGGAGTCATTAAAATGTTGACCCAACTTTTCTCAGAGTTGCAACAAGAACTGTGAAGTGTGTCTTTGCTATTTAAAGTGGGAATGCACACCTGTGATGTAGCAATGTTCACTGGAGAAAAGCACAACTGGAACGGGCCTGGGAGAAGAAAACATCTAAGCAGTCATTTACAGAGCATATGGGGAACAAAAAATTACTCCTTTAGTTATGGAAATATTCCCATATTTATGCCCCAATGTTCAAAATCCCATAATTGGAAAATTATTCTTTTAGGCTAAGGCAATTTGTCTCCAACAAATACTTGCTTACTGGAAGTTGCATATTAAAGGAAGAATCATGCGTTCAAGTTTCTGACAATACATTAAAAAATTAGCACAAACTAATATTGATAGCTATTTCGAGGGATAGGTGAATCCTAGAAAGGGGGATATTGGAAAGTCCAACATAACCAGGGGAAGTGAAGAGAGGTACTATGGAGTACCTTAGAGGAATAGTGTAAAAATTAAATGATAGAAATAAATTTTCAACATTCAGTTCAATGCTTACTACAAGGAAAGTACTTAATAAAATATAGTAGAAATAATAGCAGAGATGTTTATAATAATTATCATTACTTTTGAAGTGTTCATAATAGATTATCCAGGAAGATAGTAGATGTGGATTCACAACCTAAAACCATAAGCCAAGGGTCTTGCCATATTTGCCTGCAGGTCAATCATTTATCTGTGGCTTGCTGTCTAAGCACAACTTTTTTCCCAAATACCTCAAAGACTGAACTCTGCACAACTGTCCCATATTCCCCATCAATATAGCCTACATTCCCCACAGGTCTGGCAATAGAGCCCAAGAAAATCTTCCTTAGCTGACCACATTTCTAGCACTCTTTGAAATAAGAAAACAAGTTTAGTTTTAAGATGTTTATCCTTCTACAAAGAAAAAGGAAACAGCTTTTGAAAAAAAATTAACAAAACTGGTATAAAGATTTAATAGTTTTCTTTTTTTTTTTTTTTTTCATGTTTTAAATGTTTTAACTTTAATTTACATATGGGAGTATATGTGCAAGTTTGTTACATCAGTATATTGCACCCCGGTAGTGAGCGTAGTGCCCAGCAGGTGGTTTTTCAACCCGCACCCCTCTCCCTCCACCCTCCTCTAGTAGTCCACAGTGTCTGTTGTTCCCACCCTTATGTCCAAGAGCACCTGTTGTTTAGCTCATAAGTGAGGACATGTGGTATTTGGTTTTCTATTCCTGCATTAATTTGCTTAGGATAATGGCCTCCAGCTCCATCTATGCTGCTGCAAAAGACATGATTTCACTCATGTTTATGGCTGCGTAGAATTCCATCGTGTATATGTACCACATTTTCTTTATCCAGTCCACCATTGATGGGCACCTAGGTTGATTCCATATCTTTGCTGTTGTGAATAGCACAACAATGAACATATCAGTGTGTGTGTCTTTTGGTAGAATGGTCTTTTTACCTTTGGGTATATATCCAATAATGGGATTACTGGGTCAAATGGTAGCTCTGTTTTAAGTTCTTTGAGAAATCTCCAGACTGCTTTCCACAGTGGCTGAACTAATGTACGCTCCCACCAACAATGTGTAAACATTCCCTTTTCTCTGCAGCCTTGCCAGCATCTGTTGTTTTTGACTTTTTATTAATAGCCATTCTGACTGGTGTGAGAGGGTATCTCATTGTGGTTTTGATTTGCACTTCTCTGACAATTCGTGATGTGAAGCATTTTTTCATATGTTCATTGGTCACTCATATGTCTTCTTTTGAGAAGTATGTGTTCATGTTCTTTCCACATTTTTTAATGGGGTTATTTGGTTTCTGTGTGTTGATTTGTGTAAGTTCCTTATAGATTCTGGATATTAGACCTTTGTTGGATGCATAGTTTGCAAATGTTTTCTCCTGTTCTGTAGGTTGTCTGTTGACTCTGCCGATCGTTTCTGTTGCTGTGCCAAAGCGCTTTAGTTTTATGAGGTCCCACTAGTCAATCTTTATTTTTATTGCAATTGCTTTTGGGAACTTAGTAAAAATTCTTTCCCAAGGCCAGTATCAAGAAGAGTACTTCTGAGGTTTTCTGCTAGGATTTTTATCACTTGAGGTCTTACATTTAAATCTTTCATCTATCTCCAGTTAATTTTTGTATGTGATGAAAGGTATGGGTCCAGTATCATTATTCTGCATATAGCTAGCCAGTTACCCCAACACCATTTATTGAATAGGGAGTCCCTTCCCCATTGTTTGTTTTTGTCAACCTTGCAATATCAGATGGTTGTGAGTGTAAGACTTTATTCTGGGTTTTCTATTCTGTTCCATTGATCTATATGTCTGCTTTTGTACCAGTACCATGCTGTTTTGGATACTATAGCCTTATAGTTTGAAGCCTCTGGCCTTGCCCATTTGCTTAGATTTGCTTTGGCTGTGGAGGCCCTCTTTTGGTTTCATATGAATTTTAGAATACCCTTTTCTAAGTCTGTGAAGAATGACATTGGTAGTTTGATAGAAATAGCACTGAATCTGTCAATTGCTTTGGGCAGTATGGCCATTTGAATGATACTGATTCTTCCAGTCCATGAGCATGGAATGTTTTTCCATTTAATTGTGTTATCTCTGATTTCTTCAGCAGTGTTTTGTAGCTCCTGTAGAGATCTTTCACATCCTTTGTTAGCTGCATTCCTAGGTATTTCATTTTTTTTTTAATTTATTTATTATTATTATACTTTAAGTTGTAGGGTACATGTGCACAATGTGCAGGTTTGTTACATATATATACTTGTGCCATGTTGGTGTGCTGCACCCATCAACTCGTCATTTACATCAGGTATAACTCCCAATGCAATCCCTCCCCCCTCCCCCCTCCCCATGACAGGCCCCAGTGTGTGATGTTCCCCTTCCCGAGTCCAAGTGATCTCATTGTTCAGTTCCCACCTATGAGTGAGAACATGTGGTGTTTGGTTTTCTGTTCTTGTGATAGTTTGCTAAGAATGATGGTTTCCAGCTGCATCCATGTCCCTACAAAGGACACAAACTCATCCTTTTTTATGGCTGCATAGTATTCCATGGTGTATATGTGCCACATTTTCTTAATCCAATCTGTCACTGATGGACATTTGGGTTGATTCCAAGTCTTTGCTATTGTGAATAGTGCTGCAATAAACATACGTGTGCATGTGTCCTTATAGCAGCATGATTTATAATCCTTTGGGTATATACCCAGTAATGGGATGGCTGGGTCATATGGTACATCTAGTTCTAGATCCTTGAGGAATCGCCATACTGTTTTCCATAATGGTTGAACTAGTTTACAATCCCACCAACAGTGTAAAAGTGTTCCTATTTCTCCACATCCTCTCCAGCACCTGTTGTTTCCTGACTTTTGAATGATCGCCATTCTAACTGGTGTGAGATGGTATCTCATTGTGGTTTTGATTTGCATTTCTCTGATGGCCAGTGATGATGAGCATTTTTTCATGTGTCTGTTGGCTGTATGAATGTCTTCTTTTGAGAAATGTCTGTTCATATCCTTTGCCCACTTTTTGATGGGGTTGTTTGTTTTTTTCTTGTAAATTTGTTGGAGTTCTTTGTAGGTTCTGGATATTAGCCCTTTGTCAGATGAGTAGATTGCAAAAATTTTCTCCCATTCTGTAGGTTGCCTGTTCACTCTGATGGTAGTTTCTTTTGCTGTGCAGAAGCTCTTTAGTTTAATGAGATCCCATTTGTCAATTTTGGCTTTTGCTGCCGTTGCTTTTGGTGTTTTAGACATGAAGTCTTTGCCCATGCCTATGTCCTGAATGGTACTACCTACGTTTTCCTCTAGGATTTTTATGGTATTAGGTCTAACATTTAAGTCTCTAATCCATCTTGAATTAATTTTCGTATAAGGAGTAAGGAAAGGATCCAGTTTCAGCTTTCTACTTATGGCTAGCCAATTTTCCCAGCACCATTTATTAAATAGGGAATCCTTTCCCCATTTCTTGTTTCTCTCAGGTTTGTCAAAGATCAGATGGCTGTAGATGTGTGGTATTATTTCTGAGGACTCTGTTCTGTTCCATTGGTCTATATCTCTGTTTTGGTACCAGTACCATGCTGTTTTGGTTACTGTAGCATTGTAGTATAGTTTGAAGGCAGGTAGCGTGATGCCTCCAGCTTTGTTCTTTTGACTTAGGATTGTCTTGGAGATGCGGGCTCTTTTTTGATTCCATATGAACTTTAAAGCAGTTTTTTCCAATTCTGTGAAGAAGCTCATTGGTAGCTTGATGGGGATGGCATTGAATCTATAAATTACCTTGGGCAGTATGGCCATTTTCACGATATTGATTCTTCCTATCCATGAGCATGGTATGTTCTTCCATTTGTTTGTGTCCTCTTTGATTTCACTGAGCAGTGGTTTGTAGTTCTCCTTGAAGAGGTCCTTTACATCCCTTGTAAGTTGGATTCCTAGGTATTTTATTCTCTTTGAAGCAATTGTGAATGGAAGTTCATTCATGATTTGGCTCTCTGTTTGTCCGTTACTGGTGTATAAGAATGCTTGTGATTTTTGCACATTAATTTTGTATCCTGAGACTTTGCTGAAGTTGCTTATCAGCTTAAGGAGATTTTGGGCTGCGACAATGGGGTTTTCTAAATATACAATCATGTCGTCTGCAAACAGGGACAATTTGACTTCTTCTTTTCCTAACTGAATCCCCTTGATTTCTTTCTCTTGCCTGATTGCCCTAGCCAGAACTTCCAACACTATGTTGAATAGGAGTGGTGAGAGAGGGCATCCCTGTCTTGTGCCAGTTTTCAAAGGGAATTTTTCCAGTTTTTGCCCATTCAGTATGATATTGGCTGTGGGTTTGTCATAAATAGCTCTTATTATTTTGAGGTACGTTCCATCAATACCGAATTTATTGAGCGTTTTTAGCATGAAGGGCTGTTGAATTTTGTCAAAAGCCTTTTCTGCATCTATTGAGATAATCATGTGGTTCTTGTCTTTGGTTCTGTTTATATGCTGGATTATGTTTATTGATTTGCGAATGTTGAACCAGTCTTGCATCCCAGGGATGAAGCCCACTTGATCATGGTGGATAAGCTTTTTGATGTGTTGCTGAATCCGGTTTGCCAGTATTTTACTGAGGATTTTTGCATCGATGTTCATCAGGGATATTGGTCTAAAATTCTCTTTTTTTGTTGTGTCTCTGCCAGGATTTGGTATCAGGATGATGTTGGCCTCATAAAATGAGTTAGGGAGGATTCCCTCTTTTTCTATTGATTGGAATAGTTTCAGAAGGAATGGTACCAACTCCTCCTTGTACCTCTGGTAGAATTCAGCTGTGAATCCATCTGGTCCTGGACTTTTTTTGGTTGGTAGGCTATTAATTATTGCCTCAATTTCAGAGCCTGCTATTGGTCTATTCAGGGATTCAACTTCTTCCTGGTTTAGTCTTGGAAGAGTGTAAGTGTCCAGGAAATTATCCATTTCTTCTAGATTTTCCAGTTTATTTGCATAGAGGTGTTTATAGTATTCTCTGATGGTAGTTTGTGTTTTTGTGGGGTCGGTGGTGATATCCCCTTTATCATTTTTAATTGCGTCGATTTGATTCTTCTCTCTTTTCTTCTTTATTAGTCTTGCTAGTGGTCTGTCAATTTTGTTGATCTTTTCAAAAAACCAACTCCTGGATTCATTGATTTTTTGGAGGGTTTTTTGTGTCTCTATCTCCTTCAGTTCTGCTCTGATCTTAGTTATTTCTTGCCTCCTGCTAGCTTTCGAATGTGTTTGCTCTTGCTTCTCTAGTTCTTTTAATTGCGATGTTAGAGTGTCAATTTTAGATCTTTCCTGCTTTCTCTTGTGGGCATTTAGTGCTATAAATTTCCCTCTACACACTGCTTTAAATGTGTCCCAGAGATTCTGGTATGTTGTATCTTTGTTCTCATTGGTTTCAAAGAACATCTTTATTTCTGCCTTCATTTCGTTATGTACCCAGTACATAGGAGTACAGTAGTCATTCAGGAGCAGGTTGTTCAGTTTCCATGTAGTTGAGCGGTTTTGATTGAGTTTCTTAGTCCTGAGTTCTAGTTTGATTGCACTGTGGTCTGAGAGACAGTTTGTTATAATTTCTGTTCTTGTACATTTGCTGAGGAGTGCTTTACTTCCGATTACGTGGTCAATTTTGGAGTAAGTACGATGTGGTGCTGAGAAGAATGTATATTCTGTTGATTTGGGGTGGAGAGTTCTATAGATGTCTATTAGGTCTGCTTGCTGCAGAGATGAGTTCAATTCCTGGATATCCTTGTTAACTTTCTGTCTCGTTGATCTGTCTAATGTTGACAGTGGAGTGTTGAAGTCTCCCATTATTATTGTATGGGCGTCTAAGTCTCTTTGTAAGTCTCTAAGGACTTGCTTTATGAATCTGGGTGCTCCTGTATTGGGTGCATATATATTTAGGATAGTTAGCTCTTCCTGTTGAATTGATCCCTTTACCATTATGTAATGGCCTTCTTTGTCTCTTTTGATCTTTGATGGTTTAAAGTCTGTTTTATCAGAGACTAGTATTGCAACCCCCGCTTTTTTTTGTTCTCCATTTGCTTGGTAAATCTTCCTCCATCCCTTTATTTTGAGCCTATGTATGTCTCTGCGTGTGAGATGGGTCTCCTGAATACAGCAGACTGATGGGTCTTGACTCTTTATCCAGTTTGCCAGTCTGTGTCTTTTAATTGGAGCATTTAGTCCATTTACATTTAAGGTTAAGATTGTTATGTGTGAACTTGATCCTGCCATTATGATATTAACTGGTTATTTTGCTCGTTAGTTGATGCAGTTTCTTCCTAGCCTTGATGGTCTTTACATTTTGGCATGTTTTTGCAATGGCTGGTACCGGTTGTTCCTTTCCATGTTTAGTGCTTCCTTCAGGGTCTCTTGTAAGGCAGGCCTAGTGGTGACAAAATCTCTAAGCATTTGCTTATCTGTAAAGGATTTTATTTCTCCTTCACTTATGAAACTTAGTTTGGCTGGATATAAAATTCTGGGTTTAAAATTCTTTTCTTTAAGAATGTTGAATATTGGCCCCCACTCTCTTCTGGCTTGAAGAGTTTCTGCCGAGAGATCTGCTGTTAGTCTGATGGGCTTCCCTTTGTGGGTAACCCGACCTTTCTCTCTGGCTGCCCTTAACATTTTTTCCTTCATTTCAACTTTGGTGAATCTGGCAATTATGTGTCTTGGAGTTGCTCCTCTCGAGGAGTATCTTTGTGGCGTTCTCTGTATTTCCTGGATCTGAATGTTGGCCTGCCCTACTAGGTTGGGGAAGTTCTCCTGGATGATATCCTGAAGAGTGTTTTCCAACTTGGTTCCATTTTCCCCCTCACTTTCAGGCACCCCAATCAGACGTAGATTTGGTCTTTTTACATAATCCCATACTTCTTGCAGGCTTTGTTCATTTCTTTTTCTTCTTTTTTCTTTTGGTTTCTCTTCTCGCTTCATTTCATTCATTTGATCCTCAATCGCTGACATTCTTTCTTCCAGTTGATCGAGTCGGTTACTGAAGCTTGTGCATTTGTCACGTATTTCTCGTGTCATGGTTTTCGTCTCTTTCATTTCGTTTATGACCTTCTCTGCATTAATTACTCTAGCCATCAATTCTTCCACTTTTTTTTCAAGATTTTTAGTTTCTTTGCGCTGGGTACGTAATTCCTCCTTTAGCTCTGAGAAATTTGATGGACTGAAGCCTTCTTCTCTCATCTCGTCGAAGTCATTCTCCGTCCAGCTTTGATCCGTTGCTGGCGATGAGCTGCGCTCCTTTGCCGGGGGAGATGCGCTCTTATTTTTTGAATTTCCAGCTTTTCTGCCCTGCTTTTTCCCCATCTTTGTGGTTTTATCTGCCTCTGGTCTTTGATGATGGTGATGTACTGATGGGGTTTTGGTGTAGGTGTCCTTCCTGTTTGATAGTTTTCCTTCTAACAGTCAGGACCCTCAGCTGTAGGTCTGTTGGAGATTGCTTGAGGTCCACTCCAGACCCTGTTTGCCTGAGTATCAGCAGCAGAGGTTGCAGAAGATAGAATATTTCTGAACAGCGAGTGTACCTGTCTGATTCTTGCTTTGGAAGCTTCCTCTCAGGGGTGTACTCCACCCTGTGAGGTGTGGGGTGTCAGACTGCCCCTAGTGGGGGATGTCTCCCAGTTAGGCTACTCAGGGGTCAGGGACCCACTTGAGCAGGGAGTCTGTCCCTTCTCAGATCTCAACCTCTGTGTTGGGAGATCCACTGCTCTCTTCAAAGCTGTCAGACAGAGTCGTTTGCGTCTGCAGAGCTTTCTGTTGTTATTGTTTACTGTGCCCTGTCCCCAGAGGTGGAGTCTACAGAGACAGGCAGGTTTCCTTGAGCTGCTGTGAGCTCCACCCAGTTCGAGCTTCCCAGCAGCTTTGTTTACCTACTTAAGCCTCAGCAATGGCGGGCGCCCCTCCCCCAGCCTCGCTGCTGCCTTGCCGGTAGATCACAGACTGCTGTGCTAGCAATGAGGGAGGCTCCGTGGGTGTGGGACCCTCCCAGCCAGGTGTGGGATATGATCTCCTGGTGTGCCTGTTTGCTTAAAGCGCAGCATTGGGGTGGGAGTTACCCGATTTTCCAGGTGTTGTGTGTCTCAGTTCCCCTGGCTAGGAAAAGGGATTCCCTTCCCCCTTGCGCTTTCCAGGTGAGGCAATGCCTCGCCCTGCTTCAGGTCTCGCTGGTCGGGCTGCAGCAGCTGACCAGCACCGATCGTCTGGCACTCCCCAGTGAGATGAACCCAGTACCTCAGTTGAAAATGCAGAAATCACCGGTCTTCTGTGTCGCTCGCGCTGGGAGTTGGAGACTGGAGCTGTTCCTATTCCAAGATTTAATAGTTTTCTAGTTGTCCCTTGGTATCCACAGAAAATTAGTTCCAGGACCCCTACTGATACGAAAACCCATGGATGCTCAAATCCCTGGGTTAAAATGGCATGATATTTGTATACAATCTAAACACATCCTCCCATATACTTTAAATCATCTTAGATCACTTATGATGCCTAATACAATATAAATGCTATGTAACTAGTTGCTATACGGTATTGCTTTCTAAATTTGTATTATGTTATTGTTTTTTATTAATATTTTGGATCCACTATTGAATCCAAGAACATGAAACCCACAGAAAGAGAGGGCTAGCTGTAAATCTAAAATATTTGTCCTATTGTAAAACAAAAATAAGGATATATAATAATTATTAGAGTAATCCTGGAAAACTGTATAAATCCTGGAAAACAGGTATAATTATTATTAGAGTAATACTGGAAAAGGCAAGAGAATAAACAGAAAAAGAATAGAAATAAAAAATAATTCAGAAAGAGAGAGCATGAAGGAGTTTTTTGGTATTAGTAACCTGTTCTATATCTTGATTGTGGTGCTGATTACATAATCTATATATGTGCTAAAATCAATGGATTGTATACCAAAACAAAGAAAATGTCCATTTTACTTTAAGATCGTTTATAAAGTAGAATTTTTAAAAGTAAACCCAGATCATTCAGTACAAGGGCAAATTTCAACATGAGCAAATAAATTCAACAATTAAATATATTTAACTTATTTAATTGAAATATATTGGTAAATAAATATATTTAACATTATATTAAATTTGTATTAAATATATTTAACTTGTTTAAATATATTTAATTGTTGAATAAATATATTTAACATTATATTACATATGTATTATATTAAAATATAATATGTTAAAATGTAGCCAAAAAGAACCTATTCAGATGAATGATAGACTATATAAAGTAAATAGAAATAATCTTAAACAGAAATGCATTGTTCATAAATGACAAAAGCTATACTATTCTAAAAAAGAAAAAAGTTGACAAATTTAAATACTTATTGTGATATTGGAGAAAAACACAACATTGTTCAACACATACATTTTCCCTCCTATAAAACAAAATTCAATAAACCATGAGATATTTTTGAGTTCACAAAATAATTTTCAAAATTTGTCTGAAGCAAATCAGATTAAAGTAGTCAATAATTAGAAATATTATTTCATTTTGTTTGTTTGCTTTATGTTTTCTTTTTTAGCTAACTTAAACAATTTATTCGTACAAATTTCTGGGATACGTGTGAAATTTTGTTACATGTATGTAATGCATAGTGATTAAGTCAGAATATTTAGGGTGCTCATCACTCCAGTACAATACTTTTTAAAGTATAATTATCCTCCTCTGCTATCAAACATTGAATTTATTTCTCCTGTCTTATGCTTTAATGCACTTCTCTTTATACTTTCCCCTGCCCTTTCCACTCACTCTTCCCAGTGTCTGTTATCTATTTTTCCACTCTCTACCTCCACGTGATCAAAATTTTAGCTCCTGCATGTAAGTGAGAACATGAGATATTTATCATTTTGTGCCTGGTTTATTTCACACCTGTTTTATCCATGTTGCTGCAAATGACATTATTTCATTCTTTTTTATGGCTGAATAATATTCCATGGTGTATATATACCACAATTTTTGTTGTTTTGTTTTGTTTTTTGGTCTATTTTTTCATGATTTTTATTGCAGGATATCATCATGAAATATTCTGTATTTTGTATGTGACTGGCATGATAATAGATCATGCCCGGAAATTATTTCAGAGCTTCATCACCTTTTCCAAGCACCACTTGGGAACTGAGTACCCCAAACATTTTTGGGAACACCTGCACATCATGCCACTGCCCCTGCCCACCAGCACATCCCTGGCTGCTGAGCTGTCCACCTTGCCATCCTCACTCGTCAACAGCTCTGCATGCAGTTTGAAGAGCTTTGCCAAATCCCTCACCAACTTCACAAACCCTGAGTTTTTACTATCATAAGCCCAAAACCCCACTTAGGTTGGTTTCATATATTTGCACTGTGAATAGTACTGCAATAAACATGTGAAAAGTTCAGGTATCCCCTTGATATATTGATTTTTTCCCACTTTGAGTAAATACCCAGTGGTAAAATTGCTGGATCCAATGGTAATTCTATTTTTAGTTTTGTGAGAAATCTCTATAATGTTTTCTGCAGTCGCTGTACTGGTTTACATTCCCACCAACAGTGTAGAAGAGTTCCCTTTTCAATCTGTTATATTTTGTTTTGTTTTGTTTTTGTTTTTAGTAATAGTCATTACGACTAGGGGAAAATAATATCTCATTGTGGTTTTGATTTGCATTTCTATAATGATTAGTGATGTTGAGCATTTTTTCGTATATCTTTTGGCCTTTTGTATGTCTTCTTTTGAGAAATGTCTATTTATATCCTTTGGCCACTTTCCAGTGGTATTATTTTTTTCCTGTTGTTTGGGGTTTTTGTTTTTTTGTTTTTTTTTGCATATTTTAGGTATTAGCCCACTATCAGATAAATAGTTTGCAAATATTTTCTTCCATTCAGGAGGTTGTCTCTTCACTCTGCTGATCATTTCGTCTGCTGCTCAGAAGCTTTCTAATTTAATTAAGTTCCATTTGTCTATTTTTATTTGTGGTGCTTGTGGCTTTTGAGGTGTTAGTCATAAATTCTTTCCCTAGACCAAAGTCCAGGAATTTTTTTCCCTGTGTTTTCTTCAAGTATCTTTATAGTTCCAGGTCTTATGTTTAAGCTTTTAATCTATTTTGAGTTGATTCTTGTGTATAGTGAGATAGTGGTCCAGTTTCATTCTTTTGCATGTGGGTATCCATTTTTCCCAGCACCATTTATTGAAGAGTGTATCCTTTCCCCAGTGTCAGCTTTGTCGAAGATCAAATCTGCAAAAAAATTATAAAACCGTAATATCTAAGTAATATTGCAGAAGCACAGAAAACAACTGACAATTAATATAACGGAATTGAGAACAACAAATTATATATAGACCAAGTATATACAAGACCTTACAATATTATAATGTGAATATGTTACCTGAATTGCCAAAAGGGACTTTGTAGATGGGTTTAAGGTTGCCAATCAGCTTGCTTTACAATAGAGAGATTACCCAGTATTAGCAGAATGAGCTTAATAAAATCACAGAAGTCATTAAAAGTAGAAAAGAGGTTTTGTAGATACCAACAAACTAACTCAAAAGTTTCATGGAAAGGCACAAGACTTAAAATAGATAATACAATACTGAAGAAAAAGAACAAATTTGGAGGATTCACACTGCCTGACGTCAAGACTTACTATAAAATTACTCTAATTAAGACATCATGGACCAGACATGGTGGCTGATGCCTGTAATCCAAGAACTTTAGAAGGACAAGGCAGGAGGATCACATGAGCCCAGGAGTTCAAGACTAGCCTGGGAAACATAGTGGGATACCCAATCTCTACAAAAAAAAAATAAAAATTACTTAGGCATGGTGGTGCACACTTGTAGTACTAACTACTTAGGAAGCTGAAGCAGGAGGATCACTTGAGAAAGGAGGTTGAGATTGCAGTGAGCCATGATCACACCACTGCACCCTGCCAAAGAGACAGAGAAACACTATCTCAAAAAAATTAAAAGAAAAATAAAATAAAATAAAATAAAATAAAATAAAATAAAATAAAATAAAATAGCAGCACTGTATTGGTGAAAGAATAGACATGTAGATCAGTGGAACAGAAAACAGAGCCTAAAAATAGACCCACAGAAATAGAGTCAATTATTTTCAACAAAGGAGAAAGGGCAATTTAATAGAGAAAAGATAGTTTGGGAACAAATGAATCATAGACTTATTCTATTCCATTGTTATATGTGTCTGTCTTGGTTACTGTAGCCCTGTAATATAGTTTGAAGTTGAGTAACATGTTGCTTCCAGCTTTGTTCCTTTGCTTAGGATTGAGTTGGCAGCTTGGACTCTTTGTTGGTTCCATATGAGTTTTAAAATAGTTTTTCCTAGTTCTGTGAAGAATGTCATTGTTTGTTTGATAGGAATAGCACTGAATCTATAAATTGCTTTAGACTGAATCTATAAATTGCTTTGGACAGCATGGCCATGTTACTAATATTGATTCTTCCTATCCATGAAACCTCAGTTTCATAAAACAGTTTCAGTAGGAATGGTATCAACACTTGTTTGTACATCTGGTAGAATTTAGAGGTGAATCTGTCTGGCTCTAGGATTTTTTAGGTCAGTAGGCTATTTATTACTGATTCAATTTCAGAGTTCATTATTGGTCTCTTCAGAGATTCAATTTCTTCCTGGTTCAGTCTTGGGAGGGTGTATGTTTCCAGGAATTTATCCATTTCTTCTAGATTTTCTTGTTTGTGTGCATAGAAATGTTCAAAATATTCTCCAATAGTTATTTGTATTTCTGTGGGGTCAGTGATAATATCCCCTTTGTGATTTCTAATTGTGTTTATTTGGATATTCTCTCTTTTCTTTTTTATTAGTCTAGCTAGTGGTCTATCTATTTTATTAATTTTTTCAAACAATTAATTCCTAGATTGATTGATATTTGGAATGTTCCTTTTGTGTCTCAATCTCCTTTAGTTCAGCTTTGATTTTGGTGAGTTTTTGTCTTCTGCTAGCTGTTAGGTTGGTTTGCCCTTGGTTCTTTAGTTCTTTAAGTTGTGACACTTAGTTGTTAGCTTGAGATCTTTCTAACTTCTTGATGTGGGTGGTAAGTGCTATAAATTTCCCTCTTAACATTGCCTTAGCTGTGGCCCAGAGATTCTGGTATGTTGTATCTTTCTCATTAGTTTCAAAGAACTTCTTGATTTCTGTTTTAATTTCATTATTTACCCAAAAGTCATCCAGGAGCAATTTATTCAGTTTCCATATAATTTTATGGTTATGAGCAATTTTCTTAGTCTTAATTTCTAATTTTATTGTGCTGTGGTCCAAGAGAATGGCAGTTATAATTTCAGTTCTTTTGCATTTTCTAAGGAGTGTTTTATGTTCAGTTATGTGGCTGACTTCAGAATATGTGCATGTGGTGATGAGAAGAATGTATATTATGTTGCTTTTTGGTGGAGAGTTCTGTAAACATCTATCAGGTCCATTTGATCCAGTGCTGAGTTAAGGTCCTGAATATCTTTATTAATTTTCTGCCTCAGTGATCTGTCTAATACTGTCAGTAGGGTGTTGAAGTCTCTCATTATTATTGTGTGTGAGTCTAAGTTTCTTTGTAGGTTTCTAAGAACTTGTTTGAATCAGGGTGCTCCTGTGTTGTGTGCACATATATTTAGGATAGTTAGCACTACTTGTTGAATTGAACCCTTTTCCATTATGTAATACCCTTTTTGTCTTTTTTTATTTTTGTTGGTTTAAAGTCTGTTTTGTCTGAAATTAGGATTACAATCTCTATATTTTTTATGTTTTCTATTTGCTTAGTGGATTTTCCTTCCTCCCTTTATTTTGAGCCTGTCGGTGTCATTGCATGTGAGCCTATGGTTGTCATTGCATGTCTCCTGAAGACAGCATACCATTGGGTCTTGCTTTTTTATCCAGCTTATCACTCTGTGCCTGTTAATTGGGGCATTTAGCCCATTTACATTCAAGGTTAGTATTGATATGTGTGGATTTGATCCTGTCATCATGCTGTTGGTTGGTTACCATACATACTTGGTTGTGTTGTTGCTTTATAGTGTCATTGGTCTGTGTACTGCAGTGTATTTTTGAAGTGGTTGGTAATGATCTTTCCTTTTCTTATTTAGTGCTTCCTTCAGGAGCTCTTGAAAGGCAGGTCAGTCTAGTAGTAACAAATTCCCTCAGAATTTGCTTCTCTGAAAAGGATCTTATTTCTCCCTCACTTATGAAGCATAGTTTGGCCAGATGTAAAATTCTAGGTTGATTGAAGAATCTTGAATATTAGTCCCCAACCTCTCCTGGTTTGTAGAGTTTTTGTTGAGAGGTCTGCTGTTAGTCTGATAGGCTTCCCCTTGTAGGTGACCTGACCTTTCTCTCTAGCTGCCTTTTATATTTTTTTATTTCATTTCAACCTGAGAAAATCTGATAATTATGTGTCCTAGAGATGATCTTCCTGTGAAGTGTCTTACATGGGTTTTCTGTATTTTCTGAATTTGAATGTTAGCCTCTCTAGCTAGATTGAGAAAGTTCTCATGGATGAGATCCTGAAATATGTTTTCCAAGTTGCTGCCATTCTCCCCATCTCTTTCAGGGACACCAATGAATCATAGATCTCTTCTCTTTACATAAAGTCATATCTCTCAGAGGTTTCATTTGTTCCTTTTCATTCTTTTTTCTCCATTCTTGTCTGCCTATCTTGTTTCAGAAAGCCAGTCTTAAAGCACTAATATCATTTCTTCTGCTTGGTCTATTCTGCTATTAATAGTTACGATTGCATTATGAAATTTTTGTAGTGTGTTTTTCAGTTCTATCAGGTCAGTTATGTTCTTTTCTATACCATCTATTTTGTCTGTCAGCTCCTGCATTGTCTTATTGTGATTCTTAGCTTCTTGGATTGGGTTTCAACATACTCCTGCACCTTGATGCTCTTCATTTCTATCCATACTCTAAATTCTATTTGTATCATCTCAGCCATCCTAGCTCAGTTAAAAACTTTTGGTGGAGAGCTGGTGGACACATCTGGAGGAAAGAAGGCACACTGGCTTTTTGACTTGTCAGAGTTCTTGCACTGGTTTTTTTCTCATTTTTGTGGGCTAGTGTTTTTTCAGTCTTTGAAATTCCTGTCCTTTGGATGTTTTTTCTTTTATTCTATTGGATGACTTTGAGAATTTGATTGTGTTATAATGTGGGGTCAGTCAACTGGCTTCATTTCTGGAAGATTTTTGGGGACCAAGGTTCAGCTGTCATCTCACCAATTGCATGTTTTAATTCTGGGGGACTTGTATCCTACCCTATTTTGTTCTCTGACTTCTCAAGGTTATGAACAGACTGTGATGGTGGGGGCTAAGGTGCTCCTGGACTGCTGGTCACTACATGTTGATGGATGGTGCCAAAGTGTTTTGTAGGGTGGTGGCAGTGGGATCTGTCCTCATTCACAGGTGCCCTCAGCAGCACCAGCAGTATTAGATCAGCATGCATGCTTGTCAGCTGCAGCAGACCTGCTAGCAGGTGCTGAGATGCTTGCCTCCATGAAGGCATTGACATCAGGGGTAGAGTCAGCATAACTCGGGGGGTCAGCAGGCCCCCATTAGTGATTGTGTGCATTGTTGCACTGATGGTGGTGTTAGTATGGGGGCAGGACACTGGTGGGTGCAGGTGTGTGTGCACCCTTTGTGGCTGCTCAGGGCAGGGGAGGGTTCATTGTTTTCAGTGCCTAGTTTCATTCTGGTGGCAGTGTTGGCACAGGAGCAGGTCACTGACAGAGGCAGGACTGGTGGGCTCTGTGCCCAGTACAGCTCTGACTGCAATGGCAGTATGGCAGAGGAAGGGGAGCAGAGTGCACTCCTGCTGGCATAGAGGCAGGGCAAGGTGCACATGCTCACACAAGTTGGTGAGGCAGGAAAGGGAAAATCCACCTGCACACATACAAGCCAGCCAAATGATGTCAGGGGGCAGGGGCGGTTAGCCATGGGCTTGGAAGAAGCTGCAGCAGAGAGCGGGAGCAGGCAAGCAGGTGCATGGCCCTCGGGGCCAGCCCACTGGAGCTCTCCACCAATCAGATATGGTCTGCCAGTGCAGAAACTAAGATGTGGATCCCCAGGGAACCTGAGTCTGCACTGCAAGCAGAAAAAAGCCAGGCTGGAGCACTGGGAGGGGTCAGCAGATCACAGGGTACTAAGGTTGGATCTGCCCCATCTGATGGGCAAGACTGCCCTGCAGAATTCATGTCCGACAGTTCCCCTAGGGTAAAAGTCTCCTATGGAAGCAAGTCAAGCCTGGAGGCATGGGCATCCCTGGCCGTGCTCTGTTATAGATGTTCCTGCAACAAACCCTCTGGGCTCCATATCGGCTAGCATGCTGCTCCTACTACTCCTCTAAGCAGCTCTCCCTGCCAACTCTGTGTCTGTGGTGGTTGAGGGGTCTCCTCCTGGTGGGATTCCAGAGGCTTATGGTGAGAGTGGGTTGCTCCCTGCCAGTTCAACTCACCCATTCCCCCAAAGTTCTTGGGGGCCAGGAGCGAGTCCCATTGCACGGTCGCCCCACCCAGAGTTCCCAGCTTCCTCTCTCTTCTGCCCAGTTTTTGTGTCTTTAGGACCTGTTAGGAGTGTGCCAGTCATCCCAGTCCCACAGTGACAGCTATTCTACCTGGCTGCATCTAGTCAGACATCTTGACCAAATTGGAAGTTTCTTATAAAGCTAAGCATAGCCTTACCATATGATCATACTCCTAGGCATTTACCCAACTGATTTGAAACATGTGTACACAAAAACCCAGTCATGAATGTTTACAGCAACTTCATTCTCTAACAGACAAAAATTGGAGAAAACCACAATGTTATTCAATGAGTGTATGAATAAACTAACTGTGCTATATTTACAATAGAATGTTATTCAGCAATAAAAAGGGCATTAACTACCAAGCCATAAAAAGGCATGAATGAATCTTACATGCATAATGCCAGCTGAAAGAAGCCAGTTTTGAAAGGTTATATACTGTATGACTCCAAATATATGACATTTTGGAAAAATTAAAACTATAGAGAGAGTAAAAGACTGCTGGTTACCAAGAGTAAAATGAGAAGAAAGAAGAGTCAAATAATTTAAGTTGAAGAACAATTTAGAGTGGAGAAATTATTCTTTGTAATACTGTAGAAATTAATACATGACATTATAAATATGTCAAAAACTATATTAAAAACTTACTTCGTGTAAGTTTTAACAACTATAATAAATTGAATAATCTTGAAGAAATAGATAAATTTCTGGACACAACTTATCAAAATTAAATGAAGAAAAGATAAAAATCTTAACAGATCAGTAAGGAATAAAATTGAATCCAGCAAAGAAAAGCCCAGGACCTAACGGATTCTCTTTTAAATTTTACCAAACATGTGAAAAAGAGCTAATATCAATTTACTCCAAACTCTTCCAAAAATTGAAGAGGTGGGAACACTTCCATACTCATTTTATAAGGCCTGTATTACTCTGATATCTAAGCCACAGATGGATACTAAAAGAAAGGTTCAATCCAGTAACTCTGATAAACATAAATGCCAAAATACTAACACACTAAATCTGACAGCACATTAAAAGGATCATTCACTGCTATCAAGCACAATGATATTTGAACATATGCAAATCAATAAATGTGATAAGGGGGCGGAGCAAGATGGCCAAATAGGAACAGCTCCAGTCTCCAACTCCCAGCGCGAGCAACACAGAAGACCGGTGATTTCTGCATTTTCAACTGAGGTACTGGGTTCATCTCACTGGGGAGTGCCAGACGATCGGTGCTGGTCAGCTGCTGCAGCCCGACCAGCGAGAGCTGAAGCAGGGCGAGGCATTGCCTCACCTGGAAAGCGCAAGGGGGAAGGGAATCCCTTTTCCTAGCCAGGGGAACTGAGACACACAACACCTGGAAAATCGGGTAACTCCCACCCCAATGCTGCGCTTTAAGCAAACAGGCACACCAGGAGATCATATCCCACACCTGGCCGGGAGGGTCCCACACCCACGGAGCCTCCCTCATTGCTAGCACAGCAGTCTGTGATCTACCGGCAAGGCAGCAGCGAGGCTGGGGGAGGGGCGCCCGCCATTGCTGAGGCTTAAGTAGGTAAACAAAGCTGCTGGGAAGCTCGAACTGGGTGGAGCTCACAGCAGCTCAAGGAAACCTGCCTGTCTCTGTAGACTCCACCTCTGGGGACAGGGCACAGTAAACAATAACAACAGAAAGCTCTGCAGACGCAAACGACTCTGTCTGACAGCTTTGAAGAGAGCAGTGGATCTCCCAACACAGAGGTTGAGATCTGAGAAGGGACAGACTCCCTGCTCAAGCGGGTCCCTGACCCCTGAGTAACCTAACTGGGAGACATCCCCCACTAGGGGCAGTCTGACACCCCACACCTCACAGGGTGGAGTACACCCCTGAGAGGAAGCTTCCAAAGCAAGAATCAGACAGGTACACTCGCTGTTCAGAAATATTCTATCTTCTGCAACCTCTGCTGCTGATACTCAGGAAAACAGGGTCTGGAGTGGACCTCAAGCAATCTCCTACAGCTACAACCTACAGCTGAGGATCCTGACTGTTAGAAGGAAAGCTATCAAACAGGAAGGACACCTACACCAAAACCCCATCAGTACATCACCATCATCAAAGACCAGAGGCAGATAAAACCACAAAGATGGGGAAAAAGCAGGGCAGAAAAGCTGGAAATTCAAAAAATAAGAGCGCATCTCCCCCGGCAAAGGAGCGCAGCTCATCGCCAGCAACGGATCAAAGCTGGACGGAGAATGACTTCGACGAGATGAGAGAAGAAGGCTTCAGTCCATCAAATTTCTCAGAGCTAAAGGAGGAATTACGTACCCAGCGCAAAGAAACTAAAAATCTTGAAAAAAAAGTGGAAGAATTGATGGCTAGAGTAATTAATGCAGAGAAGCTCACAAACGAAATGAAAGAGACGAAAACCATGGCACGAGAAATACGTGACAAATGCACAAGCTTCAGTAACCGTCTCGATCAACTGGAAGAAAGAATGTCAGCGATGGAGGATCAAATGAATGAAATGAAGCGAGAAGAGAAACCAAAAGAAAAAAGAAGAAAAAGAAATGAACAAAGCCTGCAAGAAGTATGGGATTATGTAAAAAGACCAAATCTACGTCTGATTGGGGTGCCTGAAAGTGACGGGGAAAATGGAACCAAGTTGGAAAACACTCTTCAGGATATCATCCAGGAGAACTTCCCCAACCTAGTAGGGCAGGCCAACATTCAAATCCAGGAAATACAGAGAACGCCACAAAGATACTCCTCGAGAAGAGCAACTCCAAGACACATAATTGCCAGATTCACCAAAGTTGAAATGAAGGAAAAAATCTTAAGGGCAGCCAGAGAGAAAGGTCGGGTTACCCACAAAGGGAAGCCCATCAGACTAACAGCAGATCTCTCGGCAGAAACTCTTCAAGCCAGAAGAGAGTGGGGGCCAATATTCAACATTCTTAAAGAAAAGAATTTTAAACCCAGAATTTTATATCCAACCAAACTAAGTTTCATAAGTGAAGGAGAAATAAAATCCTTTACAGATAAGCAAATGCTTAGAGATTTTGTCACCACTAGGCCTGCCTTACAAGAGACCCTGAAGGAAGCACTAAACATGGAAAGGAACAACCGGTACCAGCCATTGCAAAAACATGCCAAAATGTAAAGACCATCAAGGCTAGGAAGAAACTGCATCAACTAACGAGCAAAATAACCAGTTAATATCATAATGGCAGGATCAAGTTCACACATAACAATCTTAACCTTAAATGTAAATGGACTAAATGCTCCAATTAAAAGACACAGACTGGCAAACTGGATAAAGAGTCAAGACCCATCAGTCTGCTGTATTCAGGAGACCCATCTCACACGCAGAGACATACATAGGCTCAAAATAAAGGGATGGAGGAAGATTTACCAAGCAAATGGAGAACACAAAAAAGCGGGCGTTGCAATACTAGTCTCTGATAAAACAGACTTTAAACCATCAAAGATCAAAAGAGACAAAGAAGGCCATTACATAATGGTAAAGGGATCAATTCAACAGGAAGAGCTAACTATCCTAAATATATATGCACCCAATTCAGGAGCACCCAGATTCATAAAGCAAGTCCTTAGAGACTTACAAAGAGACTTAGACTCCCATACAATAATAATGGGAGACTTCAACACTCCACTGTCAACATTAGACAGATCAACGAGACAGAAAGTTAACAAGGATATCCAGGAATTGAACTCATCTCTGCAGCAAGCAGACCTAATAGACATCTATAGAACTCTCCACCCCAAATCAACAGAATATACATTCTTCTCAGCACCACATGGTACTTACTCCAAAATTGACCACGTAATCGGAAGTAAAGCACTCCTCAGCAAATGTACAAGAACAGAAATTATAACAAACTGTCTCTCAGACCACAGTGCAATCAAATTAGAACTCAGGACTAAGAAACTCAATCAAAACCGCTCAACTACATGGAAACTGAACAACCTGCTCCTGAATGACTACTGGGTACATAACGAAATGAAGGCAGAAATAAAGATGTTCTTTGAAACCAATGAGAACAAAGATACAACATACCAGAATCTCTGGGACACATTTAAAGCAGTGTGTAGAGGGAAATTTATAGCACTAAATGCCCACAAGAGAAAGCAGGAAAGATCTAAAATTGACACTCTAACATCGCAATTAAAAGAACTAGAGGAGCAAGAGCAAACACATTCAAAAGCTAGCAGAAGGCAAGAAATAACTAAGATCAGAGCAGAACTGAAGGAGATAGAGACACAAAAAACCCTCCAAAAAATCAATGAATCCAGGAGTTGGTTTTTTGAAAAGATCAACAAAATTGACAGACCACTAGCAAGACTAATAAAGAAGAAAAGAGAGAAGAATCAAATCGACGCAATTAAAAATGATAAAGGGGATATCACCACCGACCCCACAGAAATACAAACTACCATCAGAGAATACTATAAACACCTCTACGCAAATAAACTGGAAAATCTAGAAGAAATGGATAATTTCCTGGACACTTACACTCTTCCAAGACTAAACCAGGAAGAAGTTGAATCCCTGAATAGACCAATAGTAGGCTCTGAAATTGAGGCAATAATTAATAGCCTACCAACCAAAAAAAGTCCAGGACCAGATGGATTCACAGCTGAATTCTACCAGAGGTACAAGTAGGAGCTGGTACCATTCCTTCTGAAACTATTCCAATCAATAGAAAAAGAGGGAATCCTCCCTAACTCATTTTATGAGGCCAACATCATCCTGATACCAAAGCCTGGCAGAGACACAACAAAAAAAGAGAATTTTAGACCAATATCCCTGATGAACATCGATGCAAAAATCCTCAATAAAATACTGGCAAACCGGATTCAGCAGCACATCAAAAAGCTTATCCACCATGATCAAGTGGGCTTCATCCCTGGGATGCAAGGCTGGTTCAACATTCGCAAATCAATAAACATAATCCAGCATATAAACAGAACCAAAGACAAGAACCACATGATTATCTCAATAGATGCAGAAAAGGCTTTTGACAAAATTCAACAGCCCTTCATGCTAAAAACGCTCAATAAATTCGGTATTGATGGAACGTACCTCAAAATAATAAGAGCTATTTATGACAAACCCACAGCCAATATCATACTGAATGGGCAAAAACTGGAAAAATTCCCTTTGAAAACTGGCACAAGACAGGGATGCCCTCTCTCACCACTCCTATTCAACATAGTGTTGGAAGTTCTGGCTAGGGCAATCAGGCAAGAGAAAGAAATCAAGGGGATTCAGTTAGGAAAAGAAGAAGTCAAATTGTCCCTGTTTGCAGATGACATGATTGTATATTTAGAAAACCCCATTGTCTCAGCCCAAAATCTCCTTAAGCTGATAAGCAACTTCAGCAAAGTCTCAGGATACAAAATTAATGTGCAAAAATCACAAGCATTCTTATACACCAGTGACAGTCAAACAGAGAGTCAAATCAGGAATGAACTTCCATTCACAATTGCTTCAAAGAGAATAAAATACCTAGGAATCCAACTTACAAGGGATGTAAAGAACCTCTTCAAGGAGAACTACAAACCACTGCTCAGTGAAATCAAAGAGGACACAAACAAATGGAAGAACATACCATGCTCATGGATAGGAAGAATCAATATCGTGAAAATGGCCATACTGCCCAAGGTAATTTATAGATTCAATGCCATCCCCATCAAGCTACCAATGAGCTTCTTCACAGAATTGGAAAAAACTGCTTTAAAGTTCATATGGAACCAAAAAAGAGCCCGCATCTCCAAGACAATCCTAAGTCAAAAGAACAAAGCTGGAGGCATCACGCTACCTGACTTCAAACTATACTACAAGGCTACAGTAACCAAAACAGCATGGTACTGGTACCAAAACAGAGATATAGACCAATGGAACAGAACAGAGTCCTCAGAAATAATACCACACATCTACAGCCATCTGATCTTTGACAAACCTGAGAGAAACAAGAAATGGGGAAAGGATTCCCTATTTAATAAATGGTGCTGGGAAAATTGGCTAGCCATAAGTAGAAAGCTGAAACTGGATCCTTTCCTTACTCCTTATACGAAAATTAATTCAAGATGGATTGGAGACTTAAATGTTAGACCTAATACCATAAAAATCCTAGAGGAAAACCTAGGTAGTACCATTCAGGACATAGGCATGGGCAAAGACTTCATGTCTAAAACACCAAAAGCAACGGCAGCAAAAGCCAAAATTGACAAATGGGATCTCATTAAACTAAAGAGCTTCTGCACAGCAAAAGAAACTACCATCAGAGTGAACAGGCAACCTACAGAATGGGAGAAAATTTTTGCAATCTACTCATCTGACAAAGGGCTAATATCCAGAACCTACAAAGAACTCAAACAAATTTACAAGAAAAAAACAAACAACCCCATCAAAAAGTGGGCAAAGGATATGAACAGACATTTCTCAAAAGAAGACATTCATACAGCCAACAGACACATGAAAAAATGCTCATCATCACTGGCCATCAGAGAAATGCAAATCAAAACCACAATGAGATACCATCTCACACCAGTTAGAATGGCGATCATTCAAAAGTCAGGAAACAACAGGTGCTGGAGAGGATGTGGAGAAATAGGAACACTTTTACACTGTTGGTGGGAGTGTAAACTAGTTCAACCATTATGGAAAACAGTATGGCAATTCCTCAAGGATCTAGAACTAGATGTAGCATATGACCCAGCCATCCCATTACTGGGTATATACCCAAAGGATTATAAATTATGCTGCTATAAAGACACATGCACACGTATGTTTATTGCAGCACTATTCACAATAGCAAAGACTTGGAATCAACCCAAATGTCCATCAGTGACAGATTGGATTAAGAAAATGTGGCACATATACACCATGGAATACTATGCAGCCATAAAAAAGGATGAGTTTGTGTCCTTTGTAGGGACATGGATGCAGCTGGAAACCATCATTCTCAGCAAACTATCACAAGAACAGAAAACCAAACACCGCATGTTCTCACTCATAGGCGGGAACTGAACAATGAGATCACTTGGACTCGGGAAGGGGAACATCACACACCGGGGCCTATCATGGGGAGGGGGGAGGGGGGAGGGATTGCATTGGGAGTTATACCTGATGTAAATGACGAGTTGATGGGTGCAGCACACCAACATGGCACAAGTATACATATGTAGCAAACCTGCACGTTGTGCACATGTACCCTACAACTTGAAGTTTAATAATAATAAATTTTAAAAAATAAATAAATAAATAAATGTGATATACCCACATTGGCAAAATGAAAGGCAAAAACCATATGATCACCTCAATAGAAGCAGAAAAGGCACTGACAAAATTCAACATCCTTCATGATAAAAACTTCCAATAAATTACACTTAGAAGGAACTTACCTTAGCGATAAATGCCACATATGACAAGCCCACAGCTAACATTACATTCAATGGTGAAAAACTGAAAACTTTCCTTCTAAGATCAGAAAGAAAATAAAGATGCCCACTCTTACTACATCTACTCAATATATTACTGAAAGGACTAGTAGAGTAAGTAGGTAAGAAATAAAAGGCAACCAAATTGGAAAAGAAGAAGTAAAATTGTCTGTTTGCAGATGACATGATCTTATATAGATAAAATCCTAAAGACGTCATCAAAAAAAATTTAGAATGAATGATTTCAGTAAAGCTGCAGATTAAAAAATGAACATACAAAAACTAGTGGTATCTCTATACACTAACAATGAATTATCTGAAAAGGAAGTCAAGAAAACAATCCCATTTATAACTACAAAAATTAAAACAAAATACTTAGGAATACATTTAACCAAGGAGGTGAAAGCTCTGTATGCTGAAAACTGTAATACATTGACAAAATAAATGGAAAAAGAGAATTAAAAGTAAATATATATGTACATGAATTTTTAAAATTAATATCATTAAAATACCCAAAATAATTAGATTACCTACAGATTCAATGCAGTCCCTATCGAAATTTCAATGGCATTCATCACAGAAATGGAAAAACAAAACCAAATTTGTGTGTATTCATAAAGACTCCAAATAGCCAAAGTAATTTTAAGAAAAAGGAACACACCTGGAAGCATCACACTCACTGTTTCAAACTCTATTACAAAGCCATATTAATTAAAACAGTGTGGTGCCATAAAAACATGACACATACCAATGGAACAGAGTAGGGAACCCAAAAAATAAATTCACACATATACGGCCAACTAAGATTTGACAAGGGTGCCAATAATATACAATGGAAAAAGGAAAGTCTATTTAATAAATGGTGTTGGAAAAGCTAAATATCCACATGCGAAAGAAAGAAACTGAAGTCTTATCTTATAACATATGCTAAAACTAACTGGAAATAAACTAAAGATTTAAATGTAAAACCTGAAACTGAAAACTACCAGAAGAAAACATAAGGAAAAAACTCCCTGACAATAGTCTTGGCTATCACTTTTCGGATATGACCACAAAAGCACTGGCAACAAAAAAATAAACAAGTGGGACTATATCAAACTAAAAATTCCACTGCACCACAAAAGAAACAATTGACCAAATTAAAAGGCAACCTACCGAATGGGAGAAAATGTTAGTAAACCATATGTATGATAAGGGGTTAATATTCATAATAGGAAGTGCACAAGTCAACAGCAAAACAACAAACAACCTGATTTTTACAACTGGAAAAGATTTTAACAGCCATATTCCCAAAACAGACATAGAAATAGCCAACATGTATATGAAAAGGGCCTCAACATCAGTAACCACTGGGAAAATGCAAATTAAAACCACAATGAGACATCACCTCATACCTACTGAAATGGCTACTATGAGAAGACACATGATAACAAGCGTTGGTGAGGATGTGGAGAAAAGGGAACCTTTTTACACTATTGATGGGAATGTAAATTGGCACAGGCATTATGGAAAACAATATAGAAGTTCCTCAAAAAAATAAAAATTAAAACTTCCATATGTTCCAGCAATCTCACATCTAGATATATACCCAAAGGAAATGAAATCAGTATCTCTAAAAGATAACTCTACTACTATGTTCACTGCTGCATTATTCACAATAGCCAAAATATGGAAACAGCCCAAGTGTACATCAATTGATGAATGAGTATAAAAATTGTGGTACATATATGTGATAGACTGTCATTCAGCCACAGAAAGAAGGAAGTTTTGTTCATTTGCAGCAATATAGATAAACCTAATAGATATTATGGTAGGTGAAATAAGCCAGACACAGAAAGAGATACTATATAATCTCACTTACATGTAGAATCTGAAAAAAATAAAAGCTCATACAAGGAGAGAGCAGAACAGTGGTTGTCATGGGTTTTGAAGTGAGAGAAAAGGGGAATATGTTGGTCAAAGGGTACAAATTTTCATCCATAAGATGAACACATTCTGGGTAACTAACGTACAACATGGATGGTGATTAAATGTGTTAATTTGATTGTGGTAATCATTATACAATGTATATGTGTATCAAATTATCATTTCATATGCTTTGAATATGTTTGATCTTTGTCAATTAAATATTTACAAATTTAAAAATCTACCAAAGAAATAAATCATTTCAATTTCTGTACAATAACAAAGAACTATCTAAAATGGAAATTAAGAAATTTATCTCATTTCCATTAGAACCAAAATATAAAATATTTAGGAATAAACTTAACCAAGGAGGTGAAAGACTTGTACACTTAAACTATAAAACACTGATGAAAGAAATTAAAGCAGATGCAAATAAATGGAAAGACTTTCTATGTTAACGGAATAGAACAGTTAATATTGTTAAAATATCCACACTACCTGAAGCAATCTATAGATTCAATGCAATCTCTGTGAAAATCCCAACATCATTTTTTAAAGAAATTTTCAAAAATCCTAAAATTCATGTGGAGGCACAAAGACTCATGAAGTGACATGGAGAGGGAAAAAGGTGGCAAGAAGGTTTTATTTAGGAGCAAAGAAATGTGGTTACATGCTAAAGGTTACACCCAATAGGGAGGACAAAGTTCATGTTATAGATGAGAGAAAGGAGAGTTACCAGAGTAATTGCCTTTAGTAGAGAGGAGGGGATGGAATCTGGGGCACAAGTTGAAGAGTTTACTTCTGTAGGAGCAGGAGCAGGTCACCCAGTCTCAGGAGAAGTTAAAGGAAACTTAATCACAGATGCAGGTCATATAGTGGTAGTGATGGGAGATTAAGGAATTCTCACCTGCTACCTTTCTCCGTAAAACAGGAAGCAACACAATAAACAGAGTGAGAATGGAGAAGGATTATTTGAAGATTCAGACCACTTTTTCTATATTCTATGAATATTTTTACCATGTACATAATTTATATTCATAAGTATAAACTTTGGTTATTATCAAAAATAAAATATTTTAAAACTCAGTTTTAGACCTCCTTGCATTTGGGGTTCCAGATTTTTTTGATGCTGCCCATTTAATGTACTCATATGAGATTTGAATTTGTAGTAAGCTAGTTAGGCAGGGAGGTAGTAGGAGAGTCTTCTGTTATACTAGGAGTGATTTGATAGGTCCAGAGTGATTCTGGATCATTAACTTGATCCCAGGCACATGGCTAAAGTGGTAATGTTTTACAGACAACAGATGGCTAAGATTGTAGCAAGAACAACTTCCCTGATGACATAGGTCACCTGTGTTAGTCTGTAAGGCGTCTCTGGATGTCCAGCCTATAGTCTACTCTTTTAGACTTTCCAGAGATTTTGTGAACACCTAACTCTCGATATTAAATGATGTTTTGTTTAAAATAGCTAGAATGGTTTCTTCTCTCTGACACAAAATCCTGATTGGTCTACCAAAGGACTATCATTATTAAACTTAGAGTGAAATCCATTGGCGATAAGGTCAAACCTACAGCTAAAAGTCATAAAAATTTGCTAGGATTAATAATGAAGCTCTAGAAAAAAAAAAGTAAAATGTTTTTGTGACCTTTTTCAATAAAAGTAACCAGCTTTCTTTTGCCACTCTCTGCTTATTTATGGAAGAAAAATTGGTAGTTTAATATCTTTCAAAGTGCACTTACAAATATAATATTTTCCTCTTAATGATATTTTTAAACTCTTTGATATCTGCATAGAATCTTGAGTTTACAGCCCTAAGTCATTTATGAACCTTCAGTAGAGGAATCACTCTTTTGCTTAAAACCACAGAATGGCTTCTTACTGTAATAAAATTAAAACTCATATTTACTATGTAGACCATATGTTTTTGACACTACCAGTATCTCCAACTTTAAATCTAATCATTTTCACATTAAATTACTATATTCTGGGTAACACGGACTTAATCATATTCCTCAAATATACCAAGTTCATCATCATCTTTGAGTTTTTGCACTACCTGTGCCCTCTGTCTAGAATACTATAGCCCCAAATGTTTGCATGTTTGGCTTCTTCAGTTTATCTAGATATGATCCAAAATGTCAGCTCCTCAAGGCCTTTTTTGATTATTAAACACAAATTGGTTACTCCCAATCCAGAGTCACAATTTATCATTTTACTTTTCTTTTTAGTTTTTACAGAGCAATATCTCTTCCTGAAACTATGCTGTTTATTTTCTGCCTTAATGGTGGTCTATTTTTACTAGGTTATATCTCTTGTTATATCTCTTGGAGAGCAGATAGACCTTATCTGCCTCATTAATTTCTTTCTTCAGATCCTAGAATAGTCCTGACAAATGGCAGGTATTCAATGATTGCAGTGCTTGGAAATAAACAGATCAATTTCAGATACAATTCTACACTCTATTTTTTTTCCCCTCTTTTTCAGGCTATGTACTTATTAAACACCTTTTTCATGGAAGCTTTCACTTCCTGGTTGCGAAGAGTGTAAATGACAGGATCCAACAAAGGAAAAATCACTGTATGGAAGAGAGAAACCACCTTGTCAGCTGGGAAAGCCCTGAGGGGCGCGTGTAGATAAAGATGCCAGGTCCAAACATGAAGAATATAACAATGATATGGGTGGTGCATGTGGACATGGCCTTGTTTTTCGCCTCAGAAGAAGACCCTCGTATGCGACAAAGAATGACTGCATAGGAGGCCAGAAGCCCCAGAAAGCACAGAAGTGTCATCAGGCCACTGTTGAAGACCATCAGAAGCTCCACCACAAACGTGTTGGTGCAGGCCAGCTTGATGACCTGTGGGACATCACAGAAGAAGTTATCCAGTTGATTTGGGCCACAAAAAGGCAAGCGGAGGATGAAGACCACCTGGATAATGGAGTGAACAAAACCCCCAAGCCACAGAGCCAACAACATTGCATAGCAGGGTCTAGGGTTCATGACAGTTGAATAGTGCAAAGGCCGGCAGATGGTGATGTAGCGGTCAAAGGCCATCACAACAAGGAGTAATCCCTCCCCGCCTCCAAGGAAGTGTAAGAAAAAGAGCTGAGTGATGCAGCCTCTGTAGGAGATTACCTTCGTCTCAGAGAGGAAGTCCACCAACATCCTGGGAGCCACAGTGAAGGAGTAGGATGCATCCAGGAAGGCCAAGTTGCCCAGAAAGAAATAGAGGGGGGCTGTGAGTCCAGGGTCTGACCTTATGGTGAAAATAATGAGAAAATTTCCAGGGAGGATGATGAAGTAGAAAATTAAAACTAGCACAAAGACCAGGAGCTGAATATCTCGAGACTGGGTCAGACCAAGGAGGATGAACTCTGTTATCACTGTTCCGTTCTCGCTTTCCATTTCCCTGGCCTGCAGTACATTAACAAGCAGAATTAATTGTTATTACTATGTCTCTGTGTCTTCCAACTAGATACTAGTTCTACTGCTAAAAAATATTTGGCACCTATAGTACTTCAGCTAAAAACAACACTTCCCACCCCTCTCCTATTCTGGGTAATTACCTTAATTTCTCCAAATTTAAAATGAAAACAAAATACAGTTCTCAAAGCTACAGTTTTATTCCCATTCAACCACGTGCTTCTACAGAATCATTTTCCATGTCAGGAGTCTGGCATCCTCCACGCTGGGATTCCTGCATCCTCCATGCTGGGATTTCTACATTCTTAAATCATTCAAGTTTCCTAATGGAAACACAACCTAACTTCAAATCTGAAGGTCTTTGAGTTGTGGATATACTGTGCTTGAGGCTTAGCTCTTTTCTTGGGACTAGACCCTTTTTCTCCTTGTCCACACCACCCCAAAATTTTCCTAGACATTTTCTTCCCTCAATTCCTGTGTAATTTCCAGTTCCTAGCTGGTAACTCTCTTCCTTGCCCTCTGACTAATCATCTAATGTACTTCTTATTATACTCCTTCTGGTCTGATATCCTTGTATACTCTTTTCCCAGACTGTTCACCAGAATCCCAAGCTGTAGCTCCACTTTTGAACTAACACAGACATAGTGCTCCAGCCATAACTCTGAGCACCACTCTTGTGGCCACACCACACCTGCATGCAGCTAATTTAGCACTTTTTGAGTTTCAAATACTAATAAACTCAACACATTTCTTTCTCTGTTCCCAGTATGACACCCAAGACAGAGCCTTTTAACAAACAATATGCTACAATATAAAATTTGCAAATATAAAACTTCAAAATGTCATTATCTCAACTCATAAAATCATAGCATAGATACACTGTAAGTACCCATAAAGATACTGTAGTCTTATTCTTCCATTTCAAAGATGAGCAAACAAAAGCTCCTGTGGTTATATTACTTAAGTTTAGAGTGAGTTTTATTTTTTGCTCTGCTTGATAAGTAATAGGATAAGGCAAGTGTATACTATTCAGTTTAAATAGATAAAGAATTTTTTAATCACAGCTTTAATGAATGAATGTTCTTTTTTTGCATTTGAATAACTAAAAATAATATTGCTAGTCTAAAATCACTCCCATATTGCTTTGATTTGTAAGTTCAACCTTGTTTAAATAAAAAGACAACAATGTGCATTGTGAATAAAATGCATATTTAAAATTCAGATTGTTTCATGGTGTATACTCATTCCAGAAGGTGTACATAATAATCCACTGAAGTATAGGAAGAGCATAGTAATTTATCTATATTTAGTAGATGTATAATATTTTATACATATCACAATATTTTGTTCTTTTCTAAATTCACTTTTTAACATTTATAATGGATAACATATTAGTACAATGTTGATATATACTTTATAAATAAATATGCATACATTTAAGGTTATATAGTCAAAAAATGTCTTATGGGAATAAATTTTTTAAGTTTGAAAATTGCTGGCCTACAACAAAATACAAACTATAATATGAAAGGCTATTCTTCACATGATTTAACTAAGCAGTATATTTGTTTTAAATAAGCACTTCAGCGGCAGGGCACGGTGGCTCATGCCTGTAATCCCAGTACTTTGGGAGGCTGAGGCAGGTAGATCGCAAGGTCAGGATATTGAGACCATCCTGGCTAACATGGTGAAACCCCCTCTCTCTAAAAAAATACAAAAAAATTAGCCGGGCATGGTGGTGGGCGCCTGTAGTCCCAGCTACTCAGGAGCCTGAGGCAGGAGAATGGCGTGAACCCGGGATGCAGAGCTTGCAGTGAGCTGAGATCGAGCCACTGCACTCCAGCCTGGGAGACAGAGCGAGACTCCATCTCAAAATAAATAAATAAATAAATAAATAAATAAATAAATAAATAAATAAATAAGTGCTCTAGCACATGGGGTGCAGAAGGAAGGGAAAATCTTTGACGGAAAATGCTACTGTGACAGTACCTAGAAAAGAAAGACTGGAAGATAGAGTATGAGGGAAGAAAGAAGAGAGAAATAGAAAATCAAAACAAACAAGCAAGCAAACACCAAAAGACAGTGCATCTATATAGTGTCATCTTAAGGTACATATTTTAAGAAGCATTAAAACTATCTGCTTTGTGTATCCCTAGAGCAGAATAGAGTGGTTAATACAGAAATTTCTGGGTGTTACTGGCAGCCACAGGTGGAATTTATGAAAGTCATCCTTTAACACATCATCATATATACATATGCAAATACCACATGAACACACACATATGCACACAAATACGTACAAACACACACTAATTGTAATAGGAAAAAATATTTTGTGGGTCCTTCAAATGAGCTTTTCTTCTCCTGTCTTAACCTTTCCCCCCTTTGCCAGCCATTTGTCTCAACATTTATTCTACTATCTGCCTATATAAATATTTCCTTAAATCAAGAGCCCCTTCTACAGTTGACCCTTGAACAATGCAGGAGTTAAGGGGGCAGAACCCCTGTGCAATAAAAAATTAACATATACCTTGACTCCCTAAAAACTTAGCTTCTAATGATTCCTGTTGATCAGAAGCTTTGCTGGTAACATAAACAGTTGAATAACAAATATTTTTATGTTTTATGTGTTATATACTATATTCCTACAATAAAATAAGCTACAGAAAATAAAATATAACAAAATCATAAGGAAAGGAAAAAATAAATACTGTTCACTAAGTGGAAGTGGATCATCATAAAGTTCTTATCCTTGTCATCTTCCCACTGAGCAGACTGAGGAGGGGAAGGAAGAGGAAGGGTTCGTTTTGTTGTCTCAGGGGTGGCAGAGGTGGAAGAAAGTTCACATGAAAGTGGACCCATGTGGTTCAAACCCATGTTTTTCTGGGGTCAACTGTACTTACTCTTATGTTTTATGCGTCCCACATGCTCACATAGAGTGGGGTATTTCTTGATGTGTTAACATTTAACAATATCCCTGAGACTTTTGAGGATTTCTGAAGGACTTTGAAACTGAAGGTTATAAACTCTTCCATTCTGCATGTGTCCCAGCCTCACTGTTATTTTTCTACCGTTTCTTAACAGATGGGATTCTGTACTACTTGACATCTTGATCAACTTTCTGCCCTGTCCCATTTCCATCTTTGAATCAGCTCTACCTTCTCTAAATGGTGGTTGGAATAGACACAGAGACTAATCAGATGAGCATTCCTCTAAGCAAAATAAAATAAGTGTCTACCAAAAAAAAATCCATAAGTGACAGCATCATCAGATTAAAGTGTTTTATTTTAGCCAAATTAGTAGAGAAAGTTCTGTCAAAAGTCTGTACCATACCCTCCTCACTGTATCTCTAATCCTTCTTGCCATTTCAGCTAATTCACAGATTCATCAGTTTCTGGCCATGATGACACACTACAGAAATAGGGAAGATGAAGGAGAAGGGTTCACCACATTTGCAGGGTGGAGACACAGAAACATCTGCAGGCAACTCTATGTGTGCATGGCTGGAGTCTGAACTGTGGTCAGATGGGCTCCTGGAGCCAGGTGTTTAGAGATCCTATGTGCTTACTCCATCTCCTTTCTTATTTTTCTTTTTCTCTCTTTCTTTATTCATCAATACGCGTTCATTTTCATTTTTTTTTTCTGGTCGTGATTTCTTTTCCCTGTTAATTTGTTGCCTGCTCTTTTTCACCTCTCTGTGTCTTTCTGGCTTCATTTATTTTGTTCTCTTTAAATATTGTGCTTTATTATTTTTTCTTTCTTATCCCTTAAATGTATCTATGTTTTTTCACTCCAAAATGTTTTCACTGTCTCCACTTTTCCTCTATGTTCATGGCTACTCCATTCTACCCCACACCTGTCTTGCTAATACATCTAAAAACAAAACAAAACAAAACAAAAACAGAAAATCTCATTGTCATTTTCTTTCCCAACAAGACTGAGAAATATGTGTGCTTCCCACCATCTTTCATTTTGAATATTAAGTCTACAAAATGAAAATTTATAATTCACTCATATGTATATACACATATATATACACATATATATATTGCTTGTAAATGAAACTGATAAAAATGAGATTTTTCACCTTTTTTAAAAAAAGGAAGTTAATTTCATTAGTAGCATCCTAATGAAATAAATGTACTGAACAAAAAATTTCAAAAATAGGGATGTAATATTAGTAGTTAGTAATAACTTACTAACTACACAAGGTTAGTAAATTAAGTATGAAATAATAAGTTTTATATTTTCTAAAAAGTGTGAATCAGGCTGAGAACATAATAGAAAATTTAATTTATACTAATGCTGATGATGAGTATATAAAGCACTAAACAAATGTATGGATTCTTAGCCAGAAAATTTATTCGTCAATCAAATGACATGGCCAGATTAAATGACCTCTAAATTCCATTTGAATGCCAGCTTTTTAGGCAATGTAATAACAAAAAAGGATCCCTGGTTTGGGAATCATGTATCTGACTCTCATGCCTTGGCTTAGCAATTAACGTATTGTGTGATTCTTGGAAAGTCACTTAGCTTTCAGAAGCCTGAGATTTTATCTACCAAATAGATTAATGTATTGACTCTTTGGGTCTGATGGGGTTAACATGATGATCAAATGAGGTGATGATGAGGATCAAATGAGGAATTCCTTCAAGTATGCTTCAACCAAAGTTAACCTGAAAATATTTAGATATTAAAAGTAGTTATATTGAATGGACAGAATGCTGCTAGATCTCCTGTCAATGTCTTCGAGTAACCCTTGGGATAATGGTAGTTGCATAAATCTGAATAGTTAATAGAGACAAACTGTGGAGGGTCAGTAACGTAAAATTGCCAATGCAGCTAGTGGTTTGTATATCAAGCTTTTTTCAGTTCTACAACTTTCTGTCAAAATTCTGTGAATGAATGATAGAACCATATGCAACAGAAGAAACTTTCATACCTGCTGAATGTGAAAATGAAGAGGTCAAGGACTTACCTCCTGCAAAATCATAAAATCTGTTAAGTTTTTCTCTGGAGCTTTTAGCCTACCATTTCTGCATCCTCCTCCCTTTTCTTCCATATTCAATAAGGAAATTGATACATATCAGTCACTTGTATGATCTTTGGATTTTAACACCAGATTTCAATTCTCTCGAGTCTATGGAAAATTATAATAGAATTAAAATTTTTGTTCACCAGAAAAGTAATCCCAAGGATTAAATGCAGATGGAGATCTATTAGGAGAGAGAATACATAGTGCCCCACTGCTGAATTTAGACCTTAGCCTGTGGCTATTCCTGCTATTACTCTGACCTGTCTATTCAACTGCAATCTAAGATATCAGGTAAACAAGTAAAATAGTTGCAATATTTTTTCTATTGTCCCTTTCTTCTTGTTTCTTATATATATATGAAGAGCTCCAGAAATTTAAGCCTTCAGGGATCCTATGTTACTCTCACAAAGTAGCCATCCTCCCCCTCCAACTAAGACTAACCAATTCTGCCATTGTTCATAAATGTTGGTTGCCACATGAGGAACCTTAGATTTTAAAATCTCTCTATTGTAATGGAGAAAGTGCTTTTGAGATTTGAGACTACTATGACCCACTGAATGCTTCCAAAGGGAGTTATTAAGCAAACTATATTAGTTATCAACTAGATAAGGCAAAGAAAAATACCAGAGGTTTGCAAGAACTAAATTTTTTTAAATGTGCTACATAATGCCAAGCTGACTTACTTTCTAGATCTAAAACAAAAATCCTATTGTGAAAAAGACAAAACCCTATTCAGAAGCATGTTTATTAGTCCAGAAGTAAATAGAAGTTTGAGAGAAGTAAATTTACATGTTATAATTAAAATTCAAAAGGAGAAAATTATTAAATAAATGATGAGAGATTATTGCTTTGTATCACAAAAACAAGCAGGGGTAGGATGAGGCAAAAAATACATATATGTGTATATATATATATGTGTGTGTGTGTGTGTGTGTGTATGTGTGTGTATACAGACTCCAGACTCAAATTTTTCAATTAAAGGCTTCACCAAACTGTAGAGGGTGGCTGGCAAGATGGCCAAATAAGAGCAACTCCAGTCTGCAGCTCCCAGCAAGACCAACGCAGAAGGTGGGTGACTTCTGCATTTCCAACTGAGGTATCCAGCTCATCTCATTGGGACTGGTTAGACAGTGACTGCAGCCCACTGAGGGTGAGCCAAAGCAGGGTGGGGGGTATCACCTCACCCAGGAAGTGGAAGGGTTCAGGGAACTCACTCCCCTGGCCAAGGGAAGCCATGAGAGACTGTGCCGAGAAGAACAGTGCATTCCAACCCAAATACTAGGCTTTTCCCAAGGTTTTCCAACCTGCAGACCAGGAGATTCCCTCGGGTGCCTACAACACCAGGGCCCTGGGTATCAAGCACAAAACTAGGCAGCCATTTGGGCAGACACTGAGGTAGATGCAGGAGTTTTTTTTCATACCCCAGCGGCACCTGGAATGCCAAGACAAAACTGTTCACTCCCCTGGAAACGGGGCTGAAGCCAGGGAGTCAAGTACTCTATCTCAGGGGATCCCACCCCTACGAAGCCCAGCAAGCTAAGATCCACTGGCTTGAAATTCTCACTGCCAGCACAGCACTCTGAAGTCGACCTGGGACACTCGAGCTTGGTGGGGGTAGAGGGATCTGCCACTATTGAGGCTTGAGTAGGCACTTTTCCCTTCACAGTGTAAATAAAGCCACCAGGAAGTTTGAACTGGGCAGAGCCCATCGCAACCCAGAAAAGCAGCTATAGCCAGACTGCTTCTCTAGATTCCTCCTCACTGGGCAGGGCATCTCTGAAAGAATGGCAGCATCCCCAGTCAGGTGCTTATAGATAAAACTCCCACCTCCCTGGGACAGAGAACCTGGGGGAAAGGGCGGTTGTGGGCACAGCTTCAGCAGACTTAAATGTTCCTGCCTGCTGGCTCTGAAGAGAGCAGCAGATCTCCCAGCAAAGCACTTGAACTCTGCTAAGGGACAGACTGCCTCCTCAAGTGGCTCCCTGATGTCTGTGCCTCCTGACTGGGAGACACCTCCCAGCAGGGGTCGACAGACACCTCATACGGGAGAGCTCCAGCTGGCACCTGACTGTTGCCCCTCTGGGACAAAGCTTCCAGAAGAAGGAACAGGCAGTAATCTTTGCTGTTCTGCAGCATCTACTGATGATACTCAGGCAAACAGGGTCTGGAGTGGTCCTCCAGCAAACTCCAGCACATCTGCAGCTGAGGGTCCTGACTGTTAGAAGGAAAACTAACAAACAGAAAGAAGTAGCATCAACATCAACAAAAAGGACATCCACCCAAAAACCCCATCTGAAGGTTACCAACATCAAAGAACAAAGTTAGATAGGTCCACAAAGGTGAGGAAAAACCAGAGCAAAAAGGCTGAAAATTCCAAAAACCAGAACACTTCTTCTCCTCCAAAGGATCACAACTCCCTGCCAGCAAGGGAACAAAACCGGACGGAGAATGAGTTTGACGAGTTGACGGAAGTAGGCTTCCAAAGATGTAGTAACAAACACCTCTGAGCTAAAGGAGCATGTTCTAACACAACACAGGGAAGCTAAGAACCTTGAAAAAGGTTAGAGGAATTGATAACTAGAATAACCACTTTAGAAAAGAACATAAATAACCTGATGGAGCTGAAAAACACAGCACAAGAACTTCGTGAAGCATACACAAGTATTAATAGCCAAATCGATTGAGCAGAAGAAAGGATATTAGAGATTGAAGATCAACTTAATGAAATAAAGCATGAAGATAAGATTGGAGAAAAAAGATTGAAAAGGAATGAACAAATCCTCCAAGAAATATGGGACTATGTGAAAAGACCAAACCTACATTTGATTGATGTACCTGAAAGTGACAGGAAGAATGGAACCAAGTCAAAAAACACTCTTCAGGATATTATCCAGGGGAACTTCCCCACCCTAGTAAGACAGGCCAACATTCAAATTCAGGAAATACAGAGACCACCACAAAGATACTCCTCGAAAGAACAACCTCAAGACACATAATCATCAGATTCACCAAGGTTGAAATGAAGGAAAAAATGTTAAGAATGGCCAGAAAGAAAGGTCAAGTAATTACCCACAAAGGGAAGCCCATCAGACTAACACTGGATCTCTCTGCAGAAACCCTACAAACCAGAAAGAAGTGGGGACCAATATTCAACATTCTTAAAGAAAAGAATTTTCAAACCAGAATTTAATATCCAGCCAAACTAAGCTTCATAAGTGAAGGAGAAATAAAATCCTTTACAGATAAGAAAATGCTAAGAGATTTTTGTCACCACCAGGCCCGCCTTACAAGAGCTGTAGAAGGAAGCACTAAATACGGAAAGAAAAACCGGTACCAGCCACTGCAAAAACATACCAAATTGTAAACACCATCGACACTATGAAGAAACTGCATCAACTAACGGGCAAAATAACCAGCTAACATCATAATGACAGGATCAAATTCACACATAACAATGTTAACCTTAAATGTAAATGGGTTAAGTCCCCAATTAGAATACACAGACTGGCAAATTGGATAGTGACTGAAGACCCATTGGTGTGCTGTATTCAGGAGACCCATCTCACATGCAAAGACACACATAGGCTCAAAATGAAGGGATGGCAGAAGATTTACCAAGGAAATGGAAAACAAAAAAAAGCAGGGGTTGCAATCCTAGTCTCTGATAAAACAGGCTTTAAACCAACAAAGATTAAAAAAGACAAAGAAGGGCATTACATAATGGTAAAGGGCTCAATGCAACGAGATAAGCTAACTATCCAAAATACATGTGCACCTACTACAGAAGCATCTATATTCATAAAGCAAGTCCTTAGAGACATGCAAAGAGACTTACATTCCCACACAATAATAGTGGGAGACTTTAACACCTCACTGTCAATATTAGACAGGTCAATGAGACAGAAAATTAACAAGGATATTCAGGACTTGAACTCAGCTCTGGACAAAGTGAACCTAATAGACTTCTACAAAACTCCCCACCCCAAATCAACAGAATATACATTCTTCTCAGCACCACATCACACTTAGTATAAAATTGACCACATAATTGGAAGTAAAACAGTCCTCAGCAAATGCAAAAGAACAGAAATCATAACAAATACTCTCTCAGACCACAGTGCAATCAAATTAGAACTCAGGATTAAGAAACTCACTCAAAACCACAAAACTACATGGAAACTGAACAACCTGCTCCTGAATGACTACTGGGTAAATAACAAAATTTAGGCAGAAATAAATAAGTTCTTTGAAACCAATGACAACAAAGATACAATGTACCAGAATCTCTGGGACACAGCTAATGCAGTGTTTAGAGGAAAATTTATAGCACTAAATGCCAATAGCTTAAAGCAGGAAAGATCTAAAATCGACACCCTGACATTACAATTAAAAGAACTAGAGAAGGAAGAGCAGATAAATTCAAAAGCTAGCAGAAGACAAGAAATAACTAAGATCAGCACAGAACTGAAGGAGATAGCGACACAAAAAAACACTTCAAAAAATCAATCAACCAAGGAGCTGGGTTTTTGAAAACATTAACAAATAAATAGACCACTAGCCAGACTAACAAAGAAGAAAAGAGAGAAGAATCGAATAGACACAGTAAAAAATGATAAAGGGGATATCACCACTGATCCTACAGAAATACAAACTACCATCAGAGAATACTACAAACACCTCTACACAAATAAACTAGAGAATCTACAAGAAATGGACAAATCCCTGGGTACATACACCCTCCCAAGACTGAACCAAGAAGAAGTCGAATTCCTGAATAGACAATAACAAGTTCTGAAATTGAGGCCGTAATTAATAGCCTACCAACCAAAAACAGTCCAGGACCAGACAGATTCACAGTCAAATTCTACTGGAGGTACAAAGAGGAGCTGGTACCATTCCTTCAGAAATTATTCCCAACAATAGAGAAAGAGGAACTCCTTCCTAATTCATTTTACTAGACCAGCATCATCCTGATACCAAAACTGGCAGAGACACACACACACAAAATCCCTGATGAACATCGATGTAAAAATCCTCAATAAAATACTGGCAAACCGAATCCAGCAGCACATCAAAAAGCTTATCCACCACAATCAAGTTGGCTTCATCCCTAGGATGCAAGGCTGGTTCAACATACCCAACCAGTAAACGTAATCCATCACATAAACAGAACCAATGACAAACACCACATGATTATCTCAATAGATGCAGAAAGGCCTTCAATAAAATTCACCCCTTTATGCTAAAAACTCTCAATAAACTAGGTATTGATGGAATTTACCTCAAAATAATAAGAGCTATTTATGACACACCCACAGCCAATATCATATCGAATGGGCAAAAGCTGGAAGCATTCTCTTTGAAAACCAGCACAAGACAATGATTAGCTTTCTTACCACTCTTATTCAACATAGTATTGGAAGTTCTGGCCAGGGCAATCAGGGAAGGGAAAGAAATAAAGGTATTCAAATAGGAAGAGAGGGAGGTAAATTGTCAAAGTTTACAGATGACATGATTGTATATTTAGAAAACCCCATCATCTTAGCCCAAAATCTCCTTAAGCTGATAAGCAACTTCAGCAAAGTCTCAGGATACAAAATCAATGTGCAAAAATTACAAACATTCCTATACACCATTAATAGACAAACAGCCAAATCGTGAGTGAACTCCCATTTACGATTGCTTTAACGAGAATAAAATACCTAGGAATACAACTAACGAGGGATATGAATGACCTCTTCAAGGAGAATTACAAACCACTGCTCAAGGAAAAAAGAGAGAACACAAACAAATGGAAAAACATTCCGTGCTCATGGATAGGAAGAATCAATATCATGAAAATCGCCATACTGCCCAAAGTAATTTATAGATTCAATGCTATCCCCATCGAGCTACCATTGACTTTCTTCACAGAATTAGAAAAAACTACTTTAAATTTCATATAGAACCAAAACAGAGCCTGTATAGCCAAGAGAATCCTAAGCAAAAAGAACAAAGCTGGAGGCATCACACTACCTGACTTCAAACAGTACTACAAGGCCACAGTAACCAAAACAGCATGGTGCTGGTATCAAAACAGATATATAGACCAATGAAACGGAAAAGAGGCCTTAGAAATAATGCCACACATCTACAACCATCTGAACTTTAACAAGCCTGACAAAAACAAGGAATAGGAAAATGATTCCCTATTTAATAAATGGTGTTGTAAAAACCGGTTAGACATATGTAGAAAGCTGAAACTGAACCCCTTTCTTACACCTTACAGAAAAATTAACTCAAGATGGATTAAAGGCTTAAACGTAAAACCTAAAACCATAAAATCCCTAGAAGAAAACCTAGGCAATACCATTCAGGACATAGGCATAGGAAAAGACTTCATGACTAAAACACCAAAAGCAATGGCAACAAAAGCCAAAATTGACAAATGGGATCTAATTAAACTAAAGAGCTTCTGCACACACACACACACACACAAAAACACCTCTCATCAGAGTGAATAGTCAATCTACAAAATGAGAGGAAATTTTTGCAATCTATCCATCTGACAAAGGGTGACAAAGGGCTAATATCCAGCTTCTACAAGGAAGTTAAACAAATTTACAAGAAAAAAAAAACAAACAGCCCCATCAAAAAGTGAACGAAGGACATGAACAGACACTTCTCAAAAGAAGACATTTATGTGGCCAACAAACATATGAAAAAAAAGCTCATCATCACTAGTCATTAGAGAAATGCAAATCAAAACCACAGTGAGATACCATCTCTTGCCAGTTAGAATGGTGATCATTAAAAGGTCAGGAAACAACAGATGCTGGAGAGGATGTGGAGAAATAGGAATGCTTTTACACTGTTGGTGGGAGTGTAAATCAGTTCAACCATTGTGGAAGACAGTGTGGCGATTCCTCAAGGATGTAGAATCAGAAATACCATTTGACCCAGCAATCCCATTACTGGGTATATACCCAAAGAATTACAAATCATTCTACTATAAAGACACATGCACATGTATGTTTATTGTGGCACTGTTGACAATAGCAAAGACTTGGAACCAACCCAAATGCCCACCAATCATAGGCTGGATAAAGAAAATGTGTCACATATACATTATGGAATACTATGCAGCCATAAGAAAGGATGAGTTCATGTCATTTGCAGGGACATGTATGAAGCTGGAAACCATAATTCTCAGCAAACTAACACAGGAACAGAAAACCAAACACCACATGCTCTCGCTCATAGGTGGGAGTTGAACAATGAGAACACAGGGACACAGGGAGGGGAACATCCCATATGGGGGCCTGTCACGGGGTGGAGGGCTAGGGGAAGGATAGCATTAGGAGAAATACCTAATGTAGGTGACAGATTGATGGGTGCAGCAAACCACCATGGCACGTGTATACCTATGTAACAAACCTGCACATTCTACACATGTATCCCAGAACTTAAAGTATAATTTTTAAAAAAGGCTTCACCAATATTATTTATTTTTCCTGTTGCCTCAGGTACCAACATAGCTCAACATGGCAGTTGCTGATCCTGCCTTAGCTTAAAATTTGGTATTTTGTTTATCACAAAATTTAAAATTAATTTTGATTTCTCAAAATATTGATTAAAATGTTGATTTCTACTACTGAGATTTTGGGCATGCCTTTATATTTCACATGCAATATAAGCACCTTACTCAGTTGTAGGATGTTGCCGGTGATAAGGATATTAGCAGAGGAAATACTAAAAAACTCATGAATACTGTTACATAATTCTTCTTAGAGAAAATAGTTTCTTGGTATAGGATAGAACAATTGCTAAAGGGAAGGTGACCTCCTAAAAAAGGACGAAAAGATGTGTCATGATCTTTGTATTTGTCATTTGTTCTCTTTCACTATGCTCAACTAAAACAACGATGAAAAACATTTTTCCATTAAAGATTATTAATTTTAAAAATTAATTGAGTCAGAAAAATTAAATGCAAATTAATTTTATTAATTTTATTTTTAAAATATTTTAATCTTTTCTTTTGCTTTAAAGAAAACACGAGTTTATGGTCACTTTACAAGGGAAATAACACAGATTTGGGGGTAATAAACATAATTTATCACCAAATATATTTGTTCTAATTTATTTCACAGTTCAAAGTGTAAGAGTAGAAAAAGGAAAGAAAGAAGAAAGGAGAGAGAAGTACAGAAAAAGTTACAATAATCAAAATAAAAATCAAGAGAAAAGGGAAAAGAAAGACTAGCAAAGACATAAATGAAAAGACAGTCGTATTGACAGGTGACAACATACTAGCAGCCCTCACTCTCAGCACCTCCTCCACCTAGGCGTCCACTCTGGCGGCGCTCGAGGAGCCCTTCAGTCCGCCACTGCACTGTGGGAGCCCCTCTCTTGGCTAGCCAAGGCCAGAGCTGGCTCCCTCTGCTTGCAGGGAGGTGTGGAGGGAGAGGTGCTGGCGGGAACCAGGGCTGCACCAGATGCTCACAGGCCAGGGCAAGTTCTGGGTGGGTGCGGTCTTGGCGGGCCCCACACTCCGAGTGGCCGGCAGACTCTGCCAGCCCCAGGCAGTGAGGAGCTTAGCACCCAGGCCAGCAGATGCCAAGGGTGCGCCAGGTCCCCCAGCACTGCTGGCCCGCCCATCCCACGCTGGAATTCTCACCAGATCTCAGCCACCTCTCTGCGGGACAGGGCTTGGGACCTGCAGCTTGGGACCATGCCCAAGCCCCACCCCCTCCATGGGCTCCCGCGCAGCCCAAGCTTCCCCGACAGGCACTGCCCCCTGCTCCACAGTCAGGGTCCTATTGACTGCCTGAGGGCTGACATGTGTGGGCGTGTGGCGCGGACTGATGGGCAGCTCTGCCCCTGGCCCCAGTATAACATCCACTAGGCAAAGCCAGCTAGGCTACTGAGTGGGGTGGGGACTTGGATAACTTTTATGTCTAACTGGAGGACTGTGAATACACCAATCAGCATTCTGTGTCTAGCTCAGGGTTTGTAAACGCACCAATCCGCACTCTGTATCTAGCTAATCTAGTGGGGACTTGGAGAACTTTTCTGTCTAGCACACTGTGTCTAGCTAAAGGATTGTAAATGCACCAATCAGCACTCTGTGTCTAGCTCAGGGATTGTAAATGCACCAATCAGCACCCTGTCAAAACGGACCAATCAGTTCTCTGTAAAATGGACCAATGAGCTTGCCGTAAAATGGCCCAATCAGCTCTCTGTAAAATGGACCAATCAGCTCTCTGTAAAATGGACTAATCAGCAGGATGTGGGTGGGGTCAGATAAGGGAATAAAAGCAGGCTGCCTGAATTGGCAATGAAAACGTGGTCGGTTGCCTTTCCAGGCTGTGGAAGGGTGGTTTTTTTCTATCTTTGCAATGAATTTTGCTGCTGTTCACTCTTTGGATCCACACCGCCTTTATAAGCTGTAACAGTCACCGTGAAGGTCTGCAGCTTCACTCATGAAGCCAGTGAGACCACAAACCCACCGGGAAGAATGAACAACTCCAGATGCACTTCCTTTGAGAGCTGTAACACTCACGGCAAAAGTCTGTAGCTTCACTCCTGTCAGCAAGACCATGAACCCACCAGAAGGAAGAAACTCCAGACATATCTGAACATCTGAAGGAACAAACTCCACACACACCGTCTTTAAGAACAGTAACACTCACTGCCAGGGTCAGCGGATTCATTCTTGAAGTTAGTGAGACCAAAAACCCACTAATTCCGGACACAGTATGATTGAAAAAAGAAAAGATGAAGAGACAGATAATCCACAAGGAGAGCAAGATCATGCAGAGGCCAAACTCCTTATCAAATGAATTTAGAATTTAGACATCCCTATTATGTAAAGCTAGCATCTGGTATCAGATTTCTTTTCCAAAAATACTTATGAATAAGTAGAATTTCTATACGTCTCTGGAATGCATGTATTCTCAACTCATTGTGAAACCCTTGCTGACATCAAGGCACCAAAATGTCTGTTAATGTAATCGTTTACCATGACCTATGTGGCCAATATGGTTCAAATTACCCTTAAGCTTCCACTTTAAGGTCCATAAATACTCTAAGGAAAAATCTGTAGTGGTGTACTCAGTCCTGTCTTGCTGAGGCACCCTGCTGCACTCCTCTGCAGCATTCTTTCCATCTAATACAACTTTCTTTTTCAAAACTATACAGTTGTTGGTAAATTCTTGTTAATACCCGTAAGCCAATCACACTCCACTGTCTGGGCTGTGATAGCTCACATGGTAGTCCATATAAATGCACAGTTTACGAATCCATATAACCACAAAAAGAAAACAGTGATAGAGTTACATAGAGGAAAATAGAGAAAGGAAGGAAAAATGCATGAGGTTAGATACATTCTTAAGTGGAATAACAACCCCTTCTTGGAGTAGTTTAGTCTTGCCACCAAAACTTTTAAAAATATGACTTTTTTCATAATTGTGAACATAATCCAGGGTCTTACCTATTAATATTCACTCTAATACATAAGATAAAATTAACCTGAAGACCTAAAATAGTCCTCAAAACGGAGACTTTTGAACTCTTCTAGGAAAGTTTTATCACCTTGGATAGATTTTTTCTTCCAGATAATCTTGAATTAATTTTACAATGAAAAGTATTACTGGTATTTTATTGTATTCAATTTATGCATTGACATGTATATATTCAATAACATTATTTTTATCCAACAAGAGTTTGTCTCTGAATTTATTCATTTTTTTCTCAAAAAAATTACCACTTTTCCAAGTTTATTCTCTGTCCTTCTCTCTCAGTAATGGCAATAAGTTGTAGATTTTGTCTCTTTATGTAATCTTTCTCAGAAGTTTTGTTCACTTTTTAAATTTGTTTTTTCTCTATTTTTGTCACACAGTGTTAATTAAAAGAACCAGTCTTTGAGCTCAGAGATATCTTCCTTAGCTTGGTCTATTCTGCTGTTAATACTTCCAACTGTATTATGACGTTTTTCTAGTGAATTTTTAACTCTAGAGTTTCAGTTTGGTTCTTTCTTAAGGTGGCTATTTTGTCTTTCAACTCTTCTATCATTTTACTAGATTCCATAATTGGATTTCAAATATGTCCTGAATCTCAATGAGCTTCCATGACATCCAAATCCTGAGTTCTATGTCTGTCATTTCAGTAATTTCCTATGGGTTAGGAATCATTGCTGGGAAATACACAATCAAACCTTGAGTGACCTTGAATGTAAATGGGTTAAATGCCTCAATTAAAAGGCATAAAGTGGCAAGTTGGATAAAGAAGCAAGACCCAACTGTATATTCTCTACAAGAGACCCATCTCACATGCAATGACATCCAGGGGTTCAAAATAAAGGGATGGAGAAAAATAGACCAAGCAAAAAGAAAACAGAAAAAAGCAAGTGGTCTGATTCTAATTTCAGACAAAACAGAGCGTAAACCAATAACAATCAAAAAAGACAAAGAAAGGACAAAGAGTTAAACTCAACAAGAAGACCTAACAATCCTAAGAATATATACATCCGACACAGAAGTGCCCAGACTTATAAAGGAAGTTCTTAGAGACCTTTGAAGAGACTGTGATAATGACACAATACTACTGGGAGACTTCAACACCCCACTGACAGTATTAGACCACTGAGACAGAAAATGAACAAAGAGATTCGGTACTGAGCTCAACATTTGACAAAACAGTCCTAACAAACATCTACAGTACTCTCCACCCAAAAACATTAGAATATACATTCTTCTCATCTGCATATGGCATGTACTCTAAAGTCAACCACACGATCGATCATAAAACAATTTTCAGCAAATTCAAAAAATCCAAAATCATACAAACTACACTTTCTCAGATCACAATGCAATAAACATTGAAATCAATACAATAAAATACATCAAAAGCGTACGTGAAAATGAACGAATCTTCTCCTGAATGACTTTTGGGTGAACAACGAAATTCAGGCAGAAGTCAAGAAATTCTTTGAAACTAATGAGAACAAACATACTTCATATCAAAATCTCTGGCACACAGATAAAGCAGTATTAAGAGGAAAGCTTATATCACCAAAAAAAAAAAAAAAAAAAAAAAAACCTACATCAAAAGGTTGGAAAGTTTTCAAATTAACATCCTAACTTCACACCAAGAAGAACTAGAGAAACAAGAGCAAATCAGTCCCAAAGCTAGCAAGAGAAAGGAAATAACTGAAATCAGAGCTGAACTGAAAGAAATTGAGATGCAAAACCTCATACAAAAGATTAACAAATCCGGGTTTTGTTTCTTCAAAATAACAAACCAGATTGTTAGAGCACTAGCTAGACTAATAAAGCAAAAAAGAGAGGAGATAAAAATAAATACAGTCAGAAATGACAAAGGGAACATTACCACCAACCCCAAATAAATTTAAAAAAAAAAAAACACCCTCAGAGACTACTATGAACAACTCTATGCACACAAACTAGAGAAATGAATAAATTATTGGAAACATAACAACCTCCTAAGATTGAACTAGAAAGAAATTGAAACCCTGAACAAACTAATAACAAGTTTCAAGATTGTGTTAGTAATAAAAAGCCTACCAACCAGAAAAAGTCCAGGACCAGAAGGATTCACAGCTGAGTTCTACCAGATGCATAAAGAAGAGCTGGTACTTTTCCTATAGAAACTATTCTGAAAATTTGAGGAGGAAGGACTCCTCCCTAATTTATTCTATGAGGCCAACATCATTCTGATACCAAAACCTGGCAGAGACACAACAAAAAAAGAAAACTAGCAAAAAAAGAAAATACTAGCAAATTGAATCCAACAGCACATTAAAACTCTAATCCACCACAATCAAGTAGGTTTTATCCCTGGAACACAAGGTTGGTTCAACATATGCAAATTAGTAAATGTGATTCACTACATAAGCAGAACTAAAAACAAAAACCATCTAATCTTCAACAAGGCTGACAAAAACAAGCAATGGGAAAAGCATTCCCTATTCAATAAATGGTGCTGAGATAACTAGGTAGCCATATGCAAAAAATTGAAACTGAACCCCTCCCTTATACCACATATGAAAATCAATCCAACGTGGATTAAAGACTTAAATGTGAAACCCAAAACTATAAAAACCCTGGAAGATAACCTAGGAAATTCCATTCTCAGCATAGCCCCTGACAAAGATTTCATGACAAAGGTGACAAAAGCAAAAATTAATAAATGTGGCCTAATTAACCTAAAAAGCTCTGCACAGCAAAATAAACTATCAACACAGTAAACAGACAACCTATAGAATAGGATAAAATATTTGCAAATGCACACCTGTAGTCCCAGCTACTCAGGACGCTGAGGCAGGAGAATTGCTTGAACCTGGGAGGCAAAGTTTGCAGTGAGCCGAGCCCACACCATTGCCCTCCAGCCTGGTGACAGAGCGAGACTCTGTCAAAAAAAAAAAAAAAAAAAAGTAGTCAAGACTGGGCGCAGTAGCTCATGCCTGTAATCCCAGCACTTTGGGAAGCCGAGGCGGGTGGATCACCTGAGGTCAGGAGTTTGAGACCACCTTGGCCAACATTGGGAAACCCCGTCTCTACTAAAAATACAAAAATTAGCCAGGCATGGTGGTGGGCGCCTGTAATCCCAGCTACTGGGGAGACTGAGGCAGGAGAATCTCTTGAACCCAGGAGGTGGAGGTTGCAGTGAGCCGAGATCGCACCACTGGACTCCAGCCTGGGTGACAAGAGTCCATCTCAAAAAAGAAAAAGAAGACATACACATGGCCAAGAAGCATATGAAAAAAATGCTCAACATCACTAATCATTAGAGAAATTCACATCAAAACCACAATGAGATGCCATCTCACACAAGTTAGATGAGCTATTATTGAAAAATCAGAAAATAATAGATCATGCTGGTGAGGTTGCAGAGAAAAGAGAATGCTTATGCATTGTTGGTGGGAATATAAATTAGTTCAGCCATTATGGAAAACAGTGTGGCGATTTCACAAAGTACTTAAAACCAAGTAGCATTCAACCCAGCAATCCCACTGTTGGGTATATACTCAAAGAAATATATATCATTCTACCACAAAGACACAGGCATACGTATGTTCATCGTAGCAATATTCACAATAGCAATGTCATAGAATCAACCTAGATGCCCAACAATGGTGAACATGATAAAGAAGGTACAAATATACTATGGAATACTATGCAGTCATAAAAAAGAATGAGAACGGCCGGGCGCGGTGGCTCAAGCCTGTAATCCCAGCACTTTGGGAGGCCGAGACGGGCGGATCACGAGGTCAGGAGATCGAGACCATCCTGGTTAACATGGTGAAACCCCGTCTCTACTTAAAAAAATACAAAAAACTAGCCGGGCGCAGTGGCGGGCGCCTGTAGTCCCAGCTACTCGGGAGGCTGAGGCAGGAGAATGGCGTGAACCCGGGAGGCGGAGCTTGCAGTGAGCTGAGATCCGGCCACTGCACTCCAGCCTGGGTGACAGAGCGAGACTCCGTCTCAAAAAAAAAAAAAAAAAAAAAAAAAAAAAGAATGAGAACATATCCTTTGCAGCAACATGCATGGAGCTGGAGGCCATTTTCCTGAGTGAACTAACATAGGAACAAAAAACTAAATACTACATGTTCTTATAAATTGGAGATAAACGTTGAATACACATGAACACGAAGAAGGGAACAACAAATACTTGGGCATTGTTGAGATTGGATGGTGGGAAAAGGGTGAGGATCAGAAAACTGCCTATCAGGTACTATGCGTATTACCTGGGTGATAAATCTGTGCACTAAACCCCCATGACAAGCAATTTACCTATATAACAAATCCGCACATGTATACCTGAACCTAAAATAAAAGTTAAAAAATTAAAATACAAAAAGTAAAAGTTATCCCAAAACAAGCAAATAAATAAGGAAAGCAACAAAAAACAAACAAACAAACAAAAAAATCATTGCTTGGGGTCTGGTGGACTCATTTGAAAGTAAGGGGACACTGGCTTTTTGAATTGTCAGAGTTCTTGCACTGATTCTTTCTCATCTGGAAGCACTCGCGTTCCTTTACCTGTGGTGTAATTTGAGTATAGTCAGTTGGCTTGGTTTCTGAATGTTTTCAGATAGCCAAGGCTTGGTGCGGGGTCTTTATTTGTGGCTGGATTCTTGCCTTTGATTTCACTGAGGGATATAGCAAACTATTTTTGGTGTTGTAGCAGTTTTGGCTGCAATCCAGTAGATGTTGCTTAAGATTAATGGACTGTAGATAAGCTCTTCCTCAGGCCTGTGGTTCCTTCGTGCTTCCTCACATCTACAGCCTGGTATCCGGGACAGTGGGGAAAGAAGTGACTCCCTCACCAGGTCTGCTCCTGAGCCTTGGGGGAACCCCCTCCGGTCACTAGCACTGCACCCTCATTTCTTTTGCTAGGTGTTCCAGGCTGCGGGACTCGCTCAGGCAGAGGCCACCGCAGGGAGAGAGGCCACACCTTTTCCAGGCTCGTCCTGCCGAGGGAGGCCTACCCTGCTCCCACGCAGCCCGGGAACCACGCGGTTACCCCTCTCAGTGCTCTGAGAGTGTGGGTTTCTCTTCTCGCTCTGGTGTTGGACCTGGGGCGAACTCGGGCTTTGTATTCCCTCCCTAGCTTGGGGGAGTAAGGGTTGGGACCTTGGCGGTGGCAATGGCAGAGGACTTGTCAGTCGTCTCCGGGAACTCCACCCCAAAGAAATTCAGAGCCGCTGCCAGGCAGAATGATCAGCCCGGGATGGGACGTTTGTGCTGTGGGCCCAAGCCGGGGGCCGTCCCTGGTGAAGAGCAGAGGGACAGGGGCTTGTTGTGGGGGGACTGTCTGGCCTCCTCTCCATAGGGCAGCTGTGGCGTGCTGGATATGCAAGCAGAGCAAGCAGGCTGTTTGTTCCCTTCCTAGCCTGAGGGTGGCAGCAGTGGCAGAGGACCTGCCAGCTGCCTCTGGCAACTCCACCCAGAGAAACGCAGAGCTACTGCCCAGGGGAAGGATCCAGGGGCGACGCGGTGGTTCTGTGAGCCCAAGGTGGGCCCTGTCTGGTGAAGAGCAGCGGGGGTCAGGGGCCCGCAAGGAAGACAATCTGGCCTTCTCTCCCTAGGACAGCTGCAGTCAGGCTCTTTGTTCCCTACCTAGCCTGCGGGGAACAAGGAAGGGCCTTACACTCAGCTGGTGATGGCACAGAGCCTGCCAGTTGTCTCTGGAAGCTCCACCCCAGAGAAACTCAGGGCCACCACCAAATGAAAGATCAGGTGGGGGTGGGGCAGTTGTGCTGGGACCCCAGGCAGAAGGCCTTGCCCAGTGAGGAGTAGCTGGGACGGGGACCCACGTGGAAAATAATCTGGCCGCTCTTCCGTATGACAGCTGCCTTGCTGAAGGTCTAGGATAGCTCCTGTGCTCTTGATCCCTCCCCAGCCTGAGGGCAGCATGTGGGAGACCACAGTACCAGACATCTCAGGCCTATTGGTTACCTCTGGGAGTTCCTTCCCAAAGAAATGGAGAGCCCTGACTGGCCTGAGTGCTCAGGTGGGACTCGGGTGGCTGCGTGGGCGACCCAGGCCGGTGGGCTTTGCCTGGCATGATGAAGCCAGTGGGGCCTGCAGTCAGTCTGCTCTTCAGCACCATGGATGCAGTCCCTATTCTAGGGGCATGCAAGAGAGCTGGCCTCCCTTGTTGGTGGGGCTATGGCAGCTGGCACCAGGGTGCTCAGGGCCCCAGAGCTCATGGGGCTCCAGGTGAGCTTAGCAGCAGCTCTGCCCAGACTCCAGTAATCTGTGTTGGTCTGGAGGCCACCCGGGGTCACTGGAGATCTCCTGTGCCAGGACTGCAATGGCCCATGGCAGAAGTGTGGGTCCCAGGAGGTTCTTATTCACACTTTCCCCATGGTAGGGAGCCTTCCCTGGTTCTATGCCAATCCTGGGTGGACTGCTTTCCTGCCTGGCCCCTTTCTGCTGTCCGTGGATTGCAGTTGCTTCTTTGATGAATCCTAACATGGCCTCATGGAGGAGCCACTTGAAGAGCTAGTGTTTACTCACCACCTTGTCTCCTTCTCCATGAGTGGCACATGATAGCTCCTTCTGGCACCTCTCCCTATTCTGTACTTTTTGATTGATAATACATGAGCAACATTCTAATGGCAATCAAAATCAGTGGTTTTTATTTCTGTGGTTGATTTTTAACGGTAAGCTTACTTTCATGTTTATAAGCCTTTTCGTTTTTTCCTTTGTTCATTGCCCACATTTCCTTCTATGTACCTATTTCAAATTCATTTAAGCAAATTATGTATTAGATAAATTTTTATCATTTATATCAATTTTTTAATACTTTTTATTTTAATTTTTATGCATGGATGCTCTCTTATACAATCTTGGAGTAGGGAGAAAATATTCAATTTACATGCAAACCCTATAATCGTGCAGAAAATAATCTTCACATCTATATGTGATAGAAATATTTTCAGCATTTTTCTGCCTTTTGCCCGTATAAACTTTTTCATTTTTACATATCAAAATATGTAGAAGATATCAAGATTTAATATATCTTTTTATTTTCATTTTCTTTGTCAAACTGCAATGGCCTTTCTCACCTCCAAGATTGCAAACTTTTTATCCTATATTTTACCACCATTTTTGTTTGTTTTCTGAAGAAGCTGTCAACATATAGACAGGTTTGTTGAAAACTTTTGCCACTAGCATTACAGATTCTATCAAATATATGAAATTTAATTTAGAAAAAATAATTAGAAAGAGAGAGACAATACCATGAGAGGTGCTCTCTACAATTCTCTTCATGCCAGACCATGCCTGATTGATGTGTTCCTTGAGCCAAGAGCTGGGAAAGTGGCTTCTTGTCCTCTCGGTCTCTTGGTTATTGCAGGGATAGATCACCTAGCAGGTTAGTTCTATGGTGTTTTTCTGGCAACAATTTCTATAATAGATGCCCAGCATAAATAATGGTCTTCTATACTTGAACAATTTTATAAGTACCTAATTCTCACATTAGACCCCACTATTAATACAGGAGTTATTGAGAAATTATTTTTAGGCAGCTAGAAAGGGTAAAAAAGTCCTCAGAAAGGCTTTTCCTTTTAATAAAAAAGCAGCCCCCAAACCATTTCTTTTCTAACAGAAAGCAGCCTGAAAAGCCATGCTACAAGCATAGATATGTAAATTGCAGGCTTGCAGAAGTAAATGCAGGTGGCTAAGAGCCAGATCCACTCAATATGACTGTTCCCGCTCTCTTTCCTTTGTTGCCACATGTGCCGGTGTCATGGCACCAGCCAAGTAAAGCCACATGTACAGGCATCATGGCGACAGCCAGGTACAGGCTGCATTTGCAGAATAAAAGATTAGGGTGGGAGGGCCAGTCTTTTCATGGGTTGTGTGAATGACAGATACACCTGGTCAAATGAATCCCCTGGGCCCTATGCAAATCAGACACCACCTCTCCGAGCCTCCCAATATAACTGACTGCTTTCCCCGCAAGCGGGGCTATTCCATTCAAAGCCCTTCTCCCTCTGTATGGGGGAGCTCTTCTCTTCTTTCTTGCCTATTAAACTTTCTGCTCCATAACCCACTCCGTGTGTGAGTCCGTGTCATTAATCTGCACAGCACAAGACAAAGAACCACAGGTATTTCCCCAGACAACGAAGCTGCTTCACTATGTTGAAAAAACTGGAGTGATTTATGTAATCTACAAAATAATCTGTAGTACTAAATATCTAATAATGTCTAATAATCATCATGAAGCTCTAAAGAAAAAATAAGTGAAATAATTTCATGACATTTTACCATGAAACAAATTGGCTTCCTTTCTTCTCTCTCTACCAAATTTGGGGGGCAAATATATATTTATTTATATATTGATTAAATATATATGAAATATATATTTATAAATATATAAAAATATATTATATATTTTATAAGTATATGTAAATATCGAGAGAACCCACTCCTGATGGTTACATGGGTTCTTTTCTATTTCCTAAGTGTCTTAGCTTGTTTGAGAAATTAAGGGAAAGAGCACAAGAGAGAGAAATTTAAAGCTGGGTGTCCGGGGGAGACATCACATGTCGGCAGGATCTGTGATGTTCCCCGAGCCATAAAACCAGCAAGTTTTTATTAGCAATTTTCAAAAGGGGAGGGAGTGCACGAATAGGGTGTGGGTCACAGAGATAACATGCTTCACAAGGTAATAAAATATCACAAAGCAAATGGAGGCGGGACGAGATCACAGGACCACTGGATGAGATGAAACTAAAATTGTTAATGAAGTTTCAGGCACACATTGTCATTGATAATATCTTATCAGGAAACACGGTTTGAGAGCAGACAACTTGTCTGACCAAAATTTATTAGGCAGGAATTTTCCTCCTCCTAATAAGCCTGGGAGTGCTACAGGAGACCGGGGCTTATTTCATCCCATCAGCTTCGACCATATAAGACAGCACACCTTAAAGGGGCTGTCTATAAGCCTACCTTCAGAGTGCATTCTCTTTCTCAGGGATGTTCCTTGCTGAGAAAAAGAATTCAGTGATATTTCTCCTATTTGCTTTTGAAAGAGGAGAAATATAGCTCTGTTCCGACCGGCTCACTGGCAGCCAGTTCAAAGTTATGGCTCTTGTTCCCTGAACATCGCTATTATCCTGTTCTTTTTTTAGATGCCCAGATTTCATATTGTTCAAACACACATCCTCTACAAACAATTTGTGCAGTTGACACAATCATCACAGGGTCCTGAGGTGACATTCATCCTCCTCAGCTTTTGAAGAAGATGATGGGATTAATAGGATATTATACGAGTATTAATTTGGGGAACAAATAGATCCATGAAATCTTCACAATTTATGTTCAGAGATTGCAGTAAATACAGGCATAAGAAATTATAAAAGTATTAATTTGGGGAACTAATAAATGTCCACGAAATCTTCACAATTTATGTTCTGCCACGGCTTCAGCCGGTCCCTCCATTCAGGGTCCCTGACTTCCCACAACATGTAAATATACATATTTATAAAATATATATAAACATTAAAATTATATAATTTTTAATTATATTATGTATATATATATAAGACTACATATATAGTCTTTTGCACAACATACTTGCAACATACATTTGGTTTTTGATATTTTACAGCTTATTAATCTCTGCCTAAAATCTTGCTGATGTTGCTCTAACCAATAGAGGAAAGCATTGTAGATGAGCTGCTCCTTTGCTTAAGACATTAAAATGGATTCTTACCACAATTAAAATATGAAAAATTTCTTACCTCAGACTAAAAGATCCTTGCAGTCACATAAAATTTAACCCCTAAATTTCTCACACTTACTCATTATACTTCAACAACTCTGGGGTTTCCTTTATATTCTTTAAACATAATAAGTTTATTCTCTCATTATGCATAACTCTCCCCCATTGCCTACAATAGTACCTGGAAAATGGGAGGTACTCAGTGAAAAACAGGACTTGTTAAATGAGTGATATGAATTCCAGCCAGAATTCCTCCTTCTCAGTTTCTTATTATAAAGTCCACTTGACAGACTACATGCCGACTCAATAACCTCTTCATGGAAGTTTTCACTTCCCGGTTGCGAAGGGTATAAATCATAGGATTCATCAATGGAAAGATCACTGTGTGAAAGAAAGAAACCACCTTGTCAGCTGGTAAGGCCCTGAAGGGGCGAGTGTAGATGAAGATAGCAGGTCCAAACATAAGAAGTATAATAATGACATGAGTGGTGCATGTGGACATGGCCTTGTTCTTCCCTTCAGAAGCTGTCCTACGAACATGGCAGAGGATAACTGCATAGGAAGCCAGAAGCCCCAGAAAGCACAGAAGTGTCATCAGGCCACTGTTGAAGACCATCAGAAGCTCTACCACAAACGTGTTGGTGCAGGCCAGCTTGATGACCTGTGGGACATCACAGAAGAAGTTGTCCAGCTGGTTTGGGCCACAAAAAGGCAAGTGGAGGATGAGGACCACCTGGATAATGGAGTGGACAAAACCCCCAAGCCACAGAGCCAACAACATTGCATTACAGGCTCTAGGGTTCATGACAGTTGAATAGTGCAGAGGCCGGCAGATGGCGATGTAGCGGTCAAAGGCCATCACAACAAGGAGTAATCCCTCCCCGCCTCCAAGGAAGTGTAAGAAAAAGAGCTGAGTGATGCAGCCTCTGTAGGAGATTACCTTCTTCTCAGAGAGGAAGTCCACCAACATCCTGGGAGCCACAATGAAGGAGTAGGATGCATCCAGAAAGGCCAAGTTGCCCAGAAAGAAATAGAGGGGAGCTGTGAGGCCAGGATCTGACTTTATGGTGAAAATGATGAGGAAATTTCCAGGGAGAATGATAAGGTAGAAAATTAAGATCAGCACAAAGACCAAGAGCTGAATATCTTGAGACTGAGTCAGACCAAGGAGGATAAATTCTGTCACTACTGTATTGTTTGCTATCTTCATTTCTTCTGCCTATGAAATATCAAAGAGTTTATTTTCATGTGTTACATCTAGATTATAGTTCTTGAACTAAACACAAGGTATGCCACATTTATATTATTCTATCTGTCTTAACAACCCAAGAAATCACTTCTACTGTTTATGCTTCCTCATGTCATGATGGCTAACACCCTGGTCCTGAAGCCACATTCTTCCTTCTGTTTCAGTCCTGAGCTTCTGTTTAAGTGTTCACTCATGTGCAACTTGGATGCTACTGCTCTGAATGTGTTCCTGATTTGTATCATAGGAAAATTTTTCTGACTGAGAAAAAACTTAACCCCAGTTATCGAGGTTTTCATGTTTTTCTTTGAATGGAGGATGAGCTGGGATTGACAGCAAAGAAGAATGACAGAGCTTTTCAAGGGGACAGAAATGTTTCATTTTTAATTATAATAGTTATATGTATCTATTTTTGTCAAAACTTATTGAGTATTGAACTATATAGCAATTAGTACAATTTATTTTATATAAATGATACCTTAGGAATGTTAATCTAAAAACTTTTATAAAAGCAACTGTACTTACCAGAAATAATTCTCTTTTCTCTATAGAACATCAACTGAACAAACTAGTCTAAATATAAAGACTCTTGGTCACTCTGGAGCAAACAAGATCTGAGACTTCTCTGTATAGTGGCCTCCAAATTGAGACTGTGCTCCCGTTTGGGGATGTGTGTGATAATTTATTGGTATGAAAGCAATAATAGGAGAATTTCTACACTTACATTATTATATCCTATGGTTTGAAGTTTTATTTTTGAACATTTTACAGTTTATATAGAATCATGGTATAATTGAATATGAAATGCATAAAGAAGATACGTATGTTTTTGGTGCATGCTGAAAAATGGTTTGTGGTTGAAATAAAAAAAAATAAAAGCTAAAGATCTTGAGCTAGAACAAAACACTACATTGTGATACAGAAAAATATTTCATATGCTTCTGTTACATGGCACATGTGTTTTAAAATAATGTGGAATATGAAGTGTAGAGTAGAGGGAAAGAGGTTCATTAACTAACTGAATGAGGAGACAGCATGTAAAAGGAGAGGGAAAGAAACAAAAACAATAAAGTTCCAAATTAAGAAATCAAAGAAAATATTTATAATGGCACATCTATTTGAAACATCAAAAGACATGCTTTCTAAAATATATCTAACCCTGATACATTAATTAATAGCAGAGGTTTTCAGTTATGGTCAAAATTGGGAATTATGAAAGAAGTACCTAGGCCAGACACTGTGGCTCACACCTGCAATCCCACCCTTTTGGGAGGCCAAGCTACGTGGATCACTTGAGGTCAAGAGTTCGAGACCAGCCTGCGAAACCCTGTCTCTACTAAAAATATAAAAATTAGCTGGACGTGGTCTCAGGAGCCTGTAGTCAAATCTACTTCAGAGGCTGAAGCATAAGAGTCGCTTGAACATGGGAGGTGGCAGTTGCAGTGAGTCCATATGCACCACTGCACTCCAGCCTGGGTGACAGAGCAAGACTCTCTCTCCAAAAAAAAATGTATCTTACATCACATGTATGTACATCACATAGACACACATACACACGTATTGTATCCTAACCAAAACAGAAGCATAAAATTTTACATATGGTACCCTTCTTCTTTTCTTATTTCTTATTTATTTATTTTTTGGTACTTGGCCATTTATTGACCTTAATATTTATCAGTCTTTTGTGCATATAAAACCTGCTAATAGAAAAGTCAGGAATCCCTCTCTGCTTACTCTTAAGTTGTGTGCATCTTGCACATTATTATGCAGTTTGTTATTTCACACTTTCAAAATTTGAGGATATATTTGAGTCATAGGAGCAACTTTTAAGTATCTCTCAGATTGGGAGTTATAGGTTCTTGCAGTATACCTTGCATTTTATTCCCTATCATCCTCTTCTGTTCTCCTGTTGACTCTGTAATATCTGGAACCCACTACCATCAAATATGTCATTCACTGTGTTCCCTTTGTGTACTTCCCTCTAAGCTCTTTTGTTATACTGATAGTGCTCACATCATGCTCATTATGGATCCAGAGACCAAATATATATATTCATAAGGACATTCTTCTAGGTAAAATGAATTAAGTCCTAGCAAAATAAAAGCACAGAAATCCCTGCAAAGACAAACTTGGTCTTGTCTAACTATATTAGAAAAACATAACTATATTAGAAGGATCCTCAGTGGAAGCTGATATAGAAATCTGAATGACTGCCACTCCCTCTATCCTATATTTCAGTTTCAACAGAAACAAAATTTCATCTGTTCCTGACAATGCTGGAGCAGCACAGAAGAGGAAAGAGTGATGGCTGGGGACACACACACATTCCAGCCAAAGGCTGCCCTATGCACTGTTCGTGTTTAGAGTCCAGGCTCTTGTTAGAAAGTTCATGGAACAGGTGTTTGGAGACTTGATTCCCATCCACAGGCACTAATTCATTCATTTTTCTTTATATTTCCTCATGCCTCTTTTTAAAATATTTATTTTATTATCTTCCACTCCCATCTGGTCAATATTTCTATACTTCATTTTTTAAGTTATACTTTTACTTAAGTTGGTTTCTTTTTCTCTATTTTATCTTCTCTCTTTTTCTCTCTCATATTTGTTCTCTAATGATTCCCTTTGCTTTTCTCTTATGTCTATCTTTTATTTTTTCTCCTTTGTTGCTTTTATTTCTCAATTTTCTTGCAGTTTCCAGTATTTTTCCACTCTCTCTTCTTGTCTTCTCTATTCATTTCTCCTTTATTAGATCTCATGTTTGCCTTCCCATTAATTCTGAGAAGCATCACTATTGTTTTCTTTTGAAACAATAGTAAGGACAGCACATGAAGTTCCTTCACTCCAATTTTTCTAAGGGTTAAAAATACCTAACCTCCCTTTTGTACTAAATTACTTTCCTTGAATAGTATCCTCCTTAAAATACACTGTGTGAATACTTTTAAATTATTTCCCATTACCTCAAATATTTTGTTTGTAACTGATCTTAATAAAAGTGACACTATTCACCTTTATACTTGAAAGAAATTGCTCATTAATCCACCCTACCAGCAAAAATACATTTAATAAATGTTCCCAAAATAAGAATAAGAATGTGATGTGTATTAATATGCGCTATCTAGTTTGTAACCCATAACCTATTTAATTACTAATTTTTTGTGTGTTCTGAGAAATGTGGATAAAGTTAAAGAGTATCATCAAATCATTAACTGATACCAATGTTTATAATGCCATGATTTCTAGGCAAAGTAATGGATGTCATTAAAAAAGCCCTCATTTGGGCATCTGCTTATCTGGGTTTAAGTTCTTCATCCTGCAACTTTTTTAACCCTGTGATCTTGGGAAGGTCATCTTCCTTAGCCTGAGTTATTTTATCTCACTGTGTTGACTTATGAATATCATGAGAATGATAGCAATAAGTAGCATATTGAAGTCTGACTAAACCAAAACTAAACCAGGAAAAAATGTACATATCAAGAGGAGCTTTAGTTTCTAAGAAGTAAATATATTATATAGATCTTCTGTCCTTGCCTTTGAAATGAGTCGCTGGGTTAAAGGTGTAAATTTAAGGGATTACAAGAAAAGAATTTATGGAGGCCCCACTTCAGCCAGCTGTCAAAGCCCCGATTGGTATATGGTAAGACTATTTATAAAAGAACCTCTCATCCCAGCAGGTGTGGAAGCTAGTCAGAGCAAGTGTCCTGCAAAATCGTGAAGTTGGTGAAGATCTTCTCTGCAGTCTAGCATTTCTGCATTGGTTACGATTTCTGTTCCCTCACATCTTTCAGTTAATAGATATAGGTTTAGGACCAAGTATAAACATTCCCAAGGCAATGTTAATAAAGGCTTTATATATTCCCAATAAATTAATTCTAAATATTAGGAGAAACTGAAGCTATATTATTAAGAACAGGTAAAAGGTGCTACTGTATTATTGAATTCAGATTCAACATACTAATCTATTTCTGTTATAATTCTGATCTTTGCATTTCAAGGCAGCAGATGTCCCACCTGAAGTGTTACAATATCCATTTCCATTTCTTCCTTCTTTATATTTCTTATAAACATGGCGAATGGCAAAAACATTTACCTCTCTAGTAATCTAATGCTCTTCTCAGACAGCAGATATCACCTCCTTATAATAGAAGGAACAATAATTGATTTTTCCTGACTTCATTCTTAAATATCTCTTCTCACTGGGGAATCTCTTACACTTTGAAATATGCAACCAATCTGTGATGCAATGGAGAATGTACTTTGGGAATTTGAAGGCTAAGAAAGCTGCAAAATACTTTCGATGGGAGTTGTTGAAATGCCAACAAAATATAGTCAAAGAATGAGACTAGAAACATGTCATATATAAACAGTCAAGTAATATGATTTAAAAGTCACTATGTCACTGCTTAGTTTTAAAATCAACATTCTATCAGTGACAGAGATTACAGAATAGCCAGCATGTTTGTTAGGTCCATGTGGGCAGAAAGTCAAAAGAGGTTATTTTGTTTCTTACATTACTATATTTTTAAAAGTATATAATAGGAAATCATTGATATATCAAGAAAGGAAGTAATGTGATCAGGTAGGTAGCATATTAAATTCAATATACCTCTGGTGACAAAGAAACAGGCAAAGAAAACTAAATGATGTTCACAAAGATTCTTTGGCATAATCCTTCTTGGAGAAGAGAACTGCACTTTGAAGAACTAATTCCTCACAAAGAGAGGTACTCTTAAATACACTCTATTGTGGTCTTGGCATTTGTTGTTTTCATTTTAGGAATAAACGTCTCCTATGTTCCACTAAAGAAATGACAACTATTTTTTTTAATTAAATATTACTAAACAGAAGAAAAGTAAGAATCATGTAGTAGAACACAATATAATTAAATTTCAGTAGATTTATTTTTATTTAAAAGATTTTTTTATTTTAAAAATTAAAACACTAAATAAGTTTTCAACAAATATAATGCATAATCGAAAATATTTTGTCCTAATTTATGTCCAATTCAGAAAATAATAAGTGGGAAAAATGGAAAATGGGAAAAAGAGAAAAAGGGAGAAAGAGATACACAAAATCATAAAGGTTGAAAAAGGGTGGGGAGAAATGCAAGAACAGGAATAAATGCAAAGACAGTAATGAAATAATAGGAAATAAAAAGACAGAGAGGCACAAAAATGCATATTTTGCAAAATTATATGTACCAAATAAACTAAAAAACACAGTGTTTACTTTCTTAAAAGAAACAGAAAACAAGTAATGTAAGTAAAGAAACATGTGGGAAAACATTCCCATCTTAGAGTATATTACAGTCTTTCTTGAGCCAAAGACTTTTTAAAATATGATTTTTTCATAATTATAGACATAATTAGGGACTTTGCTTCCTAGTGTTTTCCACAGTACTTAAAATGAAGGTAGCCCGATGATCTAAATTAATCCTTAGAATGAAGGCTTGTTATTCCTACCAGGAAAGATTTGTCTCCCTAGACTATCTTAGAAGCTAAAACCATGAACCAGGTTGTATCGTAATATAAATAACAGATGATGGTAGGTTAGGTTAAGAGGTAAAAAAGAAGACAGAAGAAAGAATTTATACCAAAGATAAACTTTGGAGAGATAAATCAATGGGACTTATTGAAGGACTGCGTATGAGAGTTATGGAAGCAAGAATAACTCAGAATTTTTAATGGCATTACCATAAGGTTGGAAATCAGGAGGTGTGCTTTAAACATACTTGACTTTAAAAATGTATTTAATTTTTGAGTAGGTAATATATTCACATTTTTAAATAAAAAATAATTCATACAGTGAGAAATTTCCTTCTTATATCTGTTCCCTATATGCCCATTTCACCCCATACCTCAAAATTGGAAGCTAATATTAATTTTTGTGTCCTTCAAGAAATTGATGCGTTTACAAGCAAGCATGAAAATAAATTCTTGGTTGTATTTCTTAGAATATAATTTATATACATTAAAATACACATATCTAAGTGTTCAACTTGGTAACTTTTCTGTTAAATATATGTACTTTAGAAACTACTATTCCAAACAAGATAAAGAATATTTCCATCACTCCAGTAAGGTTTCTTGTGATCTTTGACATCCACCCCACCCATCTATCATCATAATGAGCTTTCATCTTCTAATTCCTAATAGCATAGATTAGTTTTGCCTTTTCTAGGATTTTATAAAAACAGAAGTATATGACCTGTGCTATTTTGTATCTGGCTTTTAAACCCAGCATTATGATTTAGAAATTCATGTGTGTTGTTGCATTTTCTGTAGTTGTTCCTTTTTACTGCTGACGAATGTTTCACTATATACTTAACCCTAAGTTTGTTTATTATCATTTTATCCTTTTATCGACATTTAGGTTTTTTCAAATCTTAGGCCATCAATAAGGTTTTCATTAACATGCCAATTTAAATCATTTCATAGACATGTCTTGGCTAAACACAAATGGGATTGTCCAGTCATAAGGTAGCTGTTTGTTTACATTTACCTGAAATTACCTGAAGTTTCTATTCAGTTTTTCAGAGTGGTTAGTCATTGTAAATTCCCAACATCAATGTATGAGAGTTCAAGTTACTCCACCAATTAATTCATCAACATTTGGTGTTGTGTTTTACTTATGCCATTATATTTTCTGCATTTCTAATGCTTTAATACCTTGTGCCTTCCTAACACTGAAGGAACTGTCCCTCCTATGGCTAGCCAATCCCTAGACATGGTAAAAGCCTCACTTGCAACCAGTCCAGAACCCATACTCCAGCTACTTCTTTTATCAGGTGTCCATAGAGCTATTACACTCCAGGCCACTATTTCCCTTCCCTAATCACCCCAGGGCCAAGTAACACACTTAGAGACAGTGCCTATCCTCCAGAGCCCACTGGAATTATTCAATTTAGCCAATCCTAAACCCGCTTATCCTGTCCCATCTATTTCTTTCCACAGAAACCATGATAAAGGCTCTTACCCAAGTTTTTCCCATTTCCCCACTCACCTAACCAGCCTGCTGTTTCTAGGAATTTATGAGTCTAAAAACTTCTTCCTTAATGACAGTCATTTCCATGACTGTGTGTCTTACCATTCCTGATTAAAATAAATACCGGGCACCTTTAAAACAATTGGTGCAGCAGACAAGGCCTACACCTTGATGGCGGCTGCATTGTTTTTGTCAGTAGTTGCCACAGCTTCCCGACATAAAACTGTGGAGTTCGGAAAGCTGAGTTCTCCCAGCGCTGCTGCATAGTCTAGAGTGTCAAGTGCCTGGGATGGAGCACCTGGAGGCACTCAACATATTTCTCCATGTTGGTACAGCATCAGGGTCCAGGAGAGAGCAAGTGAGGGTGAGGGTGTATTGGTAATTGGCTATATCAGCTTCTAGAAAGATTCCTCCAAAGAGGATGAGAACTGACAGCCTTGCTAGTGCCATGGGATGAATCTGGTCCACTGACCAGGCAGCACTAACAAGCAATGGGGAAACTGAGTCATTTTTATGAAAGTATCTCATCTCCAGCATGTTATATGTTCCTCGGGCACTTCATAAACCTCTTCCTCTTTTCCCTCTAAGCTATTTTGTCCTGTTTGTCCTGTTCCTCAGAGTAGTGGGAGCGTGCTCTGCCTGAACACTTGATCGTGTGTTGTGGACCATTCCCTGCTGAGTAATGATGCGCATCTTTTCGTGAACTTGCTAATCACTTGTATATCTTCTTTTCTGGAGTGTCTGTTCAAATTTTTTGCTGATTTTTCTTTACTTGAAGAGAGAAAGATACAGGGAGATTAAGAGAGACCAAATTTTCCTCCCAGTGTATGATTTGCTTATTAATTTGATGATAGTGTATTTTGATGAGCAGTGATTTTTAATTTTTTGAGGTTCATTTGATCACTTTCTATGATTACAGCTGCTGTTATGCTGCTTACGAAATCATGACTTATTCTAATTTTATAAGCAAATATATTCTTCTATGTTTTCTTCTGGATACTTTATATTTCTAGTTACTACATTTAGGAGTATAATCCAGCTTAAATCAGTTTTTGTGTAGGCAGTGAAGCAGAGGTCCAAGTTCATTACTTTCCATACATGAATTCAGTTATTCTAGCCTCATTTATTTAAAACTTCTCTTTCTCAAGTAATGGTATCAGTGTCTTCATCAAAAATCAGTTTACTACTTCTGTGAATCTGTTTTTGTACATTCTATTTTTGTTACACCAATCTTCATCAAAAATCAATTTACTACTTCTGTGTGTCTATTTTTTTACATTCTATTTTTGTTCCATCAATTTGTCTATCATTGCACCAATGCTACATAATCTTGGTTACTGTAGCTTCACAGCAAGCCTTAAAATCAGGTAGTAGAAGTTCTCTTTTTTTCTTTTTGCTAATCAATATCGGATAAAAGCAGTCTTATTGTTATCAAAAAATAAATAATTAAAACATAAATATTGATTTTTTTAAGTAAAATGAATACATGAGAAAAATTGACTTAGAATCAACTCTGAGATGTGCTGTAGTAAAACTACAGGACTTAAAATATAAAGAAAAAGTCCTATGGGACTCTGTGCAAAAAAAAAAAAAAAAGAAAAAATGACCTAAAAAAAGATTTATTCCTTATAAGTTAACATTAGATTTCCTTCAATCAAGAGAAGACTGAGGAAAGGATAAAATCTCTTTGAGAGGGAAAGGAAAATAATGGGATGAAGGGGTACAAAGCATACTCCAGAGTTAATAACATTCCTTTTTAATAAATGTGATAGGATGCCTGGGTTTATAATTTATATGCCTATCATATCTCCTTAATAGAAAAGTCTGTACAAATAAGAAAAGTAGTATTATAATTAACAAACTTTAGGTGGGAAACAGGTGGGAGAAAGTGCATAGTAATTGCTTCAACCATCATTTCTAGAAGTCCGAGCATATTATTATAAAAATTTATGTATAAACACGTTTAACATAATGGAAAGGTAAAATTAAGAAAGATAATTTTTAATGACGATAATCTGAGTTGGAGGAAAGAAAGTATATACTAATTTTATCATTGCTCATAGTATAAACCTAGTAGATATTATCTCAATATTCCAGAAATTATTTTATAATATGAGGCACAAATGTAAACCCTAGAAATGTGCTGCCCACTGTGGTAGCCATTAGCCACATGTGACTATTTGCACACTTGAAATGGGACTGGTACAACTGAGGAACTGAGTTTGAAAGATTGTATATTGGTTAATTTAAATTAACATAGCCATATGTAGCTATATTATATACCAGTGGTCCCCAACCTTTTTGGCACCAGGGAACAGTTTTGTGGAAGACCATTTTTCTGTCGATGGGATCTGGGGGTGTTTTCAGGATGAAACTGTTCCACCTCAGATCATTAGGCATTATATTCTCATAAGAAGCATGCAACCTAGATCCTTTGCATGCACTGTTCATATTAGGGTTTGCTCTCCTACGAGAATCCGATGCCGCGGCTGATCTGACAGGAAGTGAAGCTGACAGGCGGTAATGTTTGCTCACCCGCTACTCACCTACTGTGCTGCCTGGTTCCTAAGAAGCCACAGACCTGTCCATGGTCTGGGGGTTGGGGACCCCTACATAGTATAAATATATAGGACAGCTCTAGGATAATACAAAAACCTTAATCCATTAACTTTCATAATATTCTTTCTCATTTATTTGTTATTTTTTCTCTTGGTTTTTTTAAGTGTTCTAGAGATTCACCCAAACCTGCAACAGGCTTTGCATAAGAGAAAAATAATTTTTTTCAACTTTTATTTTAAGTTCAGGGGTACAAGTGCAGGTTTGCTACATAGGTAAACTTGTGTCGTGAGGGTTTGTTGCATAGATTATTTCATCACCAAGGTATTAAGCTTCGTACCCATTAGTTATCTTTCTTGATCCCAAAACACCATGGTACTGATACAAAAACACACACACAGACCAATGGAACGGAACAGAGAACCCAGAAATAAGACCACACACCTATAACTATCTGATCTTTGACAAACCTAACAAAATAAACTTTTGATGGATAAAATTAATGAGACTGTGGTGTTGTTTCTGTGGCATAACCTACGAAAACTAAAAACTAACCAAAGCACAAGGTAAATTTTTACCTTATTTCACAGAATAAAATATCTATTACAAACGTGAGAGAAAAAAATAAACATATGTGTGTAAATATATATATGTGTATAGAATATTACATCAAAAGGATAGCTATCATTATTTCTGGGTGAATTTCATATTTTTATTTTTCATTTCCTGAATTAGTTGTAATAAACACATCATTTTATAATAAAGACATTCATACAGCCAACAGACACATGAAAAAATGCTCATCATCACTGGCCATCAGAGAAATGCAAATCAAAACCACAATGAGATACCATCTCACACCAGTTAGAATGGCGATCATTCAAAAGTCAGGAAACAACAGGTGCTGGAGAGGATGTGGAGAAATAGGAACACTTTTACACTGTTGGTGGGATTGTAAACTAGTTCAACCATTATGGAAAACAGTATGGCGATTCCTCAAGGATCTAGAACTAGATGTACCATATGACCCAGCCATCCCATTACTAGGTATATACCCAAAGGATTATAAATTATGCTGCTATAAAGACACATGCACACGTATGTTTATTGCAGCACTATTCACAATAGCAAAGACTTGGAATCAACCCAAATGTCCATCAGTGACAGATTGGATTAAGAAAATGTGGCACATATACACCATGGAATACTATGCAGCCATAAAAAAGGATGAGTTTGTGTCCTTTGTAGGGACATGGATGCAGCTGGAAACCATCATTCTTAGCAAACTATCACAAGAACAGAAAACCAAACACCGCATGTTCTCACTCATAGGTGGGAACTGAACAATGAGATCACTTGGACTCGGGAAGGGGAACATCACACACCGGGGCCTATCATGGGGAGGGGGGAGGGGGGAGGGATTGCACTGGGAGTTATACCTGATGTAAATGACGAGTTGATGGGTGCAGCACACCAACATGGCACAAGTATACATATGTAGCAAACCTGCACGTTGTGCACATGTACCCTACAACTTGAAGTTTAATAATAATAAATAAATTTAAAAAAAAAAAAAAGAATAAAAGTAAATCTGTATCCTCACCATCTTCTAGAAAAATATAAAGACTAGTACTTTTAACTCCAACTGTCCCAAATCTTAGTTTATATAAATGTTATTTTCATATATTTCAGTTCTTTTTCTAAACATGTTTGTTTGTTGTTGCTGCTATTTTATACAGTAGACGTTTGTTTAGATTTACTCACATACTTGCCAATCATTTTCTGACGTTTCTGATCTCCTATCTGCAACCATGTTCTTTTTTCAACCACATCACTTTAAATTTCTTTCAGTGATTATGTGCTTGTGGCAAATTCTCTGTTCCTGTTTTTCTGAAGATTTTTTTTATTATATTTTCCCAGAGATTAAAACTATTTTCTCTTGTCATAATATAACTCTTCGCCGGTTTACATTTTTGTTGTTAAAGTAGTGTGATCAGCCAGGCGCAGTGGCTCATGCCTGTAATCCCAGCACTTTGGGAGGCCAAGGCAGGTGGATCATTTGAGGCCAATCATTCAAGACCAGCCTGACCAACATAGTGAAACTCCTTCTCTACTAAAAATACAAAAATTACTCGAACATGTTGACACGGGCCTGTAATCCCAGCTACTCAGGAGGCTGAGGCAGGAGAACTGCTTGAACCTGGGAGGCGTAGGCTTTAACGAACCGAGATCAAGCCACTGCCCTGGAGCCTGAGCTACAGTGTAAGACTCTGTTTTAAAAAAAAAAAAAAAAGGAAGAAGAAGAAAAGAAAAGGAAAGAAGGAAGGAAGGGGGGGAAGAGGAAGAGGAAGAAGATGAAGAAGAAGAAGAAGAGGGAGGAGGAGGAATAAAAAGGAAGGAAGAGAAGAAAAAAGAAAGAAAAGAAAGAAAGAAGAAAGAGAAAGAAAGGAAAAGAAAGAAAGAAAGAAAGAGGGGGGCGGAGCAAGATGGCCGAATAGGAACAGCTCCAGTCTCCAACTCCCAGCGCGAGCGACACAGAAGACTGGTGATTTCTGCATTTTCAACTGAGGTACTGGGTTCATCTCACTGGGGAGTGCCAGACGATCGGTGCTGGTCAGCTGCTGCAGCCCGACCAGTGAGAGCTGAAGCAGGGCGAGGCATTGCCTCACCTGGAAAGCGCAAGGGGGAAGGGAATCCCTTTTCCTAGCCAGGGGAACTGAGACACACAACACCTGGAAAATCGGGTAACTCCCACCCCAAAACTGCGCTTTAAGCAAACAGGCACACCAGGAGATCATATCCCACACCTGGCCGGGAGGGTCCCACACCCACGGAGCCTCCCTCATTGCTACCACAGCAATCTGTGATCTACCGGCAAGGCAGCAGCGAGGCTGGGGGAGGGGCGCCCGCCATTGCTGAGGCTTAAGTAGATAAACAAAGCTGCTGGGAAGCTCGAACTGGGTGGAGCTCACAGCAGCTCAAGGAAACCTGCCTGTCTCTGTAGACTCCACCTCTGGGGACAGGGCACCGTAAACAATAACAAACGCAGCAGCTCTACAGACGCAAACGACTCTGTCTGACAGCTTTGAAGAGAGCAGTGGATCTCCCAACACGGAGGTTGAGATCTGAGAAGGGACAGACTCCCTGCTCAAGTGGGTCCCTGACCCCTGAGTAGCCTAACTGGGAGACATCCCCCACTAGGGGCAGTCTGACACCCCACACCTCACAGGGTGGAGTACACCCCTGAGAGGAAGCTTTCAAAGCAAGAATCAGACAGGTACACTCGCTGTTCAGAAATATTCTATCTTCTGCAGCCTCTGCTGCTGATACCCAGGCAAACAGGGTCTGGAGTGGACCTCAAGCAATCTCCTACAGCTACAACCTACAGCTGAGGATCCTGACTGTTAGAAGGAAAGCTATCAAACAGGAAGGACACCTACACCAAAACCCCATCAGTACATCACCATCATCAAAGACCAGAGGCAGATAAAACCACAAAGATGGGGAAAAAGCAGGGAAGAAAAGCTGGTAATTCAAAAAATAAGAGCGCATCTCCCCCGGCAAAGGAGCGCAGCTCATCGCCAACAACGGATCAAAGCTGGACGGAGAATGACTTTGACGACATGAGAGAAGAAGGCTTCAGTCCATCAAATTTCTCAGAGCTAAAGGAGGAATTACGTACCCAGCGCAAAGAAACTAAAAATCTTGAAAAAAAAGTGGAAGAATTGATGGCTAGAGTAATTAATGCAGAGAAGCTCACAAACGAAATGAAAGAGACGAAAACCATGGCACGAGAAATACGTGACAAATGCACAAGCTTCAGTAACCGACTCGATCAACTGGAAGAAAGAATGTCAGCGATGGAGGATCAAATGAATGAAATGAAGCGAGAAGAGAAACCAAAAGAAAAAAGAAGAAAAAGAAATGAACAAAGCCTGCAAGAAGTATGGGATTATGTAAAAAGACCAAATCTACGTCTGATTGGGGTGCCTGAAAGTGAGGGGGAAAATGGAACCAAGTTGGAAAACACTCTTCAGGATATCATCCAGGAGAACTTCCCCAACCTAGTAGGGCAGGCCAACATTCAAATCCAGGAAATACAGAGAACGCCACAAAGATACTCCTCGAGAAGAGCAACTCCAAGACACATAATTGCCAGATTCACCAAAGTTGAAATGAAGGAAAAAATCTTAAGGGCAGCCAGAGAGAAAGGTCGGGTTACCCACAAAGGGAAGCCCATCAGACTAACAGCAGATCTCTCGGCAGAAACTCTTCAAGCCAGAAGAGAGTGGGGGCCAATATTCAACATTCTTAAAGAAAAGAATTTTAAACCCAGAATTTTATATCCAGCCAAACTAAGTTTCATAAGTGAAGGAGAAATAAAATCCTTTACAGATAAGCAAATGCTTAGAGATTTTGTCACCACTAGGCCTGCCTTACAAGAGACCCTGAAGGAAGCACTAAACATGGAAAGGAACAACCGGTACCAGCCATTGCAAAAACATGCCAAAATGTAAAGACCATCAAGGCTAGGAAGAAACTGCATCAACTAACGAGCAAAATAACCAGTTAATATCATAATGGCAGGATCAAGTTCACACATAACAATCTTAACCTTAAATGTAAATGGACTAAATGCTCCAATTAAAAGACACAGACTGGCAAACTGGATAAAGAGTCAAGATCCATCAGTCTGCTGTATTCAGGAGACCCATCTCACACGCAGAGACATACATAGGCTCAAAATAAAGGGATGGAGGAAGATTTACCAAGCAAATGGAGAACAAAAAAAAAGCAGGGGTTGCAATACTAGTCTCTGATAAAACAGACTTTAAACCATCAGAGATCAAAAGAGACAAAGAAGGCCATTACATAATGGTAAAGGGATCAATTCAACAGGAAGAGCTAACTATCCTAAATATATATGCACCCAATACAGGAGCACCCAGATTCATAAAGCAAGTCCTTAGAGACTTACAAAGAGACTTAGACTCCCATACAATAATAATGGGAGACTTCAACACTCCACTGTCAACATTAGACAGATCAACGAGACAGAAAGTTAACAAGGATATCCAGGAATTGAACTCATCTCTGCAGCAAGCAGACCTAATAGACATCTATAGAACTCTCCACCCCAAATCAACAGAATATACATTCTTCTCAGCACCACATCGTACTTACTCCAAAATTGACCACGTAATTGGAAGTAAAGCACTCCTCAGCAAATGTACAAGAACAGAAATTATAACAAACTGTCTCTCAGACCACAGTGCAATCAAATTAGAACTCAGGACTAAGAAACTCAATCAAAACCGCTCAACTACATGGAAACTGAACAACCTGCTCCTGAATGACTACTGGGTACATAACGAAATGAAGGCAGAAATAAAGATGTTATTTGAAACCAATGAGAACAAAGATACAACATACCAGAATCTCTGGGACACATTTAAAGCAGCGTGTAGAGGGAAATTTATAGCACTAAATGCCCACAAGAGAAAGCAGGAAAGATCTAAAATTGACACTCTAACATCGCAATTAAAAGAACTAGAGAAGCAAGAGCAAACACATTCGAAAGCTAGCAGAAGGCAAGAAATAACTAAGATCAGAGCAGAACTGAAGGAGATAGAGACACAAAAAACCCTCCAAAAAATCAATGAATCCAGGAGTTGGTTTTTTGAAAAGATCAACAAAATTGACAGACCACTAGCAAGACTAATAAAGAAGAAAAGAGAGAAGAATCAAACCAACGCAATTAAAAATGATAAAGGGGATATCACCACCGACCCCACAGAAATACAAACTACCATCAGAGAATACTATAAACACCTCTACGCAAATAAACTGGAAAATCTAGAAGAAATGGATAATTTCCTGGACACTTACACTCTTCCAAGACTAAACCAGGAAGAAGTTGAATCCCTGAATAGACCAATAGTAGGCTCTGAAATTGAGGCAATAATTAATAGCCTACCAACCAAAAAAAGTCCAGGACCAGATGGATTCACAGCTGAATTCTACCAGAGGTACAAGGAGGAGCTGGTACCATTCCTTCTGAAACTATTCCAATCAATAGAAAAAGAGGGAATCCTCCCTAACTCATTTTATGAGGCCAACATCATCCTGATACCAAAGCCTGGCAGAGACACAACAAAAAAAGAGAATTTTAGACCAATATCCCTGATGAACATCGATGCAAAAATCCTCAATAAAATACTGGCAAACCGGATTCAGCAGCACATCAAAAAGCTTATCCACCATGATCAAGTGGGCTTCATCCCTGGGATGCAAGGCTGGTTCAACATTCGCAAATCAATAAACATAATCCAGCATATAAACAGAACCAAAGACAAGAACCACATCATTATCTCAATAGATGCAGAAAAGGCTTTTGACAAAATTCAACAGCCCTTCATGCTAAAAACGCTCAATAAATTCGGTATTGATGGAACGTACCTCAAAATAATAAGAGCTATTTATGACAAACCCACAGCCAATATCATACTGAATGGGCAAAAACTGGAAAAATTCCCTTTGAAAACTGGCACAAGACAGGGATGCCCTCTCTCACCACTCCTATTCAACATAGTGTTGGAAGTTCTGGCTAGGGCAATCAGGCAAGAGAAAGAAATCAAGGGGATTCAGTTAGGAAAAGAAGAAGTCAAATTGTCCCTGTTTGCAGACGACATGATTGTATATTTAGAAAACCCCATTGTCTCAGCCCAAAATCTCCTTAAGCTGATAAGCAACTTCAGCAAAGTCTCAGGATACAAAATTAATGTGCAAAAATCACAAGCATTCTTATACACCAGTGACAGTCAAACAGAGAGCCAAATCAGGAATGAACTTCCATTCACAATTGCTTCAAAGAGAATAAAATACCTAGGAATCCAACTTACAAGGGATGTAAAGGACCTCTTCAAGGAGAACTACAAACCACTGCTCAGTGAAATCAAAGAGGACACAAACAAATGGAAGAACATACCATGCTCATGGATAGGAAGAATCAATATCGTGAAAATGGCCATACTGCCCAAGGTAATTTATAGATTCAATGCCATCCCCATCAAGCTACCAATGAGCTTCTTCACAGAATTGGAAAAAACTGCTTTAAAGTTCATATGGAACCAAAAAAGAGCCCGCATCTCCAAGACAATCCTAAGTCAAAAGAACAAAGCTGGAGGCATCACGCTACCTGACTTCAAACTATACTACAAGGCTACAGTAACCAAAACAGCATGGTACTGGTACCAAAACAGAGATATAGACCAATGGAACAGAACAGAGTCCTCAGAAATAATACCACACATCTACAGTCATCTGATCTTTGACAAACCTGAGAGAAACAAGAAATGGGGAAAGGATTCCCTATTTAATAAATGGTGCTGGGAAAATTGGCTAGCCATAAGTAGAAAGCTGAAACTGGATCCTTTCCTTACTCCTTATACGAAAATTAATTCAAGATGGATTAGAGACTTAAATGTTAGACCTAATACCATAAAAATCCTATACCATTCAGGACATAGGCATGGGCAAAGACTTCATGTCTAAAACACCAAAAGCAACGGCAGCAAAAGCCAAAATTGACAAATGGGATCTCATTAAACTAAAGAGCTTCTGCACAGCAAAAGAAACTACCATCAGAGTGAACAGGCAACCTACAGAATGGGAGAAAATTTTTGCAATCTACTCATCTGACAAAGGGCTAATATCCAGAACCTACAAAGAACTCAAACAAATTTACAAGAAAAAAAAAACAACCCCATCAAAAAGTGGGCAAAGGATATGAACAGACATTTCTCAAAAGAAGACATTCATACAGCCAACAGACACATGAAAAAATGCTCATCATCACTGGCCATCAGAGAAATGCAAATCAAAACCACAATGAGATACCATCTCACACCAGTTAGAATGGCAATCATTAAAAAGTCAGGAAACAACAAGTGCTGGAGAGGATGTGGAGAAATAGGAACACTTTTACACTGTTGGTGGGATTGTAAACTAGTTCAACCATTATGGAAAACAGTATGGCGATTCCTCAAGGATCTAGAACTAGATGTACCATATGACCCAGCCATCCCATTACTAGGTATATACCCAAAGGATTATAAATTATGCTGCTATAAAGACACATGCACACGTATGTTTATTGCGGCACTATTCACAATAGCAAAGACTTGGAATCAACCCAAATGTCCATCAATGACAGATTGGATTAAGAAAATGTGGCAAATATACACCATGGAATACTATGCAGCCATAAAAAAGGATGAGTTTGTGTCCTTTGTAGGGACATGGATGCAGCTGGAAACCATCATTCTTAGCAAACTATCACAAGAACAGAAAACCAAACACCGCATGTTCTCACTCATAGGCGGGAACTGAACAATGAGATCACTTGGACTCGGGAAGGGGAACATCACACACTGGGGCCTATAATGGGGAGGGGGGAGGGGGGAGGGATTGCATTGGGAGTTATACCTGATGTAAATGACGAGTTGATGGGTGCAGCACACCAACATGGCACAAGTATACATATGTAGCAAACCTGCACGTTGTGCACATGTACCCTACAACTTGAAGTTTAATAATAATAAATAAATTAAAAAAAAAAAAAGAAAGAAAGAAAGAAAAGAAAGAGAAAGAAAGAAAGAAAGAAAGAAAGAAAGAAAGAAAGGAAAGAAAGAAAGAAAGAAAGAAAGAAAGAAAGAAAGAAAGAAAGAAAGAAAGAAAGAAAGAAAGAAAGAAAGAGAAAGGAAGGAAGGAAGGAAGGAAGGAAGGAAGGAAGGAAGGAAGGAAGGAAGGAAGGAAGGAGGGAGGGAGGGAGGGAGGGAGGGAGGGAGGGAGGGAAGGAAGGAAGGAAGGAAGAGGGAGAGAAAGAAGGGAGGGAGGGAGGGAGGGAGGGAAGGAGGGAGGAAAAGAAGAAAGAAAGAAAAGAAAAGAAGGAAGGAAGGAAACCAGTGAGATATTATCCTGACTGCCTTTCCCTTGAAGATGAGCTCTGCTTTCAACATCTGCTTAGCTGTCTTTATTGATCTGCAGTTCTACTATGATGTGCCCAAATGTGCATCTTTTTTTCTTTATTCTGTTGTTGTTGTTGTTGCAGGGTCTGGCTCTGTCGCTTAGGCTGACACGCAGTGCATTGTTGCGATCATAGCTCACGGCAGCCTCAAACTCTCAGGCTCCGTTGATCTCTCACCTCAGCCTTCAGAGTAGCTGGGACTACAATTAGCCTTCAACATCCCGGCTAATTTTTTTCATTTTTTTGTAGAGACTGAATTTCGTCATGTTGTTCGGTTGCTCTCAAACTCCTGGGTTCAAGCGATCTGCCCGCCTTGGCCTCCCAAAGTGCTGGGATTACAGGTATGAGTCACCACAACTGCTCCCTAAATGTATATTTTAAAACATTTATCCTGTTAATATTTTGGTGGGATTCCTGATTATGAAGTTTGGTGTCTTTTATTAGGTTTAAGAAAATGTCAGCAGTATTTCTTCAATACAGCCTCCACTACATTTTACTTATTCTTTCCTTTGAAATTGATGAGATATATTTAGATCATTTTGTTCTGTTTTCAATGTCTCCTAGTCTCTTCATACCAGTATGTGTCTTCCATGCGTAATTCAGTTCCTTAGCTGTGTATGCTAAGTTAGTGATTCTAATTTACGACTACATACATTTGTTGAATTTTTAATCTGAATCTGAATTTCTTTTTCTTAAGATTTTCTGTTTATTTTTACAGCATCTTTATCCCTCTTCATATTTTCATTCTTTTGCTTTTTTAAACATACCAAATCTACTTACTTTACATTCTATATCTTTTTTGTGGTTTTGATCTTTCACTGTGTTGTTCTTCTGATTCTCCCTCAAAGAGGCTTGCTTTATTGCATATTCACTTATGTCTGACTATAAGCTCTTCTTTTTTTTTTTTTTGAGACGGAGTCTCGCTCTGTCGCCCAGGCTGGAGGGCAGAGGCACTATCTCTGCTTATTGCAAGCTCCGCTACCTGGGTTCACACCATTCTCCTGCCTCAGCCTCCTGAGTAGTTGGGACTGCAGGCGCCTGCCACCACGATCGGCTAAATTTTTTGTATTTTTTAGTGGAGACAGGGTTTCACCGTGTTAGCCAGGATTGTCTCGATCTCCTGACCTCGTGATCCGCCGGCCTCAGCCTCCCAAAGTGCTTGGATTACAGGCGTGAGCCACTGTGCCCGGCCAGCTCTTACTTCTTGAAAGTCTATTTATAGAATATTTTGAGTCCTGGAATAAACATAAGAACCTCCAGAAGATGCTGGTGTTTCCTTCTGTAAAGAGGCATTACAAGTCTGAAACCAGAAACGTTGAACAAAATTATTAGTATGCAGTGAACAAAATTATCAACTTGCAATGAATTTTAAACTCAGAAAATACATGTGATCCCACTTGTGTTTCATTAATTTTTCTTTTTTCTCTTTTGCATTTTTGAGGTGGTGAAATTTTTTAAAAAGTTATTTTATACTACTCTAAGAATATATCCTTTGGGACGTTAGGTAGTTTTGGAATATATCATTGGTGAATATACCATAGTGTGAACCCTGGGCTCTGTCTGCTATCCATCTGTAGCCCCACCACCAAGCTTGAAAACAGAACGTAAGTCTTCCCAGTAAAAGCTGATTTCTGTTCATTTATTTCTCTGGCTTCCTAATTTTATAACATTTAAAAAGATGTTTATCCAAAACATGTATTTTTTTCTTCTTTTTTTAGTGAGAGATCCACAGGTTGGAAATGGAGTACAGTTCTATGATTTCTGCATTGTCACAGCAGAATAGATAACATTTATACAGTTATGACCCCTTTTGATGAAATTATCAGAACAAATTTCAGTCAAACATGTGACTAGGACAAAAGGTTGGGTATATACACAGATAGCAGATAGCATTTCATACAGTTCTACCTTGCTTACCTTAGTTTTAGTCTTAGGTTTACAGTTTAATAAGCCTAATATTAGATTAAATACAGTAGCCCCCTCTTATCATAGTGTTGCTTTCTGTAGTTTCTGTTCTCCATGGTCAACTTCAGTCCAAAAAATGTTAAATGGAAAATTCCAGCAACAAACAATTCGTAAGTTTTAAATTATGCCCCATTCTAAGTAGTATGATGAAATCTCAACTGTCCTTCTCCATCCTTCCAGGGACATGAGTCATCCCTTTGTCCAGTGTATCCATGTTGTACATGCCACCTGCACTTTAGTCACTTAGTAGCCACCTTGGTTATCAGTTAGACACAGCATCACAGTGCTTCTGTTCAAGTAATCCTTTTTCTATTTAATAATGGCTCCAAAGTGCAAGAGTAGTAATGCCGGCATATTGTTATAATTTTTCTATTTTATTAGTTGTTATAAATGTTACTGTGCCTAATTTATAAATTAAATTTTATCATAGGCATGTATGTATAGGAAAAACTTGGTATATATAGAGTTTGGTACTATCCATGGTTTCAGGCATCCACAGGTGTCTTGGAACATATCTCCTATGGATAAAAGAAGACTACTGTATAATCATATATATATGTGTGTGTGTGTGTGTATACTCAATCTTTTGTCCTAGTCACATGTTTGACTGAAATTTGTTCTCTGATAATGTCCTCCATGAATCAGGCTCAGTTATTACTAGAGTTTGCCAAATGTTCCCCTTTTCTTCATTCATATCAGTTTCTAATTTCAGCTAATATTCCTAAGTAAGCAATTAGTTATCACACTATTTGTATACTTTTTTCCTTTGTATTACTAGCTTCAGTGTTTTCAGTAAATATCCTTCTATAGTACAGTGTGCTGGTGTTTGAAGAGCATATCAAATCAGTGGTCCCTTCGTGTCTGGAATTTGTGAGTTCTTAGTCTCGCTGACTTCAAGAATAAAGCTGCGGACCCTAGTGATGAGGGTTACAGTTCTTAGAGATGGTGTGTCCTGAGTTTGTTCCTTCAGATGTTCAGATGTGTCCACAGTGTCTTCCTTCTGGTGGGTTCGTGGTCTTGCTGGCTTCAGGAGTAAAGTTGCAGACCTTCAAGGTGAATATTACACCTCATTAAGGGTACGTGGACCCAAAAAGTGAACAGCAGCAAGAGTGATCCTAAAGAGCAAAAGAACAAAGCTGCCACACCGCAGAAGGGAACCTTAGTGGGTTGCCGCTGCTAGCTTGGCAGCCTGCTTTTGTTCCCTTAGCTAACTCCACCCACATCCTGCTGATTGGTCCATTTTGCAGAGAGCTGATTGGTCCATTTTACAGAGAGCTGATTGGTCCGTTTTACAGAGAGCTGATTGGTCCATTTTGACAGAGTGTTGATTGGTGCATTTACAATCCCTGAGCTAGACGCAGCGTGCTAGGCAGAAAAGTTCTCCAAGTCCCCACTAGGTTAGCTAGATACAGAGTACTGATTTGTGTATTTACAAACCTGAGCTAGACACAGAGTACTGATTGGTGTGTTTACAATCCTTTTGCTAGACACAGAGTGCCGATTGGTGCATTCACAATCCCTCAGGTAAACATAAAGGCTCTCCAAGTCCCCACTAGACCCAGGAGCCCAGCTGGCTTCACCTAATGGATACTGCACCAGGGCCGCAGGCAGAGCTGCCCGCCAGTCCCTCATTGTGCGCCCTCAGCCCGCACTCCTCAGCCCTTGGGCAATTGATGGCACCGGGTGCTGCGGGACAGGGGGTAGCATCCATCAGGGAGGCTCCAGCCCTGCAGGAGCCCATGGCAGAGGGGAGGCTTGGGCATGGCAGGCTGCAGGTCCTGAGCCCTGGGAGGCAGCTGAGGCCCAGCAAGAATTCGAACGCAGAGCTGGCTGGCCGGCACTGCTAGGGTACCCGGCACACCCTCTGTAGCTGCTGGCCCAGGTGCTAAGCCTCTCACTGCCTGGGGCCCGGCCCAGCCACTCCAAGTGCAGGGGCAGCGGAGCCCGTGCCTGCCCGGAACTCACCTTGGCTGGCGAGCACCTTGCAGCCTTGGTTCCCGCAGGTGCCTCTCCCTCTACACCTCCCCGCAAGCAGAGGGAGCTGGCTCTGGCCTCCGTCAGCCCAGAGAGGGGCTCCCACAGTGCAGCTGCGGGCTGAAGGGCTCCTCAAGTGTGGCTAGAGTGGGTGCCCAGACCGAGGAGGTGCTGAGAGCGAGTGAGGGCTGCCAGCACGTTGTCACCTCTCACCTTTCCCAAGAACATCAGTCCTAATTTGATGAAAGATAAGTGACAAAAGGAATAGAAGTCTGGCTAGATCAAATACAGAGAAAGGCTATAAGGATATAATAAGATGATACAAGATTTAGAAACATAACATCATTTTATTGTGTGTGTATATATATCTTTTGTACTTCATATTTTTTCGTGCTGTGTTACATTAGAGAAGTCTACTGTTATATTCACTTCCAGGTGACGAGAAGTCAACTCAAAATCAGGACTCATAATGTCAGTCCGTGCCTTTCCGTTCCTAGAAGAGAAGTAAGGTAGCACTGAAGATGGAAGAAGGTCACCATAAGGAAAAATTCCCAAAGCAGGAAACAAGCTCTGTGTACCACCATTCCATCCTATGCATCCGAGATACACTGGGTCTGGCACAAATTACCTCCTCAATTAATAAATAAAATCTCTATAAATAACTAGTAAGTCTAGGAATATTTATTTTTATATATTCATTCCTAATGTTGACAAGGATCTAATTCACTTAAAATTTAGTCCATATTACATTATCAAATTCAAAAAAGAAGACTAAAGCTTAATACACTCAATGCATTCTTGCCCTTCAATGAAAAGATTTCCTAGTTTTGAAATTAAAAACTAATAAATTTAAGTAAAACAACATAACCTATAAAATCAAATGTTCTAATCTACCTTTTACTTTCTGAAACTTGGAGAGTAACTGAGTTTTTAGTGCCTGAGAATAGGAAATCAATCCCTAATAATTTTCCAAGGGATCATGGGAACCAATACATCTAGGTCTCTCAATGGGAAAGAACTCTGAATTAAGTGCTAACAAAAGCAGCACCCTACCAATTTAACATGGGAGGCAGAATTAGCAATCATGGAAAACATACAAAAGTGGCAGATGAGATGATAGTTTAGAAAAAAAAATTACACAGCTAGATGTCTACCAATCCCAGTCAACCTGGAAGCTTTCTCCCCAAGCCTACTTTCACTCTGAAGGATGTAAGTAGGGACTGGTTATAAAAATTGCTAGTTGCCTGGAGGCTTCATCTGGAATGACATGAATCTCATGTATCAGCCAAATTATACTCTGCTTTGAATTCATAAAAAATGTTTTCACAATGTGATAAAATTTTGAGTTGTGTCTCCAAACTGTTGAGTGGACATCACCTGAAATATAAACTGAAATGCCTTGTATAAATGAATCCTGATTTTCCATCAACTCTGGAAACAAGAGGAGATAAAGGACAAATAATCTGTTTTTCCAGACCCAGTAAGATGTTTACCAGATACCATTCCACTGAGCCAACACTGAAACATGAAAACAATATTTATTTGCTAACTTGAAGCTAGCTACATTCATATGCTTGCCATTTACTCCATATTTTTAATGGACACGTCTCCATGTCTTCTTATTTATTTTTCTCAACACGTTCTCCTCAAAGTCAGAGCCTCTGCAGAATAGTTACTCAATAAATCATTAGTTAAAATGTACTTTAGCAGATTATTATTATATCTCAAATTCTAATAATGATCTGCCGGGAATTTCAGGGTGGGTGTGAGTAAATTTATTTTCATCTTAATGCCTCTATTTTTTCAATATAAAGAGGAATTAATAGAGAAAAATTATAGTAAAATTTAAAGAACACAAATGAAAGGAGAAAGTGAATGCAGCATTATTACTGCAAATACTTCCTGCTTTAGGACAATGATCCTCAGGAGGACTATAAAATGTATCATTTATCTTTCACTTCTCTTTACACAAAATATATTTGGTGACCAACTTCCTCATGGCTGCCTTTACTTCCTTGTTTCTCAGTGTGTAAATAATGGGATTAAGTAAAGGGAATATTACAGTATGAAACACAGATACCACTTTATCTAGGGAAAAAGAGTCAAATGGGCGAGCATAAATGTAGATGGATGGCCCAAACATTAGCACCACAATGGTAATGTGGGAATAGCAGGTGGACATGGCCCTGTTGGTATTCTCACCTAAGCCTGAATGTTTCTTGAGCGTGGCCAGAAGGAAGGCATAGGACATTAACAGAGCAATGAAACACACCACAGAGATCAGACCACTGCTACAGATCATCACTAACTCCTCTGGGAAGGTGTTGGCACAGGCAATCCGGACAACCTGTGTGATGTCACAGAAGTAACTGTCTAACTCATTGGGCCCACAGAAAGGAAGTCGAACAATGAGAGCCACCTGTATTATAGAATGAATGAAGCCCCCCATCCAGGAGAGAGCCACCAGGATACAGCAGAGATGACGATTCATGATGGTAGCATAGTGGAGGGGTCGGCAGATAGCAGCATAGCGGTCAAAGGCCATCACTGTGAGCAAGAACATCTCCGAAGCCCCAACAAAGTGTAAGAAGAACAGCTGTGCAATGCATCCACCAAAGGAAATTATCTTCCTCTCCACAAAGAAGTCTATGAGCATTTTAGGGGCTGTAATGGAAGAGTACCAAATATCAAGGAAGGCCAGATTAGCCAACAGGAAATACATAGGAGAAGTCAGATGAGGGTCAAGCCTGATGGTGCAAATGATAAGGATATTTCCCGGTAGGATGAACAAATAGAAGGATAGAAATATAACAAATAGGACTAGTTGGACCTCCCGAGTCTGGGATAGGCCAGTGAGAACAAATTCTGTCACCTTGGTATAATTTGCAGTTTCCATTTCTTCAACTTACTTTTTTCATAATATAGCTATGAAAATTAAAGAAACTCTAATTAGTCCACATAGTATTTAACTAGAGTTATATCACCGCTTTCAAAATTGTCATATGTTCCCTGTCATTAACAGATTACATGAGGATACATTTGGTTTCCCATTTTATATTTGATAAACCAAGAGGGAGAGAGTATATGATGAACTTATAAATTGGAAACATTAAAACTATATGAAGTGTGGCATGTATTTGAAATTCAAATCTCAGCTTGTTAATGTTTACAATCTTACTTTTTGTGAAATTCGGCAATGCACTACTTCTTCCCCCAAACATCTACGTTAGTAAGCAATATGTGAAGCTACTTCTGAGTGTAGCCAAATTTTAGACTGGCAATCAGAGATGTGGCCTCTTTTTTCTAGATCTTTTTTTATTGTGAAATCTTGCCAACCTGCACACTTAGGCTTGCATTCTAATAGTACACATATAGATCTAGCAGTATTTTAGTTGTAATATAGAAAAGAGGTCCCAAGGCTTCATGAGTAGTGAATGGACATATTTTTCCATAACCGAAACCTGTACAGCTCGATCCTTGGTAACGGGCAACCAGCCACAATCTACAGCTATGCAAGGCCCTATATAAAAATTCTTCTAGCTGTGACCAGATTTATCAATACCGGATACTACACTGACTATAAAATTTTCTCACCATTGCAGGAACGTAAGTGGGTATAGTGATCTGAGAAATGGGTATGCTTGCTACCCAATTTGATACTGAGCTGATCTGCTCTGCTGTTTCAAGGTAACAATGGGAATAATATTATTTTTAAAATTTTGCTTACTGCCCTGTATTGAACCTGACACCACTAAGTAGAATAAAACTTGTCAAATAAAAATGAAATAACAATTCACATTACCAAATATGCTTTTCTTTAAGTAAGGTTAAAAACTGCCCCACCAAAGTTAAGTTTTGTTGTAACCAACAGCCAATATAAGAGAGTTGTTTCTTTTCTGCTTTTCTGCTAATGTGATATTTTTTGGTATTGCCTCTCTTATTAGTTTTTGTTTTTTTTTTTTTTTTTTTTTTTTGAGATGGAGTCTCACTCTGTGGCCCAGGCTGGAGTGCAGTGATGCCATCTCGGCTCACTGCAAGCTCCCCGTCCCAGGTTCACGCCATTCTCCTGCCTCAGCCTCCTGAGTAGCTGGGACTACAGGCGCCCGCCACCACACCCAGCTAATTTTTTGTATTTTTAGTAGAGATGGTGTTTCACTGTGTTAGCCAGGATGGTCTCTATCTCCTGACCTCGTGATCCACCAGCCTCGGCCTCCCAAAGTGCTGGGATTGCAGGTGTGAGCCACTACACCCAGCCTAACCTCTCTTATTACTTAAAAAGTTAAACATAAAAAAGAATATTTAAAAAGTAAAGGTTCTGTAATACCAAACAATATGGCTGTGTCCAAACACTTATTGGTACTATGTATACTACTGAGTAAAGAAATTAAGTGTGCCATTTTCAGAACCTACTGACTCAATTTGTACATAATTTTAACATAGATAAATGACCTTCAGTATCTTACAGAAGCATTGCATTTTGAAGAAGGGATGGCTTACTACAAGCAGACACAAAGAAAAAAAGACCAGTGTTTTCCAGGAATCTGGTAGCAAGAGGAAGAAAGGTAAAAATATTCAGAAAGTGAGTAGTGTGGGACTATTTAGAAAAGGGATCAATTTCCCCATGTCCATAAATTGCCCAGATGGACCTCACTGAGTTAATTAAGCATATTTAGTAAGATAGAAAAATTTTAAATTTGACTTAGGAAGATTTTAATCAAAAGAAAGATAATAAGTTTATCCAGAATGACATATTTCCTGAGATTCCACAAAACAATGATTTTACTGTACTTACCTGGAGGAGGCAGCTCATAGCCCCCGTAACTAATAACACAACAGGTATAGCTTATAATTATATACTTGTTGTGCTATTAGTTATGAGGGTTATGAGCTCGTTATATACTAACTCATTTACATTCACTGATAAGTCAACTATGAGGTTCCAACAATCAAATAAATTTCTACCAAAGGCATCTGAAATAATACAATTACTCAGCTCATTTACATATTTTGCTATTATGCTATGTCGTTTTTGACCAGATGGAAGTGATTATTTGTTCTTAAGTAAATAATTGCCCTTTTATTATTGAAAGGAGATGAATATTTTAAAGCAGTAAATACCATTACAAGACCATATGCTTTTTTTTATTATTATGGGGACATGATACAGTGATTCTGAGTGTCATCATACAAATCACCCCTTCCTCCTCTGCTCTACTCCACACCCATTCCACCAAAACACAAGTAGAAAATGGCACTGATCTAGAAAGAATTTAGCTGAATGAGTGTTGATGTCTTGAAAAGACAAACATACATCAGGTATTATGGAATAGAAAGGGTGATTTTACCAGAAAAAGTGTCAAAGATTTTCTTTTGTACCTCAGTGTTCAAGATATGACATAAAATTAGAAACCAATGATGTATACTTTGCATTAAGGACCAAAATCAACCACATTTATTCCTTAGGACAAAAATACAAAGGATTCATCCCTCCACACTCCTTGATGAATGTGTCTCTCCTCCACCCTTCACAAGTGTCAAGTGGAAAAGAAATATTTTGCTGGAGCATCTCAATCCGATAGTCAGGCAGCCAGTCAAACCCCCTGCTCCCAAAGCTAGTAATGCTCAGCCACTACTCATCACACACACACACACACACACACACACACACACACCACTACACCATTTCACTTCCTCAAGGAAGAACAAACAACTAGTTTCCCTACATTAACATAACCATGACCTAAAATACCATAAAAGATGCAACAATTCTTATTCTGTCCAGCACTTGTCATTTAACGCATGTCGAAACAAAGCTATCTACATGTGATAGTAAAAAGTCTATTCCTAAATATAGAGCTTCCGTGTCACTTCTATAAACTATTCATTTATTTATTCCACAAACATTTAGAGAGGATCTACTATATGCTACCTGCTGAGACACAACAATGAACAAGGAAGATTCAATATCTGCCTCATCAAACTTCCATTCTGAAAATATAGACAGACAATAAATAAGTAAACAAATAAAAATAAAATATAAATAAGTAAAATAAAATAATTGCTACTAGTGCTAAAAGACAAGTAGGAAATAAAAAGGGGGTGACGGTAGAGTAAATGACGATGGTGTGTGTGATGGAGTATTTTAGAAAAGGTTCTGAGTTGGTGACCTTTTGCTAGCTTTGAAAGTTTGAAGAAAAGCATTTTAAGAAGAGAGAATAGTAACTGAAAAGGCCTTGTGGCATGAAAGAGTTTCTAAGAACTGTAGGAGACCCGCAACTGGTAGAAGAAGAACAGAATAAAGAGTTAGTTAAAGACCAAGTAATGTAACCCACAATAATAAAATTGGATTTCCAATTTTCTTTCAATATGTTTTACAATAAAACTTGGGAGAATAGCTTAATACAATTTGCAATTTAGAAATATCACCCTGGCTGCTATGTGAATAAATTGGAGTAAGACAACATTGCAGGAAAAAAATACATGGCTTAAACTAACAATACAGCAATAACTATTTGGAGAAAGGAATAATTTGTTTAGAAAATATTTAAGAGGTGCAACTGGCAGGATCATATGTTGCTATTGTCATACTACCAAAGGCAGCTGGAATTTAAACTCCACAATGGCAATTTAAAAATATTGTCTTTCTATCTTCTGTGTCTAAAATGAGGCTTATCCAGCACACTCCAGGTCCTTAATAAAATTGGGCTAAATAAACTATACATACTTGGGTATGCACTGCAACACCCCAAGAAAGGCTGGGAATTGTGCCAAGAAAACCCAAAGCAAGCAATTATGTTTGTGGGAAATTCTTGGGGGAGATAAGCCACTCGTGAAGACTGATTTAGGGCATTTTTTTCCAAGGTTGCCATTTATGAGGGGATGTCTATTCCAAATCAGTGCTTACTCTTAGAGCAGTGGTTGCATAAGTTGCTAAAGATTTACTTCATCTTACATCCACCCACCTACTCCTCCTAAGTTTCTGCTCTTTTAACAACTTCTAGAAAATTCCCATTCTTAATCTGCAGGGACATAGTAACTAGAGGATGACTATGAAAATACCAGGGAGTACAGGTGCATTCCCTGTAGGTGAGTAAACTGTGAAATCTCCTCAAGAGAACCAATGCTTTGGGGGAAAACAAGAATCTGGGTGATGCTGAGGTCATGAAATCTTCCTCTATGACAGTTTCTTCATAGCAACAGAAGGGATTTTAACTAGAATTTTAAGAAATGTTCTACCTCTAAAATCCTATGATTCCATTAAAGTGAAAGTAGGTTGAGAGTAAAATTATCAGAAAGGTAAATTAAGAATGATTTGGGTACCAATAGGGAGAAACAGTGATGTAATCACCATTGCGGGTATATACAACACTTAGAAATAATGTGAATTAATTTTCCTATTTTTCGGATATTGAGCTCACTTATTCTGTGGGATAGTGAGGAAGGAGTATACAGAAGCATCTTCACCATATAGATGGGTATATGGAAGCCCAAGGACCTCGAATGTCATAAATAAGTCAGTAGCAGAAAATATCAATATGTAGTAATTACATTGATTTTCTGTATGCATTGTTGTGCACAGTAAACTAGGCAAGAAGAAACCATTAGGATCAGAGGAGGGCTGATCTCAATATTAGACTATTTTGAAGATCATTTGCTGCCTATTTCTCTCTTAATATACTTTAATATATTATTATTATACTTAATAATATACTTTAATATGTTATTAAAATATGTTAAAATTAATATATAGTAATATACATTAATATATTATTAAAGTATATTAAAAATATTTTATATACAACTAGTATATATTTTAATATATTCTTTTAATTTACTTTAATATATTAGAGTATATTAAAATATATTTTATATATAATATAAATTATATATACTTATATATTATAATTATATATTTATGTGTATTACACATTTATGTTATAATACATATTATATATATTTGCTGCTTATTTCTCTTTTAATATACTTAGATATGGGGTGTTAGTGCTGTCAACTGAAGAATGATGAGGTTCATAAATTTGGAAAGGAGGACCTTTAGTTCTCTTAGAGTTGCAGCCTGCAGGGTGGCTATTATGACAGGCTGGGAAATATAGCCTCTGGCCAGGAGCCAAAAACAAATATTTCGAGGGAATGTCAAAAGGAATATGTACTGAGTGAGGTGGCCAAATACATATGCTCAATAAGCTGTAGGAGGAGTCATGAATATTTATGAAAGGAGAACCATGTACATGCACAATTGTGCTTCATGCCCCTTCATGAGTAACACATAGTTGGTCTCTTGTCAGGAAGGAATGCTGGTTAATTGTTGTGTTAAAACCACAAAAAAGAGGGACAGCTTCAGTGGTTGGTTGATATCAGCAGCCGAGTCTTTCAAAAGAGCAGGTTTCTATTTAGCACTTAGGTAGGAAAGTCTAATGGCAGGTCAGTGAGGGCGGGGATGTAAGAAGGCACGTTTGACTGCCCATCTTGTCATGGCTGAAAACTCAGCTTTTTTTTTTTTTTTTTTTGAGACGGAGTCTCGCTCTGTCGCCCAGGTTGGAGTGCAGTGGCCGGATCTCAGCTCACTGCAAGCTCCGCCTCCCGGGTTTACGCCATTCTCCTGCCTCAGCCTCCCGAGTAGCTGGGACTACAGGCGCCCGCCACCTCGCCCGGCTAGTTTTTTGTATTTTTTAGTAGAGACGGGGTTTCACCGTGTTAGCCAGGATGGTCTCGATCTCCTGACCTTGTGATCCGCCCGTCTCGGCCTCCCAAAGTGCTGGGATTGCAGGCTTGAGCCACCGCGCCCGGCCAAAAACTCAGCTTTAAGGTTACTCTGGTGTCCCCTTGGCCAAGAGAGGGTCCATTCAGTAACTTGGGGAGCTAAGGGTTTCATTTTTATTTTATTTCTCAGTGCCTTCGTTCTAACCACAGCTGAACCACTTACTAGCTATGTAAACCTGGGCAACTCATTTACCTCTGTCTGCCTCAATGTGCCTGATTAGTGCAATGGAAATAATGACAGTACCTACTTCATAGGTATTGTAGTGATTAATGCATATAATGCTCCCCGCATTTTTCCCAGACCCACAGTCCTGTTACATTGTCGATGTATACTATTTTTAAATCCTTCAGCTATTCTCAGAAGGCTGTTTTCTAAAATGCCTGAAATTTTGTATGAATTTTGTATACATAAATTCCACAGTAATGCCCTATTTCTATGGCTCCCATAATAGTACTCTGTTTACACCTCCAGAAAAAATTTTAACTCATTACATTGTAATTTTTCAGTTTGTATTTTGCAAAATATAACAGAAACTCTGAGCTTCTTGAGGTCATGAAGTATGTCTTATTTACATATCTAGTGCCTAAGGTAGTTCCTAGCATGCTATGGTCTTCAATACGTGTTTGTTAAATGGATGGATGGATGGATGGATGGATGGATGGATGGATGGATGGATGGGATGATTATATGGATTTTTATTGAATAAATAAATCATTAGACTTTGAAAAAAATTAAATACCACAACATCTAATTGTTTTTATTAATTCATTTAGTCTTTCCCTACTCTGCTACATAATTCCTAATTTTGCTTTTTAGAATCCTTTTCTTTAAAATACATATTTCACCCACATTTATTTCAAGTAAGAGTGTCTTCGCTTTTAAGTTTCTTTTATGCTTTTCTATTTATTTTCAAAGTTTGTACTACTACTAACACTAATCCATTTGAAATGAAACATATCAAGCCTCACCTTTCCCATCCCCTTCCCAGAGATCATCCTGAAGAACTATAATAAGAAGTAACTGGTTTTCCTGACTTTCTTTCAGGAGTAAATGGATTCAAAATTTGGAAGTTTATTTTAATAATTTGTCACACTCTGAAGACCCATAAATCAAAACAGCCTTCTCTAAGCTTGTTTACAAATGGTTCATCCTATAAGTATAAAATGACCAAGCTGTCTCCTCAATGCCCTGTTCAACCCTGACTTTAAAATGCTTTAATTATTGAGATCAAGGCACAGAAGAAACAATTTGTCCATCCACTGCACAGCTAAGACCCACAGTTCCCTAAGACATTTCCTTACATGCTGCTTTCTGTTTCTTACTACTGATCTCTGCACATTTTACATAGTTATTCCCATCATTATATCTATCCTACTGTCTCAAAAATAGGATGGTTTATGTAAACTTTATAACAACATTCCACCTACCAATTACTGTGACAGTCTTGGTGCATTCAGGAACTATGGGGAGGAGGTAGAAGAAGCATCTTCCACCATCCACTGTGGAGGACTTTATCCTCTATATGTTGGTATGTATCAGTTTCTGCCCTGATGTAACAGTAAACTAACTAGCAGCATGGGGCGTAACTACAAAATATCAATCCTCTGGAGGCCAGGGGAAGCCAGGTAGGAACATAAGCCCTGAGGGAATAATTTAAAAGTTGATCTGTGCTTCATCCAAAGAGCATAGAAACACAACTTTTAAGTTTCACAGAAGTAAGAAAAATGGCAAATCCTTACAGGATTAGGGGTGGAAAATGCTACGATGTACAATATGTGTTCTCTAGAGTATGATGTGCATTTTCAATTCTATTGTCCCAGAGGACACAATAAGTTGTGTTGGAACAGCTAGTTAACCAGATTTTTTAAAAGATTTATATTTTATAACTTATACTTAACATAAATTGCAAAGGAGTAGTTTTTTTAATTACTATAAATATAGACTATTTAAATTATTTTGGAATGAATAAAAACTTCTAAGTATATCCTGCCCCTATAAAGGAAAAACAATAGGAAAAGAGTTATAGCATATTTGATAATGAAATTTAAAACTTATCAATGGCAAACACAAACATAGGGGAAAATGTTAGAAATTAAAACAATTTAAAATTATTAGAAAATGAAGACAAGTTTAACAGGCAAATAATAAATAGAAAAAAGTAAATTTAAATAACTCCATTATATAAGAAGCACTTAAAAATCAGTCCTACTATGGCAAAAATAATAATGATAAAAATGCAGTTTCAAAGTGGGCAAAAAACTTAAAGACATTTCTCTAAAGAAAATATACAAATGGCCAACAGGTATATGCAAATATGTTCAGCATCACTAGTCATCAAGGAAATGGATATCCAAACACCAATGAGATATTGTCTCATACCTATTAGCATGCCTGTTATCGAAAAACAAAAGAAGTGTTGGCTAGAATTTAGGGAATTGAAACTCCTGTACACCGTTAGTGGAAATAGAAAATGGTGCAGTCACTATGAAAAATAATATGTCAGTTCCTGAAAACATTAAAAACAGGGTTATTATATGATTCAGCAGTCCCACTTTTAGGAATGGAGATCTATAAATTGCCTGGAAAAAATCAAAATAATTACCTAAGGAATCTTGGGGAACTACAAGAGAACACAAATAAATAGTTTAATGAAATCAGGAAGACAATCCAAGAACAAAATGAGAAGCTCAATAAAGAGACAGAAAATATTTTTAAAGAACCAAACAGAAATGTTGGAGCTGAAAAATACAACAGCTAAACTAAAAAAAATGTAATAGAGGCTTGAACATCAGACTAAATGAAGCAGAATAAAATAAGTGAACTCAAGACAGAGTATTTTAAATCATCCAGTAAGTGGAGATAAAATTTTAAAAAATGAATAAAACCTACAAAAGCCATAGAATAACATCAAGAGAGCTAACATTAGAATTATAGTAGGTTCAGAAGAAAAATAGAGAGAGCATTAGATAGAAAGCTTATTTAAGGGAATAATCATGGGAAACTTAGCAAGTATCAGGAAAGAAATGATCATCCAGTTGCATGAAGCCTAAAGTTCTCCAGTCAATTCAACCAAAAAAAAAAAAAAAATCCACAAACATACATTATCATCAAACTGGCAAAAATTAGAAACAAAGACAGAAGCTTATAAGCAGCAAGAGAAAAGAAGCATGTCATATACAAAAGGACCCAAATAAAGCTATCAGTGGATTTATCAGCAAGAACCTTGAGGATCAGTAGAGAATGAAATAATATATTCAAAGTGATGGAAGAAAAATAAAACTGCCAACCGGCAATATTTTTCCAGCAAAGTTGTCCTTCAGAAATGAAGAAGATAAATACTTCTTTAGGAAAAAAAAAAAAAAAAATGTTGAGCGAATCTTCACTATTGCCTGCCTTACAAGAAATTCTAAAGGGGGATTTTTAAGATTAAATAAAAGGCAGCTAATTAGTAACTTTAAATATAAAACTAACTGGGAAAGTATATATATGGTTAAATTTAGAATATTCAAATACTATAATGGCGGTGGTGTAAATCACACCATCATTATAAAGTTATAAGGTGAAAGCATGACAAATGACTATAGCTATACTAAATTCTTAAGACACATAAAAAATGTAAACTGTAACATCAAAAGCAAAATGTAAGAGAAGGGAAGTAAAAGTACAGAGCTTCTTTAGCAATCAAAGTTAAGATGTCATCATCTTTAAATGAACGGTAAAACAAGAAGAATACTTATATAAGCCTCATGGCAACCACAAATTAAAAACCTATAGTAAATACACAAAAGATAAACAGAAAGGAATCAAAGCACACCACTGGAAAAAAAGGATCAAATCGAAAAGGAAAACAACAAAGGAGTAATAAAGGAATAAAGGATCTACAAAACAACCAGAAAACAATAAATTGACAATAGTAAATCTTTACTTACCAATTATAAATAAACAAATTTTGCCAATCAAAGGACAAAGAGTGGCTGAATTGATTTATAAAAATAAGATCCAACTAAATGCTGCCTACAAGAAATTCACTTCACCTTTAATAACACACATAGACTAAAAGTAAAGGGACAAAAAACAAAAATATTCCATGAAAATGAAAACTAAAAAGGAGCAGTAGCAGTTACATGTATATCAGACAAAATAGACTTTAAACACTGTCACAAGAGACAAAGAAGGTCATTAGATATTGATAAGAAAGCCAATTCCTCAAAATAATATAACAGTTATAAATATGAATACATCCAACATCAGAGCACCTAAATATATAAAGTAAATATTAACAAATCTAAAGCAAGAGATAAACAGCAAGGCAACAATAATAGAGAGCTTTAATATCCTATTTTCAACAATGGATAAATCATCCAGAAAGAATATTATTAAGAAAACATTGTCTTGAACTACTTCAGCCTAAATGAATCTAACAGACATACACAGAATATTCAATCCAACAGCAGAACACACATTCTTCTCAAGCTCACACAGAATATTCTCCAGGACAGATTGCATGTTAAGCCACAAACAAGTCTTAACAAATTTCAGAAGACTAAAATCATATCAAATACATTTTCTGACCATAGTGGTATGAGACTAAAATCAATAATAAGAGGAAAACTGGAAAATTCATGTACATATGGAAATTAACCACCAATGGGCCAAATAAAGAAATAAAAATGTAAATGTAAAAATATCTTGAGACAAATGAAAATGGACATGACATACAAAAAGGTTTGGGATGCAGCAAAAGCAGTTTTAAGGGAGAAATGTATAGTAATAAATGTTTACAAAAATAAAAGAGGAAGGTCCTCAAATTAACAACCAAACATTACAGCTCAATGAACTAAAAAAAGAACAAAGCCAAAGTTAGTAGAAAAAAAGGAAATAACAAAGATTAGAAAAGAAATCAATGAAATTGAGACTAGAGAAACAGTAGAAAAGATCACGAAACTAAGATTGATTTTTGGAAATATAAATAAAATCAATAATACTTGATCTACACTGAGAAAAAATAAAATAGGAGATTTAAATAAATAAAAGCCAAAATGAAAAAGGAGACATTACAACTAATGCTACAAAAAATATAAAGAATCATAAGATAATGCTATGAACCCTTACTAGTCAAAAGATTGGATAACCTAAAAGAAATGGATAAATTCCTAGACACATACAGCCTACAAGACTGAATCATGAATAAATAGAAAATCTTAACAGTAATGAGTAAGGAGATTGAATCAATAATAAAATCTCCTATCAAAGAAAATCCTAGGACCTGATGGCTTCATAGTTGAATTCCACCAAATATTTTGAAAAGAACTAATACCAATCCTTCTAAAATCCTTCAAAAAAGTTGAAGAGGAGGGGATATTTTAAACTCATTTTACAATGCCATCATTGCCCTCATACCAAAGCCAGATAAGGATACCAACAAGAAAAATAAATTATAGGCCAATATCCATTATTAACAAAGGTCCAAAAATCCTCAACAAACTACTGGCAAACCAAATATACCAGGACATTAAAAAGATTTTGCATCATGACAAAGTAGGATTTATTCCTGGGATGTAAGAATTATCCAACATACACGATCAACAAATGTGCTACACCACATTAACAGAATAAGAAATTAAAACCATGAGATCATCTAAACAAATGCAGAAAAAGCATTTGACAAAATTCAACATTCTTTCACAATACAAAATTTTCAACAAATTAATTATAGGAATGTACCTCAACACAATAAAGCCTGTATATCACAAGCCTATGATAAACATTAAACTCAATGATGAAAAATTGAAATGTTTATCTCTAAGATCAAGAACAAGACCACTCTCCCCACTTCCATTCAACATAGTACTGGGAGTCATAACCAAAGTAATTAGGAAAAGAAATAAAATGCATCCAAATAAAAAAGTTAGTGTCTCTGTTAGATGACATGATCCTATGTAGACAGAATCCTGAAGACTCTACTAAAAAACTGTTAGAACTAATAAGCAAATTCAGAAATTTTGCAGACTAACAAAATCAACAGAAAAATTCAGTTGCATTTCTTTACACTAATAATGATCTATAGAAAAAATCAAGAAAAAGTTATGAGCACATCAAAAACAATAAAATACTTAGGAATAAATTTAACTAAAGAGATAGAATATCTGTACACTGAAAAGTATAAAACATTAATGAAATAAATTGTGGAAGACACAAATAAGTGAAACATAGCCCATATTCATGAACTGAAAGAATTAGTATTGTTAAAAAATCCATACTACTCAAAATGATCTGTAGATTAAATGCAATCCCTATCAAAATGGAATGAACATTTTTCACAGCAATAGAAAAAATAATTCTGATATTTATACGCAACCACAAAAGAGCATGAAAAGCTAAAGCAATCTTGAGTGTAACTACAAAGCTAGAGGTATTAAACGTCCTGATTTCAACTCCATTACAAAACTGTAATAATCAAAACAGATATTGCTGGCATAAAAACACACAGACCAATAAAACAGAATAGAAAGCTCGGAAATAAACTCACATACATGCAGTCAACTAATTCTTTCAACAAAGGCACCAAGAATACACAATGTAAATGACAGACTCTTCTATAAATGATGTTGGGAAATTGGATATCCATATGCAAAGAATCCATGTCTCTCTTATTCCAATCACAAAAGTTAATTCAAAGTGGATTGTAGACTTAACATAGGACCTGGCCCCATAAACTCCTAGGAGGAAGCATGGGGAAAAGTTCCTGGACATTGGTCTCATCTTTGTTTGATGAAAGGGAAATCTACAGAATGGGAGAAAATATTTGTATACCATACATCCAATAAGGAGTTAATACCCAAAATATATAAAGAACTTATACAACCAAATAGCAAACAAACAAGCTTCTAAATAGGCAAAAGATATTTTAAAAATGATTTCATAAAATGGGCAAAGGATCTGAATAGACATTTTTCCCAAGAAGACACACAAATGGCCAACAGGTATATGGAAAAAAATGCTCAAAATCAGAAATAATCAAGGCAAATCAAAATCTCACTAAGATATCACCTACCACCTGTTAGATTGCCTTTTATCAAAAAATCCAATGATAACATGTGTTGGCAAGGATGTAAAGGAAACCTGATATGGTTTGGCTGTGTCCCCACCCAAATCCCATCTTGAATTGTAGTTCCCATAGTCCTCACATGTCATGGGAGAGACCCAGTGAAAGGTAATTGAATCATGGGGGCAGTTTTCTCGTGCTATTCTTGTGATGGTGAGTAAGTTCTCACAAGATCTGATGACTTTATATGGGGTTTTATCCTTCACTCAGTTCTCAATCTTCTCTCTCTTGCCACCACGTGAAGAAAGACATGTTTCCTTCCTCTTCCACCATGACTGTGACTGTAAGTTTCCTGAGGCCTTCCCAGCCATGCTGAAATGTAGGTCAATTAAACCTCTTTCCTTTATAAATTACCCAGTCTCAGATATGTCTTTATTAGCAGTGTGAGAACAGACTAATACAAAGCCCTTGTAAACTTTTGGTGGAGATATAAATTAGTACAACCATTATTGAAGGCAGTATGTAGGCTCCTCAAAAAAGTAATAATAAATCTCCCATATGATACAGCAATCCCACTTCTGGGTATGCATGCAAAAGAAATAAAACCACTATCTTAAATACATATCTGCACTCTCAAATTCTCTGCAATATTGTAACACTAGCCAAGATATAGAAACAACTTAAGTGTTCATCTACAGATGCATAGATTTTTTAAATGTGGTGCAAATACACACAATGGATTATTCAGCCTTAAAAAGAAGGAAATTCTGCCATTTGCCACAACATGGATAAACCTGGAGGACATTATGCTAAGTGCAATAAGCCAGACACATAACAACAAATACTACATTATATCGCATATAGGTGGAATCTTTAAAAAAATCAAACTCATGGCAATGAAGAGTAGAGTGGTGGTTAGCAGGGGCTAGGAAATGCCAGGAAAAAGAAGATGTTGGTCAAAGGGTACAAACTTTCAGTGGCAAGATGAGTAAGTACTGGAGACCCAATGTACAGTAGCTTCAGATTTGCTAAGTAGATCTCCGCCGAGCGCGGTGGTTCACACCTGTAATCCCAGCACTTTGGGAGGCCGAGGCGCGTGGATCACGAGGTCAGGAGATCAAGACCATCCTGGCTAACATGGTGAAACCCTGTCTCTACTAAAAATACAAAAAAAAATTTAGCCGGGCATGGTGGTGGGCGCCTGTAGTCCCAGCTACTCGGGAGGCTGAGGCAGGAGAATGGTGTGAACCTGGGAGGCGGAGCTTGCAGTGAGCCGAGATCACGCCGCTGCCCTCCAGCCCGGGCTACAGAGCGAGACTCCGTCTCAAAAAAAAAAAAAAAAAAAAGTAGATTTCAAGTGTTAACACACATACATACACACATTATACACAAATGGTAATCATGTAACATGATGAATATGTTTATTAATTTGGTTGTGGTAATCATTTCATAAGTATGCATATGCCCTAAATACATGCAAATTTTATTTGTAAATCATACCTCAATAAAGCCTGAAAAAATTGTAGTATATATATGCAATGGAATATTATTCAGCCTTTAAAAAGCAAGATACAGAAGGACAAATACTGCATGATCTCACTTATATGTGGAATCTAAAATACTCAAACTGGAGGTGGAATGGTGGTTGCCATGGGGTGGAAAGGAAAGGGAGAAATGAGGAAATATCGATTAAAGGTTACAAAGTCTCAGTTATGCAAAATGAATTTCATTGTTTCTTTTAATGGAGAGTTAATGCACAACATGGTGTCTGTATTACAATGCAATACTGTATTGGACAACTGAAATGTACTAAGGGAGTAGATCTTAAGGGTTCACACCACACACACAAAAAGGTAACCCTGTGAGGTAAGGGATGTGCTGATTATCTTAAATGTGATCATCACTTCACAGTGTATACATATTTCAAAACATCAAGTTGCACACTTAAATATGTACAATTCTTATTTGTCAATTATACGTCAATAAAACTGGGAAACGGGAATGAAGGAGAATAAGCTAGACTATGTGGCCACATGCTGGTTGACCTCCCACTAAAGGTTATTCCTCTTTTCACATAGCTATCATAAATCTCTCTTTTTGGGGTTTCTGTATTTCCTCCCTCTCTCAGTCCCTTCAGGCACAATGGTGTAAACAGCTCCACCGCATCTTACCTCTGATTGTAGCACTGGCCTGTATGGTACTCTATGCCTATAAACTCATAGACAACATCTCTTTAAATAAATCTTTATTATCCTATATTAAGTGTGTCATTAACTTCCTGTTGGAACTCTAAATGATATAATTTTCTATAAATGTATCCTTCCTTGACTGTATAAATTTGTTTCAAACTACTGACTGTACCTTTACAACTAAGATGCTTCAATATATTAGATAATATAAATTTTCACCCTCTCCTTTCTGTTTTAAGAACCTGGGGGGCTTCCATCTTCTGCTTTCATCCATTTCTGTTGTCTCCTATGCCTACTGTACAGCTGTCATCTTAAAAGGGCCTTTTGATCCCTTTGTGGTTCATAAGCATGATGACTGAGTTTTCGCATTCCTGCGTGAGATGTATCTCCCTCAAACCTTATGACGTGCACATTACCTGACTCACATGAAGAAAGATAAAGGAAAAAGAAAAGAGATTGAGATCTTTTTTAAAATAGCTTTAGCCACCCTGCATTGCATATATTAATTTATTGATCTCATTTCTTCCTCTTGTTTTGCTGGGACACATTATCCCATACTTTCAGAAACAAAGAATACTTGTGAAGTAAACTTTATAAATTTTTGCGTGACTAAAGCTTTGTTCTATCTTCCTGATAGATTTATTCTATATAGAATTCTAGGATGAAAATCAGTTTGACAAACTTTTCCACTATATTCCAAGGATCAGTTTGCTACAGAGCATACTCATGCCATTTTAATTTCTGCTCATTTGTGAGCTATGTGGTTTTTTCTTAATAATTTTACAGCATTTTCAGTCATTAAGATGACAAAATTTCATAGTAATGTGCCTTGGGATTTTTTAAAATCTTGTGCTGGGCATTCAGTAAATCTTTCATATTGAGAAAATTAAGCTTTTCTGTTCTAAGAAATTCATTTTCATTGTTTCTTTTAAATCCATCCTTCTCTTTGTCCTCCTAGAATATGTGTGAGTTGAATGGTTTGCCCCTAACTTGACTCCTTATGTTTCTTGTTTTTATCTTTCCTATTTTCTATTTCTTTGACATTTTTACTCTACTTTCATAGAGACTGTACTTTTATGACTTCTTTGACTACTTGTTTTCTTATAATGCCGTACTAATTTGTTTTAATTTTGTTTATTGTTCTTTTTATTTGATTTTATTTACTTTCCAAAAATAAGTTTTTCAATATTTTTTCAATGCATCATATTCTTATTTAAAGATTACAAATATTTTCTTTCATTGATGAGAAGATACAGTTTTTTAAAGTTTTTTTTTCCCTGAATTACCTCTAATTCTACCAGTTTCCTTTTGGTTTTTTTAAAGACTGACTTTTTTCTTTTTTCAAATCCCTTATGCAAATGTTTAATTTATTGGTAGGCTTCTGGTTAGGGTTCCAGTAGAAAGGTAGCCTTTCATTTGTGATCTCCAAAGGCAGATGTGACATTAACATTCAGTTTCTTAAGCAAAGGTGCCAATATTCTGTCTGTGACTCATATGCCACCGATGGCATCTGGGAGCAGAGAGGATGGAAGATCGAACTGTTCCTTTCTCTTAATCTTTATTAGCAGCCCTGAACCTCACCTCCCCCTGACCTGGCATCCTGGCATCCCAATCATCATAGGGATTCCAGGAAGTGAATCTCTGTCCTTTTCCTCACTATTCGTCTCTGTTGGTAATTTAGACTTAGCTTTCCCGATGCTGTCAAATCAGTTACTACTTTTTTGTCTTGCCTTTTCCAAACTTTTGTTGAAATGTCTTGGCATCTAACTCCTGTCCTGTTTTGTTCCTGTGGGTCTAAGCCAATTTTTTCTCACTGCAAGTGTTGTTGTTGTCATTGTTATTGTTATTATAATACTTCGCTCTTAGGAGGAAAAAGGAAACCTAATGTATTCTATCATTTTAAATATAATTTGTGTTTGTTGTTTATCTTAAAAAATCAGGAGTTAAAAAAAGGATAGAATTACCCTTTTGCAAAGGGAAAGTAATATGAAAATAACTATAAGGCAATGCAGTAACTATAAGAAAATTTTAATCATCAAAATGTTCATGGTGATCATTTATGAGATGGCTGGAGTAGACAAACCATTTTAAAGACTTTTCAAAAGTGCCACCAACCAACTGCTATTAATATCAGATTGTCCACACTGGGCTTCAAAAGGAATATCTTTTTCTTATAAGGTCATTCTAAATCATTGAATTGAAGTTTAAAAGAACCTGAGGCAAGTCAATGCAATATTTTAGTTGGACCACCATAAATAATGTCAGGTCCCCATTACTAAGAAAAAATTTAGAAATTGGAGTTATAATCAACAGATTCTGACAAGTACCTACTGTGCAAGCCCCTCTGTTCCATACATGGAGAGTAGAAAAGAATATACATCACTTATATTCTTCATAAGTGGTGGATCTCAGATAAAAATCCATTAACAAAGACAAAAAAGTAAGTGATATTTTATAAATTATATACAGGATTGCTTAAGTCATATAGAAAATAAATGTTTAATAAAAATCAGGGCAGAATTCTTGAACAATATGAGTCATGAGATAAGAACTAAGAAAATTTCTCAGGAGAAAAATGCCTTTCCCAGAATACAGAGAATACTTATCTGTTTTTCAACTTTACTAAGAATACCACAAAAAGAAAATGTGCTTATTCCATTTTGTTCTTTTAAAGAACTGAAGACAGGTTCAACTAAAAATTTATAACAGAATTACATCTCCTTAGTCATTTCAATAGTACAAATATCAACTCATTTTAGTTGCTTTAATCTAGTCTGTGTATTTATTGCCAAAAAAGAGTAAGATTTCTTTCAGTAAAAATAGTATTATAGTAATGTAGTAGAAGAGTATTCAAATTTTCCAAGAGGATCTTTAAAGAAATTGCTGTCCACCTCAAAATATGTAAAGTTATATTTTCTTTCCTGTACAGAAACCATCCTTCAGGCAATTTATTGATTTATACTAACCCTCTTCATTGTAGGAAGTATATATTTCTATGTCTGCATTTGTTGTATTGTATTATAATTATCTCCTTGAAAATCTCTTTCCCCAACTAGATTTTGCAATATTTATAGGAAAATACTAGAAAAGGAAGAAAAAGAAAACGAAATAAGGAAGGAAAGAAGGAGGGAACAACAGTGCAGCTTCTGGTAAATTAGACTTCTTTTTTGAAGAGACATGATCTGGTGAGAAGATATGATCAGGGATATCTTTCTCTTATAACCCCTTCTAAATTATTGATTTGTAGCTTAAGAGAGTTTGATGTAGATAGAAGGGATCTAACGAGGTTAAATGAGCTATTGAGTAGCAGCGTTAACTCTTTTACTCTAGAAGTAAGAGAGGATAAACCTTGCCAAGTATGGAAAGGTTTAAGTTTAGCCTGTCTAAAATAGCCTCAAATTATTTCCTGTTAGACAAAGTATAAAAGCTGCATTTAAGAACAATTTTTAAAATTATGAATAAATTAGGGATCTCTGATTTTGCAATTCTGACAAACTATCCTCTCTGCTTTTCCTTCAAGGAGATCTTGCTACTCCGTAGCCGCCTCATGGCGTTCTTTACATCCTCATTCCGCAGCGTGTAGATGAGTGGGTTCAGCATTGGGGTGATGGTGGTATAGAACACAGACACAGCTTTATCCAATGGGAAAGTGGTGGATGGACGGAGATAAATAAAGATACATGGAACAAAGAAGAAAGTTACTACAGTCAGATGAGATCCACAGGTAGAGAGAGCTTTATGTCGGCTCTCTGCAGACTGTTTTCGAAGACTAAACAGAATGACTGTGTAGGAGGCCAAAAGAATGAGAAAACACCCCAGGGAGATGAGACCACTGTTGGCAACTACCAACATATTTACCAGAGTTGTATCAGCACAGGCAAGTTTTAGGACCGGGTGGACATCACAAAAGTAATGGTCTATAACCTGAGCATTACAGAAGGGCAGCTGGAAGGTCAGGAGGGTCTGAACAAAGGAATGACCCAAGGCCCCCAACCAGGACAGCGATGCCAGCACAGTACAAGCATTAGCACTCATGATGATAGTGTAACGGAGGGGTTGGCAGATAGCAGCATAACGATCAAAAGCCATGACAGTCAAAACAAAAATCTCAGCACAACCAAAAAAGTGGAAGGTAAACATCTGAGTTATACAGCCCCAGTAGGAAATAGTCTTTTTCTCAGAAACAAAGTCTGCAATCATCTTGGGTGCTGTGGCTGAGGAATAGGCAATATCCACAAAAGACAGGTTACTGAGGAAGAAATACATGGGTGTGTGCAGTCGGGAGTCAGAAAAGACCATAAGCAAAATGAGCAAATTTCCCACCATGATCACAACGTAGAAGAGGAGAAATAAAACAAAGAACATCAATTGCATTCCAGAATCTTGGGAAAGTCCCAGGAATATAAACTCAGTGACATTGTTGGCCACTTTCATGGGGCCCCAGGCTGGACTGGTGGAGTGACTCTGGTTCTCTGCAAAAATAAATACATGTTATAAACCATTGTAAGCGTGGTAAAGCCTAACAGTAAGAGTCTTGTGAAAATACCTACACAATGTCAAACATGGTAGAGAAAGTTCTTCATATTTCTTGAGCATAGTTCATGAATATTTTTCTTGTTATTAGCTTTATTTCCACATTATTGACTCACATTTGAATTTCTTCCATAATTAGTCTTATAGTTCCTTTTCTCCATACCATAACCTAGAGAATCTGAGACTTTTTTATTGAATTTAATGTTTTTCCCTAATCAGTGCTCTCTCTCCCCACCTCCAACTTCTCTTGTCAGAAATTTGCTTTGGAGTGAAAACTTTGTTTATTTAATTAAGTAATTAATTTTTTGAGGCGAAATAAAAGCATGAAGTCAGAGTATAAGATCTGATGTATAAAATTTCAGAATCCTTCAAAGATAATATATACTACTCACCCATAGAAAAAGTAACATTTTATTTAATCAAGAGAGGAAGACTCAGATTCCAATTTCTCAATTAGATTGAAAGTCTCAATTCAATTAAAAATTAAGTCATTTTTGGTGCTTATAAATCAACATTGAGAAAGTCCGAATCATAAACCTTGATCTGCAGGTTGAAAATTCCATTTTGTTTGCCAATAAGGAATACATGAGAAGTGATCAACTTATACAGAGAAACACTTTTTTCTATGTTGCTCTGAAGAGTTGAAACATTTAAAAGTTATTGAGTTCCCTATCATCCTCAATCCCTTTGCAGGTCCCTGTCATGCTCAATCCCTTTGCCTTGAAAAAGACCCAGATAACTCTCTGTCCTTGTGATCATAGATAAAAATTAGGAATGAAATTTGTCATACAGACAATGTTATAAATGATAGTTTAAAAATAAGTGTCTGAAACCATTTTATAAACTATAATAGGAATGCTTACATCATACAGAGAAAATAATGGTGAAAAATAATCAGGAAAAAAATTCTTAAAGGAGATTAATATTAGACAAGATCTAAAGTTTCTTGAAATAAAAATGGCTTTTATGAAATATGAAAATTACAAGCTATTTTCCGTCTTTACTTAGAATACCTCTTTTCTGCATGGACAGCAGAAAGAGCACTGCCAAAAGTTGAATGGTGTAAGTCTGAGTGCCCTCATCAGCTTTATAACTTTGGATAAATCTATTTATCTTCCCTGAATCTCAGCTTTCTCATCTATAGAAGATGAATGATAAAATTTTTTACCTCACAAAACTGTTTCAGAATTCAAATGAGATCTATAGAACACGTTTTGAATTTATGAGGTGTTTCCTTTTAATTTGAATCTATCAAATGGAATCTCTCCAGTAAGCACAATTTATAATTTGGTCTATTTTATTATTATTTAAAAGCTATATAATGGGCCGGGCGCCGGTGGCTCACGCCTGTAATCCCTGCACTTTGGGAGGCCGAGGCGGGCGGATCACGAGGTCAGGAGATCGAGACCATCCTGGCTAACACGGTGAAACCCCGTCTCTACTAAAATACAAAAAATTAGCCGGGCACGGTGGCGGGTGCCTGTAGTCCCAGCTACTCGGGAGGCTGAGGCAGGAGAATGGCACGAACCCGGGAGCGGAGCTTGCAGTGAGCCGAGATGGTGCCACTGCACTCCAGCCTGGGTGACAGAGTGAAGACTCTGCCTCAAAAAAAAAAAAAAACCTATATAATGTAACTACTATAACTATTAAAAACATATATAATTTTATTTCTGAGATAATAGCTATAATATCTGCCCATATCCATTAAAGAAATATCATTAATAGTTGCTAACATTTACTGAGCATTTTACCATGTGCAGAATTGTGTGCTAAACTCTTTGCATATGTTACTTCATTCCATCCTCACAATAATATCATAATTTTTATTATCTCCATTTTACAGAGCAGAGCACTAAAGATTAAAGAGGCAAATTGCCCAATATAATTTTCAGTGAAAGGGCTAGTATAATTGTGGTATTCTTATTCCAGAACACACCTAACTTACAAATCCTTAAATAAATGATAGGTAGATAGATTAGATAGACAGATAGATAGATACATACATACATACATACATACATACATACATACATACGTAGATACATAGAAACATAGATACATAGATAAATTTCTCATAAAAGAACTGAATTTATTATTTATTTTATTTTATTATCATTATTTTTTGGAGAGGAAGTCTCACTCTGTCGCCCAGGCTGGAGTGCAATGGTGCAATCTTGGCCCACTACAAGCTCCACCTTCCAGGTTCAAGTGATTCTTCTGCCTCGGCCTCCCGAGTAGCTGGGATTACAGGCACTTGCCACCACAAAAAGAACTGAATTTAAACAATTGCTTTCTTATCGTGCAAAGTCCTTCAATTGGAGAATATGTTTCACATTCCTAAAATCTTTGAACAGTTTGTGCCCTTTACCAACAAAGCCAAATTGTTCTCAGTCATCACCAGTTGGCAAAATCATTAGGGTTGAAAAAACATTTAGGTAAATAGAAAACACTTATATTGTACTTACTATATACCAACTTTGATTCTAGATGTTTTACATATTATAGCTCATTTAACGCCCATAATGATCCTATAAAGTAGTCTCTCACTACTATTCCCACTTCAGAAATGAGGAAACTGAAGCACAGAAAGAGTAACTAACTTGCCAAGGTCATAGAGCTAGTGACTGGCAGAGTTGGTATTTGAACCTAGGCAATGGGATTTCAGGATTTATTTTCCTAACTACTACGCATATCCTAGGTCTGATGGCATCAAAGCCACCAAATATCTTTCTCATTTGAAAGCCTTCAACCTTCTACAATAATCAAAAGACTCCTTTTCTTCTAATCATGAAAAGTTTTTTTTTAATTATATACGCTATTTAGAGACAAAGACTATAGCTACAACTGGCAAGATCATCACAGCATGGAGTCTGTGCCCAACTTTTCTCACATTAAATTTACAGTGGGGATGTAATAACAAGTGATGGGATACTGATCATTAATTCAGTCATTATTTGATTTGGCAAGTATTGTCAATCAAGTGGAGGAGGTCCCCATGTAAACTGTGACAGTTCTCTGGGAAAGGGCTCAGGAAGGAAGCCCAGGAGAGATAGGATTGCCTTTTCAAATGCTGTCACTGAGTGGAATTCTGATAGATGAGTTAGAGTTAACCTGATGATGAGGAGGATTGCAGGGTGTGGGCACAAAAGAGTAGACAGGGCAGGAAGAACTTTGCAGGCCTAGCAAATAGAATATGTGAAGGTAAAAATCATCACACCATCCTCTTTGGGGAGTGCCAGCAAGTTGAGTATGATTCAGCACAGAAGCCACATAGAAAAGTGTCAGAAGATGAGGCTGAAAAGAAGGCAAGCCTAGATTACAGAGTCTTGTGTGTTAAGCTTAAAAGTTAGCAATTGATCTTGAATTAATTGGGGTGCCATAAAGAAAGATCATGGCCACAGGAGGAAAGTAGCTGCGATGGAAGGTGGGGAAGAGAAGTTGTAAAAAAGAAGATGCCTGGAACCCCAACTTGTCTAGGTTCAAATTTCAGCTTCACCATTTACTAACTTTATGACTTTAGGCAAGTTACTTCACTTCCCTTTGCCTCAGTATTCTCAAGTGTAAAATGTGGATAAGAATAGTACATTTATATAGAGTGTTGCACATATTAAATATATAGTACATATAAAGCACTTATGTGCATAACATACTTTAAGTGAATATATAATTATCATTATCCATCTTAGCTATCAGAGAAATGCTGATTGGAAGGAGAGACAGACACCTAGATAGGAGTCATCTTAGAACACTAACCTCCTTACTATGTTAATCTCTTGATTCTCATCTATATGCATGCTCATGCTTGTCCAAATCTTAGACTGTGTATCTACTGCTCACACTTACCCTCTCAAATATGTTCCTTTGACTGGAGCAGCAACGGCCTACATTCTATATCCTTGCACAGATGTATTCAAGAGTTCAAGCATGGATGCCCAAAGACGTTTGGACCGCTGCTGTAATCACCCTGAGTGGTGACAACTCAACTTTATCTAGACTCCTCCTGAGGAGTTCATCAAATTAATCAAAGTCTAGGACTCAAGATCTTTTTGCTATCTTTGCTGGGAGAAACAGCACAGGATTTAAAGATAAAACAACTCACAGCTCTGCTTCTTCAGGCTATGTAACATTAACATAATTTTTCTAACATCTATTAACCTCCCCTGTGAGATAATGCTACCCATGGTAAGACTCAAATTAGATAATGGACAGAAAAATCAACAAACAATCTGCCAGACTAACTCCTGATCGTTTTTGTGGTGGAATTTCAGGAACACCGGTATCAGACATCTGAACTCTATGAACCAGAGCCTCTATGGGATGGATTGTTTCTACTGGTCTACCCAGGTTCTTAGGTTAAACTTGATCTCTCTAAGACAATGCTAAAGAATATATATTAGTTAAAATGGGATTTGTGTAATTAAAGAAAAAAGTTTCCTCGTTTATTTAACTCCATGAGCCTACACAAATTATTTCCAATAGAACAACTTCAAAGAATGCAACTCTTGGAATCTTCTGGGAAAGAGATTGTCTTAGTCCCTCTCCTGAGGGATTTACAAAGGGCAGCCATATACTATTCGGGATTTCTTCCCTAACAGCAAGTCCTATCTCATGGAAAACTTTTCGTACAATAGTGTTCTTGACTTCAATATCCCTCATAGAGACATTATGACACATGTGTAATAAATAATGTCAGCTAATCCTACCCTGTTCCTCTAATCGGCCCCAATTGAGGAAACAATTTACTAATCTTTGTGGAGCTGAAAGATAAGGAAAAATATTGAAAAAAATCTGCAAATGAGTTGGCATAGCACAATGTATAGATTGTTTAAGGTATCATCTATTTGATTTATATTTCATAAGTACCAATATTAATGCATCCTTTCACTTAATAAATATTTACTAAACTTAATGCGACCCAATTCCTGACATAAAACCATTTATATTAGAGCAGCAGTTTTAAATGACCTCCCTAAATCATCTTAGACTGAAGCATAATTTACATTAAGTCCTATACTTATCTATGTATAAAGGATTTTAGAGATTGTTTGATTTTATCACACTCATCTAACCATTGGGAAAAAAATAAGGTACAGAGAGGGGAATTAAATTATCTAAGTTTACTGATGATGGTAAACCTAGTAAACCTAGGACTCAATTCCAATTGAAATTATATTGACACACACTTTAAATTGTAATATAATATTTCTTAAATTAATTACTAGAAAAGATGTTATAAAGCAGGTGAAGAATTTATAGAAGTAAAGAATTTATCTTCGAATGTAATTTGAATCAATGACAACTGACCTTGCCTCCTTCACTGGTAGTTAAGGTATCATTCTAGATGGAAAGCTTACCCTGGACTTTTTCTTGAGTGTGGTCCCACCGCATGGATTTGAACAATCCAAGATCTTGGATCAGAAAAGCCTTTGAAATAAAAATGTGATCGATACCAAGATACGCACACTAAAAGACTGAGATTTATATAATGATGCTTCTCTTATATACGTGCCACATTTCCTCTTGTACAGCCTAAAAAGCGGTCTTGAGTTTGTTTTCTCTTTCTCTTCTTTCTCTGGCTGTCTCTCCCTCAGAAAGATAGTATTTTGTGAGTTTACAGCCATGCCATAGCTTCTGATCTTGGTATGCAAAAGATTTCTACGTTCCTGGCTGCCAAAGGGAAGAAACTCTCAGCAATCTTTATGCATCATCAAAACCCTGAGGGAAATGATAGACAAGTGATTGGGTAAGCAGCTGGAGAATATGATTAGGCAGAGAAAGTGCAAGTGTAGTCTCTACTAAATAACTCCTTGTAAAACCATGCTGAAAGCTGGCTGAAAATAAGGCTTTTAATTAGAGTATTGAAGATGAAGAGTTGGTCAATGTTTCCAGCAGAAGCAGCAGCATGTTCAGAGGCATACAAATATGAGGAAGCTGCACACAGTTCAGAGGTTCAAACAGTGGAAAAGGACTGGGCAAAAATTGGAATTAGGATTGATAATTGATCTTGGAACAAGTTTTTCTACTAGAACAAGGCCTAAGGTGTAGAGTGGTATTTTAGTATGAGAAATATTAGTTATTATCCTACATTTTCTTATCACCATGCAGAACCTATACCCCTATAGAATCTCATAATATGTATACCAGAATCTGAGGTAGGATAGAACATGGAAACAAGAAAGTATAGGTTTGATGAAATAAGAGGGAGAGACTGGTAGGGCTAGGATGTATACGTTAATTGACTCAACTGAGCCATTTTACTATGTAGACATATTTCAAAACATGTTGTACATGACAAATATATACATGTTTTACATGTCAAGTAAATAAATAAGAAAACATGCACAGATGTGGGCAGAGTGGAGGGGGAGTCAGATGTTCACTTAAAGAGATAAAAACTAGAACTGCACTGTATTTATGTTATAGATTTCACCATTTCCTCTAAGTAATGGAAGCTCACCAGGTATTTTCAAGTATTTATTTACAGAATAATTTCAAAAAGCTTTTTGGGAACATAAAGAACATAAGGACAATAAATTAAATAACTGCCATGATAAATAAAAAGTGGACAACATGAGTAAGCCATTTCCTTAAGGAAGAACTAATGAAATCTGAATAAAAGGTACAATGTAATTAATAATAATGCATCAATATTGGTTTATTTGTTTGACAAATGTACCATAGTAATATAACAATAAGAAAAATAGCATGAGGTATAATTATATTCTGTGATATCCAACATTTATGTAAATCTGTAACTATTCCAAATTTTTAAAATTATTAAATTTAAAAATGATTTTATAAAATCTTCGAAAGCATGTTGTAAGCCAGAAATTTGGGAGGGCCTATAAACATCTGCTTTATTCATTCCCTTTCATTCCTTTTTAAATTTCAACTTTTATTTTAGATACAGAGGGTACATGTGCAGGTTTGTTATGTGGATTTGTTGCACCAAGGTAGTAAGTATAGTACTCAACAGGTACCCAACCCATCCCCCACCCTTCCTCACACCTCTTGTAGTCCGCAGTGTCTATTGTTCCCATGTGTATGTCCATGTGTGCTTAATGTTTAGCTCCCACTGGTAAGTGAGTACATATAGTATTTGACTTTCTGTTCCCAAATTAATTTGCTTAGGATTATTGCCTGTAGCTCCATTCATGTTGCTGCAAAAGACATGATTCCATTCTTTTTTGTGGTTGCATAGTATCTGATCATGTATATACCATATTTTCTTTATCTAGTCTACCATGTATGGGCACCTAGGTTGATTCTGTCTTTACTGAATAGTGCTGAGAAGAACATACAAGTGTATGTGTCTTTTTGGTCTTTTTGGCATAATCTATTTGTCATAATCTATTTTATTTTTATATATATATATGTAAGAGAGAGAGAGAGAGAGAGAGAAATAGGATTGCTGGATCAAATAGTAGCTTTGTTCTAAGTGATTTGAGAAGTCTCCAGAATTCTGCCCACAGAGGCTGAACTAATTTACATTCCCAACAACACTGTATAAGCACTCCTTTCTTTTCTATAGGCTCACAAGCATCTGTTGTTTTTGACTTTTAATAATGGCCATTCTGATTGGCATGAGATGGTATCTCATTGTGTTTTTGATATGAATTTCTCTGACAATTAGTGATGATACGCATTTTTTCATATGTGTGTTGGCTGCTTGTATGTCTTTTTATTGAGAATGATCTATTCATGTCTTTTTCCCATTATTAATAGGGCTTTTTGTTTTTTGTCCATTGTATTGTTTAAGTTCCATTTACATTTGGGATATTAGACCTTTGTCAGATGCATAGTTTGCAAATATTTTCTCCCATTCTGTAAGTTGTCTGTTTCCCCTCTTGATAGTTTCTCTTTCTGTATAGAAGCACTTTAGTTCACCTAAGTCCCACTTGTCAATTTTTGGTTTTGTTGCAATTTCTTTGGGGGACTTAGCTAATTTTTCTTCCCAAGGCCAATGTCAAGAAGAATATCTCCTAGGTTTTGGTCTAGGATTTTTATAGTTTGTGGTCTTACATTTAAATCTTTAATCCATCCTGTTAATTTTCTTATATGGTGAAAAGCAAGGGTCTACCTTCATCCTCTTGCACTTTTCACCTCAAGGAATCAGAAAATAAAGGACAAACCAACTCCCTAGCAAGCAGAAGAGAAGAAATAACTAAAATTAGAGAACAGCTTAATGAAATTGAGGTGCAAAAATCTGTACAAAAGGTCAATGAAACCAAGAGTTGGTCTTTTGAAAAAATAAGACTGGTAGACTGCTAGTTAGATTAAAAATAATAAAAAAAGAAGATCCAAATGAGTATAGTCAAAAAGGACAAAAATGACATTACAACTGATCCCACAGAAATAAAAAAGATCCTCAGAGAATACTATGAACAACTCCATGCACATAAATTAGAAAATCTGGAAGAAACTGATAAATTCCTGAAACATCACAATCTCCTAAGATTGAATTAGGAAGAGATTGTAATCCTTAATAGACAAATATCAAGCTCTGAAATTGAATCAGTAATTAAAAAAAGAAACTCTACTAACCAAAAAAAGCCCAGGACCAGAGGGATTCGCAGTTGAATTCTACCAGACATATAAAGAAGAAATGGTACCAATCCTACTGAAACTATTCCCAAAAAAAATCAAAAAGGAAGGGTTCCTCCCTAACTCGTTCTATGAAGTTAACATCAGCCTATTACCAAAATCTGGCAGAGACAAAGCATAGAAAGAAAACATCAGGCCAATATCCTGATGGACATGGATGCAAAAATCCTCAACAAATACTAGCAAACCGAATTCAGCAGCACATCAATAAGTTAATTCACTATGATCAAGTAGGCTTTGTTCCTGGGATGCAAGGTTGACTTGACATATACAAATCAATTTGATTCACCACATAAACTGAATAAAAAATAAAAACAATATGATCATCTTAATGGATGCAGAAAAAGCTTTTGATAAAACTCAACATCCTTTCATGATAAAAATCCTGAACAGACTTGGTATCAAAAGACCATATCTCAAAATAATAAGAGCCATCTATGACAAACCCACAGCTAACATGATATTGAATGGGCAAAAGCTGAGACCATTCCTCTTGGGACCTGGAACAAGACAAGGATGTCCACTCTCACAACTCCTATTCAATATAGTACTGGAAGTCCTATTTACAGCAATCGGGGAAAAAAAAAAGAAAAGTCATATAAATAGGAAAGGAAGAAGTCAAACTATGTATTTTCACTGACAATGATTCTATAGTTTAAAAACTCAAAAGACTTTACCAAAAGGCCACTAGAACTGATAAACAATTTTAGCAAGGTTTCAGGATACAAAATCAATGTACAAAAATCAGTAAACATTTCTATATGCGAATAATGCCCAGGCTGAGAGTCCAATCAAGAGCATAATTGCATATACGATAGCCACAAAGAAAATGAAATACCTAGGAAAACATTTCAGCAAGATGAAAGATCTCAACAAGCATAACTACAAAACACTGATCAGAGAAATCAGAGACAACACAAATTAACGGAAAAACATTTTGTGCTCATGAATTGAAAGACTTAATGTCATTACAATGGCCATATTGCCCAAAGCAATATACAAATTCAATGCTATTCCTATCAAACTATCAACGTCATTCTTCACAGAATTAGAAAAACCTCTTCTAAAATTCATATGGAACCAAAAAAAGAGCTCAAATAGCCAAAGCAATCCTAAGCAAAAACAACAAAGCCAGAGGTATTACATTACCTGACTTCAAACTATAAGTCTACAGTAACCAAAACAGCATGGTACTGGCACAATAAAAAGACACATAGGCCAATGAAACAGAATAGAGAATAGGCGTGTGGGATAAAACCACACACTTACAGCCTTTAATCCTCAACAAAGTAGGCAAAAACAGGCAATCTTCATTGAATAGGATAACCCCCTATTCAATGAAGAGTGCTTAGATAACCAGCTAGCCATAAATAGAAAAAAAAAAAAAAAAGACCTAAAATATAAATATTTTACATAATTTTGAGGGCATATACATCACCTAACATAAAAGTTATTATGCCAAGGCCAGTTTCAATATGAATAAGGCAGTTATTAGGAATTTTGCTGTCACCTGATAATGGTCTGGAGTCAGGTTCATCTTTCTGTTCTTTGATTCTCTAGGATTAAACAATTGTACAATATTCTTTCAGGCTTGTTCCCCTTTCAATTTACGAGAACAATTAGTAATAATAACAACATAATCAATCAATATATAATGAATTCTGACCATATGTAGACATTCTTACTAGAGCTTTATAAGTATTATTTTGTTTAGTTTTTCAAAAAACCCTGTGAGTTGGGTTCTATTATTGTCCTCATTGTACAGACAAAGAGGTATTGAGAGGTTGTCATTTGCCCTCTGGTATATGGTGGAGCTGAGCCATGATAAGACCATTTGACTACAGAGTCCACAGTTTGGACCTCTCCATTCTACTCTCCTCAATCATCTGGGCTCACACATTGCCTTAAAATGCTATTCACCTCCCACTAGTAGACATTGAGAGACTCTACAATTAGATATTTGGGTGATCTATTGATGCTTAGTGGAAGGCCCAAATGGCAAGATGCCTACATTTCCAGGCACATAATAGCACACAGCAAATAATTGTTGAATTAATAAGTGGATAATAACAATAAATGAAGACATACTAAAAGATCCAAAAATCACTAGCAGTTTTTTATTAGAGGAACATCTTCCAGGAGATATTTTCTCTAAATCTGGTGTAAATATTATGATGGCATGCTGGTGTCTCTCTAATAATACCTTCTAGTTTCTAGGGCTTTTAGAGGCAGAAATTTGGCAACGAGTGGGTAGGGTTTCCTGGTTTATATTGGCCCAGTTACAATGTCTACTTTAGAGTTAGGCTATAAATGTGCTTATCTTTAGTTCCCATGATGTGTCTTGGAAATATGAAGTAAATAATTCTCCCATGATTTCATGAATCAGGCTTGTCTTTGTCTCCTATGAGTTATTTCAGTACCTGAGAGGGCCATAAGAGCTGTACAGAACAAGAAAATCCATCCCAAATGTCTACGAGACCCAAGGCAAGAGTACAAATGAAGCCCATGTAACATATGACTAAAAGCTACACAGCAAGCTAACAAAATGTAAATAAAATATCTTCTCATAGCCTCATAACTACTAGAAGGCCAGTTTCCAATCCAAAATCCCCAGGCTCCTTAAATTTCTCCACCAGAATGTGTCAGCATGAACAGAGCAGGCCTTTGACTGTGAGACCTTCAGTCCACCTCTTCTCTAGTTCCAAACCCCACCATAAGGGGTCTCTCATGGATGAATGTGGACCCTGCTACCCACATGTGGAGGCTTTGTCCACACATGTTGCACACAGGGCCCCTCAATACCTCTGCAGTCTAGGGATGCACACATGATATGGTCCACTCTAAAGAGGAAAGACCCAGAGAAGAGGCTCAGGCAAGCTGTGAAAGTGGGCTCATGGTATCTGAACAGGAAATTCTGGAGGACTAGGTACCTAGATAATAACAATCATGTGCAGTCTCAAGAAACAGAAAGTTCATCATTATTAATAAAAAGCATTTTAATATATATAATTGGTTAAACAGAGACTTGAAAATGCAGAAGGGAATACAAAAAGCTCTTGCTTTTCTTAAAATAATGCTACCAATTCCAGCTATCAACAGGACATTTAAAATGATTTGCCAAGACTATACATTTTGCTATGAAAGAAGAACATCAGAAAAAGGGGATGTTGCAGCTGGCTTATACTAAGAGAACCCCTGGAGCTCTATGTCCTTGAAACATGCCTGGTAATCCCTAGCACCAGTCAAACCTTTCTGTTAACTCACACACTACTCTCGGGCAGTTTCCAGCTCTTCAGGATGTTCAAAATACTATCTTTGGGATATCATACTGCTCTTCAGGATATTCATTGTATGCAAAAAAAAACTCTGAAAATGTTGAGTGAAGCGAAAGAGGAGAACATGATGTTCCAGGTATGCCATTCTCACCCTCACCCATGCTATTTAGAAATCTCCCAAATGGCAGCCTAGTTCGTAGTCTGTGAGGAGTCCTTCTGTAGCAATATATGCATATACACATACATACATATGGCTTCTTAAATATAAAGTCATTAACTCCCAACACAAAAATAAAAATACATTTTTTGTCCCTATATCAAGAAAGCTCTTACACGGCTAGGGGTATCGCAATTTTCCAGTATATCCTAGGATTAGATGGAGTTTCAGACATTTTTTTCAGAGGTGTATTTTTCAGCTAAGTAATCATAAAAGCCTCTCTATGTCAATTAATTAGGAGATAAAGTGACAAAATATAAAAACATTGTTAAAAGTTTGTTATTATCTTATATAGTAAATAGAATAAGGACATTTTCATAGCCATAAAATATTGCAAGGATCCTACATCAGAGACAGATAATCTTAAACATAAATGTTTAAGTTAACCTTTTTAGGGATCTTCCAGCTCTGAAGCTCCTACACAGGTATTATAGAAATTAAGTAATCTGGCCGGGTGTGGTGGCTCACGTCTGTAATCCCAGCATTTTGGGAGGCCGAGGCAGGCAGATCACCTGAGGTCAGGAGTTCAAGACCAGCCTGACCAACATGGAGAAATCCCGTCTCTACTAAAAACACAAAAATCAGCCAGGCATGGTGGCCGGTGCCTGTAATCTCAGCTACTTGGGAGGCTGAAGCAGGAGGATCAGTTGAACCTGGGAGGCGGAGGTTGTAGTGAGCCAAGATCGTGCCACTGTACTCCAACCTGGGAGACAAGAGTGAGATTCTGTCTTAAAAAAAGAAAGAAAGAAAAAAAGACACGAGAGAAAAAAGAAAGAAAAGAAGAGAAAGAAAAAAGAAAGAAAGACAAAGAAAGAAAGAAAGAAAGAAAGAAAGAAAGAAAGAAAGAAAGAAAGAAAGAAAGAGAGAAATCTGTATAATTGGGATAAATACTCTTTCTGAGGAGAAATAAAATATTAACTTCATTATATAATTATTAGCTTTCTTTTTCTTTTTCTTTGAGACAGAGTTTTTCTCTTGTTGCCCAGGCTGGAGTGCAGTGGTGTGATCTCAGCTCACTGCAACTTCTGCCTCCCAGGTTCAAGTGATTCTCCTGCCTCAGCCTTCCTGAGTAGCTGGGATTACAGGCACGTGCCACCACACCCAGTTAATTTTGTATTTTTAGTAGAGATGGAGTTTCTCCATGTTGGTCAAGCTGGTCTCGAACTCCCAACTTTAGACGATCCGCCCACCTCGGCCTCCCAAAGTGCTGGGATTACAAGCAGCTTTATTGATTGATTACATTTTTTCTAGGTGGTCGTTGGCAAGTCACTTAACTCTGAGTTCATTCTCAAAAATGAAGTTAGGTAATATTATTTATTCCTCAAAGCATGTTTGAGACTCAGAGGTAATAACTGTGAGCATCTCAAGAATAAGTGCTTTCAACCACAGTTCATTTCTTCCTCCTTTCCTTTAGAGGAGGAAGACCACATTATGGTTAGTTGAAGAGCCAGCTTACCTATTCACCCCCACTGTAATTCCACTCAAAGAGAAACTCAATGTAAAATTGGGTACCTCTTCTTGAGAAGCCTCTACAACAGAATACTGACAGCTTCCATCACCCCAGCACTCCTGGACTTCCTTTCTCTCACACATAAACTTGGTTAAGAGCCTATGTTCATTAGAGTGATGCCTGACTGCATTTCTAAAATTTGGGACACTATGGAACATAGTTCCAAGGTAAATACTACTACATAGGGTGGTTGTTACTGTTCTCAGGCTTTGTTAGTAACAGAACAAAGAAATTCACACTACTTCAGAAGAGGATCTGATGAGACCTCAGAAGGAACTTCCTAACACTAGGAATCATTAAACGCTGGAGGAACGGAACACAAAAAGAGATATATCTTCTTTCATTTGAATAGATTTAAAAAGTGGAACAAATTGAATAAATGAAGAGTATTTAGAGACATAAAGATAGGAAAGTTGATCTTTCAAGGTGTCCTCTAATCCTAGGACTCAATTAATGCTTTTTATCATTTGTGGCCAGTAAATTCTCCTGAGTTCCCGAGTTCTCTTGATTATGGTCAAAAGGCATAGGTGGCTTTCTGGAGTGCCACCTGTGCTTTTAAATCGTAATCAAGAGTGGTCCATTATAATCTGTATGCTGTCTTCTCTTTTATACCAAAGTCATCAAAATGGTTTTTACACATGTACAAGATGAGTTAAGAGTCTTCCAAGAAAGAGTATGTTTTTCAAATCACCTCTTCTGCTCATTCTTTAACAAGGCAATGGAATGCCACATGGTTTTATTCTCAGTTTCTTCATAGCTGTCTTCATATCAGCATTTCTGAATGTGTAGATAAGGGGGTTCAACATAGGTGTAATCACTGTGTAAAACACGGAGAATATCTTATCCACAGAGAAGCTGCAGAAAGGCCTCAAATAGATGAATACACATGGCATGAAGATCAGGCTGACCACTGTCAGGTGAGAGGCACAGGTAGAGAGGATTTTGTTCTGGCCCTGGCGGAAGTGTGTTCTCAGGGTGATCAGGATGATAGCATAAGAGAATAGTAAGACCAAGAAGCAGACAAGAGACAGGAGACCACTGTTGGCTATCATCAGCACCTCTACCACATAGGTGTCCATGCAGGCCAGCTTGATGACCTGTGGGACATCACAGTAGAAGTTGTCCAGTTCATTGGGGCCACAGAAAGGCAGCTGGATGACTAGTATGATCTGCATGATAGAGTGGATAAAACCCCCACACCAGCAGGCAAGAACTAACCAAAGGCATAGCTGGGGATTCATGACTGTAAGGTAGCGCAAAGGGTTACAGATGGCAACATACCTGTCATAGGCCATGACTGTCAGCAGAAACATCTCACTGGCTCCTAGAAAGTGGAGGAAGTAGATCTGGGTCAGACATCCTGAAAAAGAGATGCTCTTGCTCTGCTGTAGGAAATCCCCTAACATCTTTGGCACAGTAACACAGCTCAGGCATAGGTCAATGAAAGAGAGATGACCTAAAAAATAATACATAGGAGACTGGAGCAGGTGAGCATGGACTTGCACTGTTACCACTATCAAGAGGTTTCCCAGGACAATAGCAATGTAAAAAAACAAAAATAGTAAGAAGAGAAATAGCTGCAGCTCCCAAGAAGATGATAGGCCCAGAAGAACAAATTCTGTCACGTTGGAATCTTGTTCTTTTTTCATTAAGCCAAGAATATCAAGTGACCTAGAGAAAGAAGAATTAAATCAGAACAAGGGAGATTTAAGGTAGATATAGATAGATAGATAGATAGATAGATAGTATAAAAATTATATAAAAATTATTTATGCAAGATCTATGAGGTAGTATAGGCAGTACACTCTTACATTGATAGAACAAGGAATTTTGTTCGTTTCTTCCAACTCTTTATTTCTGTAATACTTTTAAATTGCATTAACAGTAAACTAGAAAGAAACATAATGACCTGGACATGAGGTGATAAGTGCATGCTAATCTTTCCATTTCTTTTAATAGACAGAATAATGTCCTCTAAGGACAAAAGTTCTGGAATGGAGTATCTAGATCCAATGCCTAGCTCCACCATTACCAATGGAGTACTCTCAGGCAAGGAAATAAACCTCTCTGAGTTTTATTATTTGGTTATTCAGTTTAATGCAGAGTTAATAATATCTCCCAAGATTGTTTTGAGAACCAAATGTAATGCCTTTGAGCACTATAAAAAAATAGCTAGATCTCTCAAGATGAGGAAATATATCTTACTCATCTTTGTAACCACAGCACAATACTTACTGCATAGCAGAAGCCCAATAATTTATCAAATCAAAGGAATAATGTATTGTAAACAACAAATTGCTATGTTGTTCACAAGTTAGTAATTACTATGAATAAACGTATTAGGAAACAAATCATTTAGGAAGGATTGAAAAAGAGCTCATATTTTTTTGTCTTTAGTATCCCAGGTCACAGAAATTGGAAAGTTTGTAAAAATGAGGTAAGAAGAAATAGTCTCAGTCTTTAAGATATAGGGAAGCATCAGACTCAGAATGAGTAGGACAATGATTAAAAGACACTAATCACCAAGAGAAGAGACCAAGGGCCATGACCCACATCAAGGGGGCATGCACAAAAGCCCACCATGACCCTTTTATAAAACAGAGTAACAAGAGAAATCAGAGTTGTATTGCTTCTGGACTGTTCAACAACCATAGATCCATAAGAAAATAAAGGATTTGCTAAGATATTGTTAGATCCATTTTCCCCTGCTCTACACTCATACTCATCCCCAATGTTTGGTGACAGTACCTTGGATTACAAACAGAAAATCAGAGAACGTTGATACATTTCTTCCATTGAAGTAGTTAAAAATCAGTAGATGCTTCTCTGTCTAGAATATTTTTTATCTAGAACCAGCTATAAGCAAAATATGAAGTAAGACAAGATTTTATTTTGTGTCCCAAGCTTTGTAATCCATGATCCATGTTGCACTTGGTTCTATCGAGTCATTCAGAGAATGTTACCCAATAAAATCCTTCATACTAGATATCAGGTATTTACAAAGACAATGCAGAAAAGTACTTAAATTCTAAAAATAAAAACCCCTAATGACAAGAAAACTTTCTCTAGGATATTATTCCAAGATAAGCCGGTGAGAGAGAGATTCAGGGCTCAAGCCACCTTTGGATGCCTCTGTCACACTATGTTTGTGACCATCCTCCAACTGCCTATATAACCAGGTGCACAGGTGCATCTAAATCTATAATCTCATAACTAATAGAAGGAATCACCTCACTTTCTAGAATCAATTGGAAAATAAAACAAAGCAAGAAATACAAGTTAGGGAATGATTTGCTGTTATACGTACAGCCCTACTTGAGCTCTGCTATATTGAAAATTCTCCAACCTTTTTTGGATGCACCAAGGACTGCAAATTTCCATAAGAAAACATCATTTTGATGTTCTTTTCAGTTATCTGAAAATTAATTAACATAATTAATTTAATGCATAATTAACAGGGGTCAAGTCTCATTAAAATTATGGATCTAATTTTTAAAAATAATCTTGGGAAAACTGGAAAAGTCTGAGAAAGAGAAACCAAAGTTATTTTTTTAATTAAAAAAGGTTTCTAGAAGCCAGAAAACAATGGGAACACATAATCTAAAGTACTGTTATAATTTAGTCTCAGAATACGGCTGAGAAACTATGTGATTATTTCCTAATATAAAGTATACCCAGGGTGTATGGTACACTTGTTATTTCCACCAAACATATGTTGAGAAAGAAACAATTATATTAAAACAGACAATATTAAAACTAAATACATCAGAAGGATAGATTAAATAAGAGAAGAATATGTAAAATATGTTTTAACCCAAATTACTACAGTCCATTTATAAACCTGAGTTTACAGCCTACTTGTTTAAAGTAAGATTTAATATTAGGAAATTTTAGTACTATAAATATTCTGGACAGTCCCTAGGTGATTACGCTGATAAGATTTTGATTAATAATATCAAAATCTTTACAATTACTTAAGATAAAAATAGGCAACCCTGTATGTTAGTTATTTGAGTTTTAATCAAGGTAAGGGCTGGATTCTGGTTATTCTTGGATTTTTTTTTACTGACAATAAATTTGCAATCTTCAGCCAATATGAAACATAACACTAAACAATATAGAAAGCTCCCTTTTAGGTTGAATAACATTTCCACATTTGGTAGTCACCTCCCAGCTTCTGTGTTTCTGAAGTCTGATCACAGTAAGAAACTAAGCCTGTGACTGTTCTGTGAAGAATGAAAAGAACACGACACCCATCAACATGAAGGAATGTCTATACCCCAAAACTACCCCCAATCACAACATAATTTCCCTTGCCAAAGCCCTGCAGAGCATGGAAAGCCACATTCAAAAATACCAGCTCCATTACCCCATTAGCAGTAAGATCAGGCCCTATCAAGCATTTCATGTTTCAGAGCCTAAAAATAACCTAAGAATGTGAAAAAGTCAATAAAAATTTTAAGTACACAAAATGAGCCAAAATAATTGAGAATGCTTAATGCAAAATGAAAGTCTTTATGGAAGGACCCTGCTTTGAGAGAAGAGGACAAACTAAAGCTCCTTAAATAATCAAAGGCTACTTGTGTGCAGCTGAGCAGCTGGTCACTCGTCTTTCTAAACAGGGAACCAGAGATGTTTATGAGGAAAATATGAAGAAAAGGAGTAAAATTTTTCTCCTGGTACTTGTGCATGTGTGTGCTTTAAGCATAATAGTATACTATATTTTGCTATTATGTTTGTCTTGTATTTATTTTGGTCTGTGTGGAACTAAATGCATTATTAGAGGAGGAAATTTGACTAACTCAACAATAGAAAGTGATTTGCTAGCTGGAGTTTCAATTCCATATGAATTCCTTCTGGAGGCATTTGATGCATTTTTAAATTTCTCCTGAAAACCAAGAAGTGGACACCATTAGTTGAAGATGGTACCTACAGTGGTATTCTCTATTGAGAAAGAAACAATCTTTCTGCTCTAAACTTCTTTGGCTTTGTTTGAAACATTTCATTCTATATTGCACCTGTGGAAAGTAAAGAAGATTTTAGTAAAAAGAAACTTTAATAATTAAAGAAATGGAAAACGGAATCTAGAAGGGTCTATAGCAGAATTAGGTAGTCTTAAGACAATATTGCCATGAAACCCGTGCCTTCAGTTATGTGAATTTGGTCCTATCTTATCCAAATCTTGCAACTACCTTCTAAGATGCCACTAGCCCTGGAATTCCTTGATGCTATAGGAATTTCACTGTTCTGTGAATGTTTCTAAGAGTAAATTTAAAACAACAAAACTCAAATGATCTCTTAAATGTAAAAATGATCAATGCCAGAGTATATAGAGGAAAAGAGTGAGGACAACAGTAAACATAAAAATAGCATCAGAGTCAGACAGAGGAGCAGGAAGGGGAGGGGAGCTTTGAATAAATATATCTGAGAAACCTACATCTTTGCTTGTCAGAAGCTATGTGGTTTCAAGGAAGGAAGATGTTTTCCTGCCATTCATCCTACCAACCCTGTCTTCAGCTTCAGGCCAGCAAAATGGGCAACCTTCAGATGACCAACGCAGCTGCCCAATGCATGTCTTAACTGCTTCTTTATAGGCCAAGCCCGAGTTGAGGGCTGGCTGCATGAACTGGAAATATCTCCTATCCCTAGGACTCTAGCTGTATCTGAGGTTTTTATGGTTCTTACAACACTGCTTAGCTTAATGAGCCCTGGGATTCCCTAGGCTGCTGCTGTTTGAGTTGTATTAAATTTAGTTCTTGCTAGGAAACTGACCTTGGGACCTGCAGGCTCTGAAGCAATTAGGCCTGCTTCATAACAGAGCCCACTTATTTTACTTACTTTGGATTGATTAATTTGTAATTTGTCATTGATTTATTTGTATATGCCATCCATTTTCCATGCCTCAGTCTGTATCTGAAGAAGATTCTCACTGGTTTTTCTCTCAACCATGCTCCGTAGCAGAAGCTGAAGGATAAATACCATGCTAAGGTATTTATCTCTGGGATAATTCCAGGGATAGCTTAGTATTTATCCTTTAAGGTAATATAGAGTCTTGATATAACACCTGATCTCTTGAAACCTCGAGCAGCTTACCTACTGGCATTTATTCATGGAGTGTATCCAGAAAACACAGCTGTTGTCATTAGTAATTTAATTTTTTATAGACTGGCTGTCAAATCTAATTTTTTAAATATCATAAAACATAATTCTCAAACAAATACATAATGAACACATCAAACCCTGTATTTAACTAATTAATGAGGGATAGCAGGATAACAAAGCCTGTTCAAAAAAGAATATGAAAAGTGTGATTTTACATAATCAGAGCAAAAAATGAACACTAAAATAAAATTGTTAAATTAGACGTAATCCAGTTAATGTCTCATGACACAGATTTACCTATATAACAAACCTGCACGTGTACCTCTGAACTTAAAAGTTAAAAAATATCAACATGACAAAAATATTCATTTTATTTCATACAGCTCTAAAAAGGGGTAATAAGACCTTAATCTTTGGGATTATCTTTTCTACCACACTAAAAAGATACAATTTAGCAGTTTTCTATAACATCTATCTATATGTAATTATACAATGTCTGAGATTCCATAATTCATATATAATAAGTTAAACAAAATCACATTTGCTAGAGAGTCAGATGACTCTTAGCTGGGCTTGCTAAACAATGTTTTTTGTTTTGTTATTTTTTATTTCTGTTGGTACATAGTAGGTGTATACATTTATGGAGTATGAGATATTTGGGTACAGGCAAATAATACATAATAATCACATCGTGGTAAACGGGGTATTTATCCCCTCAAGCATTTATCCTTCGTGTTACAAACAATCCAATTATATTCTTTTGGTTATTTTAAAATGTACAATTAAATCATTATTTACTATATTCACCCTGTTGTGCTATCAAATACTAGATACTATTTGTTCTTTATATTTTTTACCCCTAACTATTCCCATTTTTCCCCATTGCACACCTCCACCATCCTCAGTTTTTGGTAACCATCATTCTAGTCTTTATCTGCATGATTCAATCGTTCTAATTTTTAGTTCCCACAAATAAGTGAGAATATGGGAAGTTTGTCTATCTGTGCCTGGCTTTTTTCACTTAACACAATAATCCCCATTTCCATCTGTGTTGTTGCAAATGATCTCATTCTTTTCATGGCTGAATAGTACACTATTGTATATGTATGTACCACATTTTCTTTATTCGTTCATCTATTGATGGAAACTTCGGTTGCTTTCACATCTTGGCTATTGTGAACAAAGCTAAAACAAATATGAGAATGCAGATAACTCTTTGTTATACTGTTATTTTTTCTTTTGGGTCTACATCTAGCAATGAGGTTGCAAGATCATAAAGTAGCTCTATATTTAATTTTGGGGGGAATCGCCAAACTGTTTTCCATAGTGGTTGTACTAATTCACATTCCTACTGACAGAGTATGAGAGTTCCCTTTTCTCATCCTCATCAGCATTTGTTATTGCCTGTCTTTGGAAAAAAGCCATTTTAAATGGGGTGAGATGATATCTTATTGTAGCTTTGAGGTACATTTCTCTGATGATCAGTGGTGTTGAGCACCTTTTTATATATCTGTTTGCTATTTGTATTGTCTTTTGAGAAATCTCTATTCAGATCCTTTGCCTAGTTTTAAATTAGATTATTAGGTTTTTTTCCTATAAAGTTGTTTCCTGATTATTAATCCCTTGTCAGATGGGTAGTTTGCAAATATTGTCTCCCATTCTGTGAGTTGAATCTCCATATTGTTGATTGTTTTTCCTCGATGTGCAGAAGCTTTTTAACTGGATGTGATCCCACTTGTCCGTTTTTGCTTTGGTGGCCTGTGTTTGTGGAGTATTTCTCAAGAAATCTTTGCCCAGACCAATATCTAAGAGAGTTTCCCCCAGTGTTTTCTTTTAGTAGGTTAATTTTTTAAGGTCTTAGATTTAAGCCTTTAATATATTTAAATTGATTTTTAATATGCCAAGAGATAGGGGTCTTGTTTCATTCTGCATATGGATATCCAGTTTTCCCAGCACCATTTATTGAAGAGACTGTTCTTTCCCCAATGTATGTTCTTGGCACTTTTGTAGAAAATGAGTTCACTGTTGATGTACAGATTTGCTTCTGGGTTCTCTATTCTGTTCCATTGACCTATGGGTCTGTTTTTTATGCCAGTACCACGCTGTTTTAGTTATCATAGCTCTATAGTGTAGTTTAAAGTCATGTAATGTGGTTCATCCAGTTTTGGTTTATTTGTTCAGGATAGCTCTGGGTATTCTGGATCATTTGGGCTTCCATATCAATTTTAGGATTTTTTTTTTTCTATTTCTGTGAAGAGTGGCATTGGTATTTTGATAGAGATTCAATCTGTAGATTGCTTTTGGTAGTATAACATTTTGACAATAACTGTTCCAATTCGTGAACAAGGAATATCTTTCCATTTCTTTGTGTCTTCTTTAGTTTCTTTCATCAATGTTTTATAGTTTTCATTGTAGAGATTTTCACCTTTTTGGTTAATTCCTAGGTATTTAATTTTATTTGTAGCTATTGCAAATGGGATTACTTTCTTGGTTTGTTTTTCAGACAGTTCACTGTTGACATATAGAAATGCTATTGACTATTATATGTTAATTTTGTATCCTGCAACTTTACTAAATTTGTTTATCAGTTCTAATAGTGTTTTGTGGAGTTTTTAGGTCTTTTCAAATATAAGACCACATCATCTGCAAACAAGGATAATTTGACTTCTTCCTTTCCAATTTGGACGCCTTTTATTTCTTTCTCTTGTTTGACTGCTTTAGCTAGGACTTCTAGTACTATAGTAAATAAAGTGGTAAAAGTTGGCATTCTTGTTGTGTTCCAGATATTAAAGGCTTTCAGTTTCTCTCCATTCAGCATAATTCTATCTGTGGGTCTGTCATATATGGCTTTTATTATGTTGCAGTTTGTTCCTTCTATACCCAGTTTTTTGGATTTTTATGATGAATGGATGTTGAACTTTATCAAATTTTTCAGCATCAGTTGAAATGATGAGATGGTTATTCTCCTTCACACTGTTGATTGTGTATCATATTGATTGATTTTCACCTATTGAACCATTCTTGCATCCCTGGGATCAATCCTACTTTGTATGTTCTCATTTACTTGTGGAAGCTAAAAATTAAAACAATTGAACTCATGGAGATATAAAGTGGAAGGTTACCAGAAACTGAGAAAGATAGTGGCTGGGGGGATGGGCAGGCAGGTAGGGATGGTTAATGGGCACAAAAAGTAGTTAGAAAGAATGAATAAAATCTAGTATTTAATAGCACAAGAGGGTGACTATCATCAATCATAATTTAATTGTACATTTCAAAGTAACTAAAAGAGTGTAATTGAATTGTTTGTAACCCAAAGGATAAAAATGCTTGAGGAGGATGGATACCCCATTTACCATTATGTGATTATTATGCATTGCATGCCTGTATCTAAGTATCTCATGTACTCAATAAATATATGCACCTACCACATACATACCAAAGTTTAAAATAAATTTTAAAAAAGAAAAGAAAAGGCCAGGCACAGTGGCTCACACCTGTAATCCCAGCACTTTGGGAGGCCAAGGCAGGTGGATCAACTGAGGTCAGGAGTTCAAGACCAGCCTGGCCAACATGATGAAACCCCGTCTCTAATAAAAAATACAAAAAAAAAAAAAATTTAGCTGGGCCATGGTAGTGGGCACTTGTAATCCCAGCTACTCAGGAGGCTGAGGCAGAAGAATTACTTGAACCCAGGAGGCGCAGGTTGCAGTGAGCCCAGATGGCGCCATTGCACTCCAGCCTGAGCAACAACAGCAAAACTCTGTCAAGAAAGAAAGAAGGCAGGAAGGCAGGAAGGCAGGCAGGCAGGCAGGCAGGAAGGAAGGAAGGAAGGAAGGAAGGAAGGAAGGAAGGAAGGAAGGAAGGAAGGAAAGGGAAACTACAAGGCAATAACTTGACCATAGATGCAAAAATTCTCAACAAAATACCAGCAAACTGAATCCAACAACACATCAAAAAGACAGTTCACCACAACCAAGTGAGTTTTATTCCAGGAATGCAAGGGTGATTCAGTATAAGTGAATCAAAAAGTTTGACACATTACACTAATAGAATAAAAGACAAAAACTATACGATCATTTCAATAGATGCAAAAAAAAAAGCATCTGATAAAATTTATCCTTGCTTCATGATAAAAATTCAGCAAATTTAGGCATAGAAGGAGAATACCTCAACATAATAAAGGCCATATATCAGAAACTCACAGTGAAAATCATACTGACATAGGAAAAACAGAAAGTCCTCTTCTAAGAACAGAAAAAAGACAAGGATGCTCACTTTCACCACACCTGTTTAAGGTAGTACTGGAAGTTTTGGTCAGAGAATCAGCAAGAGAAAGAAATAAAAGGCATTCGAATTGGAAAAGAAGAAGTCAAATTGTTTCTCATTGCAGATGACATGATCTTATATAGACAAAAACATAAAAACGTTATCAAGACAACTCTTAGAAGTGATAAATAAATTCAGGTGGGGGCAGAGCAAGATGGCCGAATAGGAACAGCTCCAGTCTCCAACTCCCAGCGCGAGCGACACAGAAGACCGGTGATTTCTGCATTTTCAACTGAGGTACTGGGTTCATCTCACTGGGGAGTGCCAGACGATTGGTGCTGGTCAGCTGCTGCAGCCCGACCAGCGAGAGCTGAAGCAGGGCGAGGCATTGCCTCACCAGGAAAGCGCAAGGGGGAAGGGAATCCCTTTTCCTAGCCAGGGGAACTGAGACACACAACACCTGGAAAATCGGGTAATTCCCACCCCAATACTGCGCTTTAAGCAAACAGGCACACCAGGAGATCATATCCCACACCTGGCCGGGAGGGTCCCACACCCACGGAGCCTCCCTCATTGCTAGCACAGCAGTCTGTGATCTACCGGCAAGGCAGCAGCGAGGCTGGGGGAGGGGTGCCCGCCATTGCTGAGGCTTAAGTAGGTAAACAAAGCTGCTGGGAAGCTCGAACTGGGTGGAGCTCACAGCAGCTCAAGGAAACCTGCCTGTCTCTGTAGACTCCACCTCTGGGGACAGGGCACAGTAAACAATAACAAACGCAGCAGAAAGCTCTGCAGACGCAAACGACTCTGTCTGACAGCTTTGAAGAGTGCAGTGGATCTCCCAACATGGAGGTTGAGATCTGAGAAGGGACAGACTCCCTGCTCAAGTGGGTCCCTGACCCCTGAGTAGCCTAACAGGGAGGCATCCCCCACTAGGGGCAGTCTCACACCCCACACCTCACAGGGTGGAGTACACCCCTGAGAGGAAGCTTCCAAAGCAAGAATCAGACAGGTACACTCGCTGTTCAGCAATATTCTATCTTCTGCAGCCTCTGCTGCTGATACCCAGGCAAACAGGGTCTGGAGTGGACCTCAAGCAATCTCCAACAGACCTACAGCTGAGGGTCCTGACTGTTAGAAGGAAAACTATCAAACAGGAAGGACACCTACACCAAAACACCATCAGTACATCACCATCATCAAAGACCAGAGGCAGATAAAACCACAACGATGGGGAAAAAGCAGGACAGAAAAGCTGGAAATTCAAAAAATAAGAGCGCATCTCCCCCAGCAAAGGAGCGCAGCTCATCGCCAGCAACAGATCAAAGCTGGACGGAGAATGACTTCCACGAGATGAGAGAAGAAGGCTTCAGTCCATCAAACTTCTCAGAGCTAAAGGAGGAATTACGTACCCAGCGCAAAGAAACTAAAAATCTTGAAAAAAAAGTGGAAGAATTGATGGCTAGAGTAATTAATGCAGAGAAGGTCATAAACAAAATGAAAGAGACGAAAACCATGACACGAGAAATACGTGACAAATGCACAAGCTTCAGTAACTGACTCGATCAACTGGAAGAAAGAATGTCAGCAATTGAGGATCAAATGAATGAAATGAAGCGAGAAGAGAAACCAAAAGAAAAAAGAAGAAAAAGAAATGAACAAAGCCTGCAAGAAGTATGGGATTATGTAAAAAGACCAAATCTACGTCTGATTGGGGTGCCTGAAAGTGAGGGGGAAAATGGAACCAAGTTGGAAAACACTCTTCAGGATATCATCCAGGAGAACTTCCCCAACCTAGTAGGACAGGCCAACATTCAAATCCAGGAAATACAGAGAACGCCACAAAGATACTCCTCGAGAAGAGCAACTCCAAGACACATAATTGCCAGATTCACCAAAGTTGAAATGAAGGAAAAAATCTTAAGGGCAGCCAGAGAGAAAGGTCGGGTTACCCACAAAGGGAAGCCCATCAGACTAACAGCAGATCTCTCGGCAGAAACTCTTCAAGCCAGAAGAGAGTGGGGGCCAATATTCAACATTCTTAAAGAAAAGAATTTTAAACCCAGAATTTTATATCCAGCCAAACTAAGTTTCATAAGTGAAGGAGAAATAAAATCCTTTACAGATAAGCAAATGCTTAGAGATTTTGTCACCACTAGGCCTGCCTTACAAGAGACCCTGAAGGAAGCACTAAACATGGAAAGGAACAACCGGTACCAGCCATTGCAAAAACATGTCAAAATGTAAAGACCATCAAGGCTAGGAAGAAACTGCATCAACTAACGAGCAAAATAACCAGTTAATATCATAATGGCAGGATCAAGTGCACACATAACAATATTAACCTTAAATGTAAATGGACTAAATGCTCCAATTAAAAGACACAGACTGGCAAACTCGATAAAGAGTCAAGACCCATCAGTCTGCTGTATTCAGGAGACCCATCTCACACGCAGAGACATACATAGGCTCAAAATAAAGGGATGGAGGAAGATTTACCAAGCAAATGGAGAACACAAAAAAGCGGGGGTTGCAATACTAGTCTCTGATAAGACAGACTTTAAACCATCAAAGATCAAAAGAGACAAAGAAGGCCATTACATAATGGTAAAGGGATCAATTCAACAGGAAGAGCTAACTATCCTAAATATATATGCACCCAATACAGGAGCACCCAGATTCATAAAGCAAGTCCTTAGAGACTTACAAAGAGACTTAGACTCCCATACAATAATAATGGGAGACTTCAACACTCCACTGTCAACATTAGACAGATCAACGAGACAGAAAGTTAACAAGGATATCCAGGAATTGAACTCATCTCTGCAGCAAGCAGACCTAATAGACATCTATAGAACTCTCCACCCCAAATCAACAGAATATACATTCTTCTCAGCACCACATCGTACTTACTCCAAAATTGACCACGTAATTGGAAGTAAAGCACTCCTCAGCAAATGTACAAGAACAGAAATTATAACAAACTGTCTCTCAGACCACAGTGCAATCAAACTAGAACTCAGGACTAAGAAACTCAATCAAAACCGCTCAACTACATGGAACCTGAACAACCTGCTCCTGAATGACTACTGGGTACATAACGAAATGAAGGCAGAAATAAAGATGTTCTTTGAAACCAATGAGAACAAAGATACAACATACCAGAATCTCTGGGACACATTTAAAGCAGCGTGTAGAGGGAAATTTATAGCACTAAATGCCCACAAGAGAAAGCAGGAAAGATCTAAAATTGACACTCTAACATCGCAATTAAAAGAACTAGAGAAGCAAGAGCAAACACATTCGAAAGCTAGCAGAAGGCAAGAAATAACTAAGATCAGAGCAGAACTGAAGGAGATAGAGACACAAAAAACCCTCCAAAAAATCAATGAATCCAGGAGTTGGTTTTTTGAAAAGATCAACAAAATTGACAGACCACTAGCAAGACTAATAAAGAAGAAAAGAGAGAAGAATCAAATCAACGCAATTAAAAATGATAAAGGGGATATCACCACCGACCCCACAGAAATACAAACTACCATCAGAGAATACTATAAACACCTCTACGCAAATAAACTGGAAAATCTAGAAGAAATGGATAATTTCCTGGACACTTACACTCTTCCAAGACTAAACCAGGAAGAAGTTGAATCCCTGAATAGACCAATAGTAGGCTCTGAAATTGAGGCAATAATTAATAGCCTACCAACCAAAAAAAGTCCAGGACCAGATGGATTCACAGCTGAATTCTACCAGAGGTACAAGGAGGAGCTGGTACCATTCCTTCTGAAACTATTCCAATCAATAGAAAAAGAGGGAATCCTCCCTAACTCATTTTATGAGGCCAACATCATCCTGATACCAAAGCCTGGCAGGGACACAACAAAAAAAGAGAATTTTAGACCAATATCCCTGATGAACATCGATGCAAATATCCTCAATAAAATACTGGCAAACCGGATTCAGCAGCACATCAAAAAGCTTATCCACCATGATCAAGTGGGCTTCATCCCTGGGATGCAAGGCTGGTTCAACATTCGCAAATCAATAAACATAATCCAGCATATAAACAGAACCAAAGACAAGAACCACATCATTATCTCAATAGATGCAGAAAAGGCTTTTGACAAAATTCAACAGCTCTTCATGCTAAAAACGCTCAATAAATTCAGTATTGATGGAACGTACCTCAAAATAATAAGAGCTATTTATGACAAACCCACAGCCAATATCATACTGAATGGGCAACAACTGGAAAAATTCACTTTGAAAACTGGCACAAGACAGGGATGCCCTCTCTCACCACTCCTATTCAACATAGTGTTGGAAGTTCTGGCTAGGGCAATCAGGCAAGAGAAAGAAATCAAGGGGATTCAGTTAGGAAAAGAAGAAGTCAAATTGTCCCTGTTTGCAGAAGACATGATTGTATATTTAGAAAACCCCATTGTCTCAGCCCAAAATCTCCTTAAGCTGATAAGCAACTTCAGCAAAGTCTCAGGATACAAAATTAATGTGCAAAAATCACAAGCATTCTTATACACCAGTAACAGACAAACAGAGAGCCAAATCAGGAATGAACTTCCATTCACAATTGCTTCAAAGAGAATAAAATACCTAGGAATCCAACTTACAAGGGATGTAAAGGACCTCTTCAAGGAGAACTACAAACCACTGCTCAGTGAAATCAAAGAGGACACAAACAAATGGAAGAACATACCATGCTCATGGATAGGAAGAATCAATATCGTGAAAATGGCCATACTGCCCAAGGTAATTTATAGATTCAATGCCATCCCCATCAAGCTACCAATGAGCTTCTTCACAGAATTGGAAAAAACTGCTTTAAAGTTCATATGGAACCAAAAAAGAGCCCGCATCTCCAAGACAATCCTAAGTCAAAAGAACAAAGCTGGAGGCATCACGCTACCTGACTTCAAACTATACTACAATGCTACAGTAACCAAAACAGCATGGTACTGGTACCAAAACAGAGATATAGACCAATGGAACAGAACAGAGTCCTCAGAAATAATACCACACATCTACAGCCATCTGATCTTTGACAAACCTGAGAGAAACAAGAAATGGGGAAAGGATTCCCTATTTAATAAATGGTGCTGGGAAAATTGGCTAGCCATAAGTAGAAAGCTGAAACTGGATCCTTTCCTTACTCCTTATACGAAAATTAATTCAAGATGGATTAGAGACTTAAAGGTTAGACCTAATACCATAAAAATCCTAGAGGAAAACCTAGGTAGTACCATTCAGGACATAGGCATGGGCAAAGACTTCATGTCTAAAACACCAAAAGCAACGGCAGCAAAAGCCAAAATTGACAAATGGGATCTCATTAAACTAAAGAGCTTCTGCACAGCAAAAGAAACTACCATCAGAGTGAACAGGCAACCTACAGAATGGGAGAAAATTTTTGCAATCTACTCATCTGACAAAGGGCTAATATCCAGAACCTACAAAGAACTCAAACAAATTTACAAGAAAAAAACAAACAACCCCATCAAAAAGTGGGCAAAGGATATGAACAGACAGTTCTCAAAAGAAGACATTCATACAGCCAACAGACACATGAAAAAATGCTCATCATCACTGGTCATCAGAGAAATGCAAATCAAAACCACAATGAGATACCATCTCACACCAGTTAGAATGGCGATCATTCAAAAGTCAGGAAACAACAGGTGCTGGAGAGGATGTGGAGAAATAGGAACACTTTTACACTGTTGGTGGGATTGTAAACTAGTTCAACCATTATGGAAAACAGTATGGCGATTCCTCAAGGATCTAGAACTAGATGTACCATATGACCCAGCCATCCCATTACTGGGTATATACCCAAAGGATTATAAATCATGCTGCTATAAAGACACATGCACACGCATGTTTATTGCGGCACTATTCACAATAGCAAAGACTTGGAATCAACCCAAATGTCCATCAGTGACAGATTGGATTAAGAAAATGTGGCACATATACACCATGGAATACTATGCAGCCATAAAAAAGGATGAGTTGGTGTCCTTTGTAGGGACATGGATGAAGCTGGAAACCATCATTCTTAGCAAACTATCACAAGAACAGAAAACCAAACACCGCATGTTCTCACTCATAGGTGGGAACTGAACAATGAGATCACTTGGACTCGGGAAGGGGAACATCACACACCGGGGCCTATCATGGGGAGGGGGCAGGGGGGAGGGATTGCATTGGGAGTTATACCTGATGTAAATGACGAGTTGATGGGTGCAGCACACCAACATGGCACAAGTATACATATGTAACAAACCTGCACGTTGTGCACACGTACCCTACAACTTAAAGTATAATAATAATAAATAAATTTAAAAAAAAAAAGAAAAAAAAAGAAAATAAGGTGAGACAATATTGGGACCTTGTGACTTCATGGAGAAGGTAGCTTAAACAATTTCCTAAGATTGCTGTTACTTGGGGAAGAAAAAAATTCTTAGAATTGTTAGCACCGTTTTTTCTCCTCTCAAAGCAGTCTGTATGTAGTCTTTAAATAAATGGAGCCTGGCAAGACAAAAAAAAAAAAAAAAAACAAAGATTCAATTCTAAAATAACTGGAATAAATTAAGGAAATAATTTTTGGAGACTGAACAGTTTCTAGGAAGGAATAGAAAGTGAATGTTAGTGAATACATTTACCACAAGATCACCATTAGGTTGTATTTGAATTTGAATATGATTTCCTTTGAAATACATGATCTTGTGCCTATCTACATTCACAGCAAGCATAATCCTTCTTTTAGCTTGAGCCAAAACCTGTGTTGCAGAAATAAGAAAAACCTTAAGCAGTAGGAAGCAGTGTGGAGTTTTTTAGTTTTTTGAATGCAAAGGTTTACAGAGACCTGAGGACCTTGAATTAAGTGAACATAGTTACAGGGGGAAAAAATAGTAAGAACTAGCCATACCATCAGCATTCAATTAAGAGTAGTGAGAAAATACAGCTGTAAACCCAGCTGCAGAAAGTTGAGGATAGGACAAATTCAGAAGCTCTTAAAATCCTGGTAAGTAGAATTAAATTTTTTTAAAGCCGGCCATGAAAATTAAAAGTTATAATTAAAGTTTAATTAAAATGTAGAGTGTTTAAGACTTTTTGTGAGTGGTATATATCACTTTCTTAGATGCTATAAAATTAAATTAGAAATATTGATGGAAAACATGTTCTTGAAAATATTATTTTACTGCCCTGTTTCAGGTATCTCTATGTCTATCAATTCAATTCCTGTCTCCCATGGGTTTGCTAATGCTGGTCTTTGTGCCCATAATGCCCTCACTTTCTATCTCTGCAATAAAAAGCCACTATCCTTCTTAGGCAAACCACACACTAGCTCTTAAAACTTCCATCTGAAAATTACATGCCATTACATCTATTCAGAAATCAATAGGCAATTCAGTGTAGTCTTTTGGTCACACCTAATTTCCAAGTGTCAGGGAGGTACAATTCTATCATGCACTCAGGAGAACAAAACAAAATATTGGTGAACAGAGTAACAACTACCACAACCTTTAAGCTTCCTTTGTTCTTCATGTAAGCACACAATTAAATATTCATTAAAAGAATGTAAAACAATTACGTGTTTAAATTGACTGTAATACTTTAAGCTCTCTGATGCAAAGGTCCTTCCTTGCCTGTTGTCTTTTTACCTTAGAAAGCCCTCAGGACCATGGGTTCTTACTTTGTATCTAATAAATTTTTTTTAAAATTTCCTTTAGTCAAAAATTCACTGAGTGAAGGTGAGTACTATGTACAACCTCTTCCAGGATACTCCTTTATGGATATTCTGGATATTCTGGTCATGCATATACTCAACACCACTGCCAAAATGTTGACAACTTACTCTCAGAAAGATTTATTAGCTACTTTGTTAAACTTTGATTCTTCTCTTTTTCTATTTAGTTTCTACCCTTGAATCACAGCATTTCACATATACATTGCTATACATATCAGAGTTCAGTACAGGATAGAAAAACAACTCCAAATATATATATATATATATATATATATATATATATATATATATATATATATATATTTTTTTTTTTTTTTTTTTTTTTTTTTTTTTTGAGACGGAGTCTGCCTCTGTCACCCAGGCTGGAGCGCAGTGGCCGGATCTCAGCTCACTGCAAGCTCCGCCTCCCAGGTTCACGCCATTCTCCTGCCTCAGCCTCCCAAGTAGCTGGGACTACAGGCGCCCGCCACCTCGCCCGGCTAGTTTTTTGTATTATTTAGTAGAGACGGGGTTTCACCGTGTTAGCCAGGATGGTCTCGATCTCCTGACCTCGTGATCCGCTCGTCTCGGCCTCCCAAAGTGCTGGAACTCCAAATATTTTAAGCAGAAAGAAATTTAACAGGGAATTAATGCTTGATTCACCCTTTTTCCTTGTTATTCATATTCATCCTTAGAGAGTAGCATAATTTTACCACATTAGGATAATCTGCACTTTTGGTATCTTGTCTTTCAATATCTTAATGTTTCAAAATGGTCTGTACTATACATTTGATTATATTTATCATAGATGGTATCATTAATTCATTCAATCCTTGAGTCAATAAATATTTGTGGAATAACTACTATTCACCAGACACTTTTTTCACTCACTCTTGATATCACAGTAAGGAAATCTTCCTCCAAAAAGTAATTAATTTGTGACATAGCAAACCGCAGAAGGGAAAATTTGAGGTAACATGATGAGTTCACTTGTACACATGGTGAACTATGTGTCACTAAGATATCCAAGTAAAGACAACCGGTCAGCAGTTGGACATAAAAGTCTCAAGCTCAGGAGTGGGTAATAGATATATTAGATATTAGAAGCTGTTAGCACAGAAAGGGCATTTGGACCTGAAGTGGGTAATACTGCCTAAGAAATACGTATGAGAAAAGAGAAGAGAGTCTAATGTCAAGCCACCAGTAATGCCATAATAAGCACAAATAAATATATAGTGGATAGGTGGAGTAGCAATATACCAAAAAAGAAATAGGAAAATTAAGTAGAGAGGGGAAAAAAACAGAGGAAAATAAGCAAAGAAAATTGAATTTTTCAATTCAATTTTCAGAGTAGTCTCATTGACTACTCTCAATGAGAGAGTAGTCAGTCTAGTCAAATGCTGCTAAAAAGTCAAACAATTCACAAACTTACAAGTGACCATTTGATTTAGGTACATAGAAATCACTGATGACTTTAGCAAAATTTCAGCGATGTTGTGGAGAAGGAAGCCAGATTGCTGTAGGCTGAGGAGTGAAGTGACACTGAGAGATAGAGAGAACCGGTATAGACATGGGTCTTGGCTAAAGGAGAGGAGAGAGATGTTAAAACTGAAGAGGGATGTTAGACCAAGGAAGAATTATATTTTTGTTTTTGTAAGGTAAGGTTGAGCAGGGAAAAGAGAAAAAGGTGGAAGCAAAGGTACTTGCTCCCTGTAACTGTGTAGAAGATGAAATACAGAACGTGAAGGGGAGATTTAAATTTGAACAAAAGGGTAAGAATCTCTTTTATTTTTATAGGAAGAAATGAAAAGAATATGAGGACAGATTATTTTACTTTAGTGTGTCCCAATCATCAATAACAATCTTCCTGTGTCAAACTATTGGTTTGTCTTAAGTGATGTCCTAAGTGAAACACACAGTACACTAGCTCTGCCTCCAAAGCTTTCTTTCACTTAAGTAATCCACCTACATAGAAAAAATAAATAAATAAATATTGAATAGCATTTTTACACAATAAGATAGCTCTCCCACCCAAGACGCTCAGTTCTTCTGAAAGAAAACTGCTGTTCCTAAGTCACATACAGATAATCAGTGCATTTAAAAATATATGTATAAACACATGGATTTTGGCACTTAATTTACATAATGCATAATATTAACACATAATAGTTTTACATATTTATAAGGTACATGTGTTATTTTGATACAGGTATATAGTATGTAATGCCCAAATCTGGGTAATTGGGATATCTTTCACCTCAAACATTTATCATTACTTTGTAAGCACATGTTTTTAAATAAATTATAGCATACTAATCACACTTTTCTGTACTTTAATTATTTCACTTAGAACCACTTCTTGGACATATTGCTTCTTATCAAAATGTATACATCTATCTTAATGCTTAATGGCTGTGAAGTTTTTTATTCTCTGAATGTAACATGATTTATTGATTCAGTCACCTATTAATAGACATGTATTTGTTTCCAGGATTCAGCTATGAAAAACAACGCTGAAAGCTTATTAATATACATAGAAACTTGCAAAATATACAATATCTGAAAGAAATATTCTGGAAAGTGAAAATGCTGAGTCATAAAGTGTGCACTTTTTTTTTTGTTTGAGACGGAGTCTCGCTCTGTCGCCGGGGCTGGAGTACAGTGGTGCGATCTCAGCTCACTGCAACCTCCGCCTCCCGGGTTCAAGTGATTCTCCTGCCTCAGCCTCCTGAATAGCTGGGACAACAGGTACCCGCCATCACGCCCGGCTCATTTTTGTGTTTTTAGTAGAGATGGGATTTCACCATGTTGACCAGGCTGGTCTCAAACTCCTGACCTCAAGTGATCTACCCACCTCGGCCTCCCAAAGTGCTGGGATTATAGGCGTGAGCCACCGCACCCAGCCTAAGTATGCACACTTTAAATTTTAGTCAATATGGCCACATTTCCCTCCGAAGAGGTATCAGTGCTTTCCTCATTACTGTTGCTTTTGTCTCTATCCTTGGCACCAAGACCTAACTTTTCACTAGTTCTTCAAAATGAGCTTCACAAATTATTTTAGCCACAATGTTTTATGGCTTCATTATGGTGATATGAATACTGTCCATATCAGTGACATTCATTACTGTCAGTTGAGATAATATGGTACATATCCGAAGTAAGACTCTTTCATCAAAGGTGACCGATTGTCTACCCTTTAAATCTACATTGTACACACTTAATAATAAAGGTTAATGACCACATGAAATAAAGATATGGAGTAGGAGAAGGCTGCACCAACTACCCACAATCCATTACAGAACAAACCTAGCACTGCCACTATTTCAATATGGGCATAGATGGATACATGATTCTTCAGAACTCACTAGATCTGTTACCAGGTCAACCAGTTATTCCCCATATAACTCATGACTTCATACAAATCATTTGCTGGAGAACTTTTATATCCTAATTTCTTGAGATGGGCTCTATGTTGTGGCAGATGGCTTTTTGACCTCTTAACTATACACTCAAGTTTTATCTGGCTTGTAGAAGCTCTATGACATTTAGCACAGACTGTATCATACATACTATATGACACAGAAAAAAGGCTCCCAAGGATATATGCTATAAACAAAGGTCTTGCAGTAATGTAATATAAGGGAGTTATAGTTATTGCGATCATTATTATTACTTTTTCATTTTAATTGACATACTAATTATACATATTTATGGGATAAAATGTGATGCTTCAGTACATGTATACATTGTGTAACGATCAAATCAGGGTAATTAGCATATCCATCACCTCAAACGTTTATAATTTTTGCTGTGAGAACATTCAAAATCCTCTCTTCTAGCTATTTTGAAATATTTAGTACATTATTGTTAACTATAGTACCCCTAATGTTCAGAATCCAAATATGTGACAGAGACCTCAGGGATTATTCTTCTCTTTGGTTCTAAGGTGAATTAAGGTTCTAAAATGTTCGTTTGAGCATGCACAATTAGAAATAAGATATGATTTTAATTGAACACCTACCCAACTGAAATACCAAGCCATTAATCAATTTAAATTCTGACCACTTTAATGTAAACAGATTTCTCACCATGGTTTTTTCATACTTCGAGATGTTGGCAATGTTTTCAAGGGGAGTTGTGAAATTCTCAAAAGATTTCAATAATGGGATTAATTTGAATTCAGCTTCTCCTTAAAGTTAATTGGATAGCAACACAGTTGAGAAGGAGCTAAATTATGATATCAACAATGAAACAACACAGAATCCCAACATTAAAATGCCAAATTTTCTTTTTTTTTAACTTGTATTTGAAGTTCAGGGGTACAAGTGAGGTTTGTTACATAGATAAAATTGTGTCATGAGGGTCTGTTGTGCATATTATTTCATCACCCCAATATTAAGCCTAGTACCCATTAGTTAATTTTCCTGATCCTCTTCCTCCTTCCATTCTTCACCATCTGAAAGACCCCAGTGTGTGTTGTTCCCATCTCTGTGTCCATGTCTCATCATTTAGCTCCCACGTATAGGTGAGAACATGCAGTATTTGGGTTTCTATTCCTTTGTTAGTTTGCTAAGGATGAGGGCCTCCAGCTTCATCCATGTCCCTGCAAAGGACAGGATCTCATTCTTTTTGTATGGCTACATAGTGTTCCATGGTATATGTGTGCTGCATTTTCTTTATCCAATCTATCACTGATGGACATTTAGGTTGATTCCACGTCTTTGCTATTATGAATAGTGCTGCGATGAACATACGTGTGAAAAATGGCAAATTTTCAAAAATGAAAATCTTATCATGTCACTTCCATGGATTCAGTCTTTAAATACTACTTCTCACCTATGAGGTCAAGCTCATCCTATTTAGCTTATTTAAATTCCTGCATTTCTAACTTCATCTCCTTTCAGGTCTCTCACATTCACTCTATACTCCATCATACATTAGGATGGTTCTATATGCTCCTCCTTGTGTAACACCAGTTTTCGTAAATTTGAGAGCCCAGTACAAATGTTAGTTACAATTACTTTGCTCTGATTCCCGGGAAAATTAAATTCTCCTTTCTGTGATTACTTTGCACTTAAAAATAAATAAGCAAGACTCATCCTTCTGCTATCTGCAAGAGACCCATTTCAAGTGTATCTTTTCTTTTAGCATATTTTTTTATTTATTCTTTACAATAGGACTTAAAAGAAATTTTATCCCACCAAGGTGTCTCCCATTCATGTATAAATGTTAAACTGTATACATAACTTTCCTCGGGTCAACTTTCATCTCCTTATTTCTGAGGCTATAAATCAGAGGGTTTAAAAGTGGTGTCACCATTGAGTGGAACATGGTCACAAATTTCTGTAGCCCAGGCTGATTGGCTGCCCCTGGGCTTACATTCATAACCATGACTGAGCCATAGAATAGGGACACCACCACCAGGTAGGAGGCAAATGTGGAGAAGATTTTTTTCCTACCTGAACCTTCGGGAGCATGAACCACAGCTCTAAGAACCAGAGTGTAGGATGCAAGGATTTAGAACAAAGTGATGAGGAGTATCACAGCACTGGAAGTGCTACAAGTCAGAGTTGTCTTGGGGACACAGACACATGATATGGCCAGCATTGCCCCTAGTTCACACAGGTAATGATCAATGACGTTTCAACCACAAAATGGAACTTGGGAGACAAGGGTAGCCAGAAGAAACCCCCCACCCAGCAGGCAGACACAAGAGTTCTGCAGACTTTCCTAGTCATTATAGTGGGATAGTGTAGTGGATGACAGATGGCAATATATCTATCAAATGCCACGAGGACCAGGAAAAAGAAATCTGTGGCACAAATGGAGAGGAAGATGTGGAACTGTAAGATGCAGCCCTTATAGGAGATGGTCTTGATCTTGCAGAGGAAATTGAACATGTTTGGCACATTGGAATTGATGGAGCAGATCTCCAGGAAAGAGAAGTTAGCTCATAAGGTATACATGGGGATCTGGAGGTTCTGGTCCCACCACACAGCACAGATAATAGCATCATTGCCCAAAAACAGCCAAGCTGTAGATGATAGAGAACAAAACACAAAGGAGAATTTCTACTTCTTGGCTATACAGGAAGCCCAGGAGGATGAATTCATGAATAGTAGCAGTGACATTACTAATATGTGAAATATGCATTTCTCTCTAACCTGTGATATGTATAGACATAATCAGAACTACATATTAAGTCTTCTATTTTAATTGGAAGTAGGTGGTATTGTAAGTAGAAAATAAAATTGAATGTTAATACTTAGCCAACATAGACAATGTTTTTCAAAATAGCACAATTGGAAGGCAAACAGGAAAACATCATTGGTGTTGGGCATTTTATTTTAAACGTTTCCTCCTGAGTAATTTTTTTCCTGTTTTAGCCTGAAAAATAAAAGAGAGCTAAATCATTATCACATCTTAACTGACCATCTTTATTTAACTTAAATACAGCTAATAAGCTTGAGAAAGGTATTTCTGTCCTTGAGGTGGGCTTGAAATGTTTCATTACCTACATTATCATTTCAGTCTGAATCACAAGGTCTACAAATTCTCCCTATTTAGCTACATCAGTTTAGACAATTACTAGGTCAGTCACAATAATAATGCACATTTCTAATTATATCAGTTAATCCATAAATTAGTCAATCTCCATTTAAAACTCACACCTCCAGATGATTCTGTTAAGAAAGACAACTCCTGGCATTAGAGAATTACTGTTACGCTGTATGGGTGACAGAGAAGTTTGAACACGGAGAAGATTGTTTCAGAAGATTTAAATCAACAATAATGTTTATTCATTATTGAAATATGCAGGCTATGTTATTGAATTAGAAGCATAAGTCTATAAAATAAAAGACAGCTAATAAACAACTAGACATCAATTCATCAATTCACAGCCTAATTTGAGAAATGTAGCATGTGCATTAGAAATATGTTTAGAAATTTCTTTGTTCACATTCACTACAGCCTTCTAGCCCTATTTGCAAAATTTGCCAGTTTACTATTTCTAGAATGATATCACCTACTTTATTTGTTAGTTAGAACAGGTTCTTCACTCATCTATTTTTTCCTAAATATTTTACATTATTTTAAATACCCCTCAATTTTTATTAATTAAACATATAGAGCTTAGTGAAAAAACAGAGGTCTTGACATCTTAATGATTTCTGAGTGGAAAGTCAAAGTGAGTTTTTAAGAATGAAGAGTCATGACAACTCAATAGCAAAAAAAAAAAAAAAAAAAAAAAAAAAAAAAAAAAAAAAAAATGAAAGGCAAAAGGCCCAGTTTAAAGACAGGCAGAGGACTGAGGCATTTCACCAAAAAAGATATACAAATTGCCAAAAGTGTATGAAAAGATGCTCAATCTCACTAATCTTCTGGAAAAATGCAAATTAGAACCACAGTGAGACATTATCTAACAGCTGTTAGGATGGCTAGAATCAAAAAAAAAAAAGTTAACAAGTGCTGGCAAGAATATAGAGAAACTGAAACGTTTATACACTGTTAGTAGGAATGTAAAACCGTGAAGCCACTGTGAAAAACAGAAAAGAAGTTCCTCAAAAAATGTGTTTAATTAAAAATAAAACTACCATATAATCTATCAATCACACTAACCCTGCTGAGATATAGCCAACCTCCAGTGGAATCCAAGGATCCTGTCTGCAGGAAAGAGTCATAAATTTCTAGCATTCACTCACTTCTGGCTTTGATGTATTTATTATTTAAGAAAAATACATCTTCTTTGTCATAGTTACTCCCTTTCCTTTAATGTGTTTGCTTTCTCCCAAGGTTCCAGTAAAAGGAACACTGGGAGATATTCTGGTTGACCTCTAGGGCACACAGATTTTTTTTTAATGAGTTGTGAGAAAGAGGCAGCTTGGATGCACAGTTTCTGGGTCCATTGTGAATGCTTCTTTGAGAACTACTTTTTCAGATGAGAACAGATGTAATTTGGCCGGATCAGTTTCCCTCTTTGTATCACAAACTTCAAAGTAACTGCCTTTTAAATTACCACTGCAGATGAGTAATAAAGATAAAAACAAAGAAAAGGTTCACATATTCTATAACTGGTGCCCCTCCTTCTTTCTTCTTTTTCCCAGTTTTTTTGGTGGCAGTCATGTGTCAGTGCAAACTAAACATGATGGCGCTGGGGCTGTTGCCATTATTTTAGTCAAAGAACATCTTTATTTCTGCCTTCATTTAGTTATTTACCCAGTAGTCATTCAGGAGCAGGTTGTTCAGTTTCCATGTAGATGTGCGGTTTTGAATGAGTTTCTTAATCCTGAATTCTAATTTGATTGCACTGTGGTCTGAGAGACAGTTTGTTGTGATTTCTGTTCAATTACATTTGCTGAGGAGTGCTTAACTTCTAATTATGTCATCAATTTTAGAATAAGTGTGATGTGGTGCTGAGAAGAATGTATATTCTGTTGATTTGGGGTGGAGAGTTCCGTAGATGTCTATTAGGTCGGCTTGGTGCAGAGATGAGTTCAAGTCCTGGATATCCTTGTTAACTTTCTGTCTCATTGATCTGTTTAATATTGATAGTGGGGTGTTAAAGTCTCCCATTATTATTGTGTGGGAGTCTAAGTCTCTTTGTATATCTCTAAGGACTTGCTTTATGAATCTGGGTGCTCCTGTATTGAGTGCATATAAATTTAGGATGTTAGCTCTTCTTGTTGAACTGATCCCTTTACCATTATGTAATGGCCTTCTTTGTCTCCTTTGATCTTTGTTGGTTTAAATTCTGTTTTATCAGAGAATAGAATTGCAACCCCTGCTTCTTTTCTTTTTTTCTTTCCATTTGCTTGGTAGATCTTCCTCCATCCCTTTATTTTGAGCCTATGTGTGTCTCTGCATGTGAGATGGGTCTCCTGAATACAGCACATCAATGGGTCCTGACTCTTTATCCAATTTGCAAGTCTGTGTCTTTTAATTGGGGCATTTAGCCCATTTACATTTAAGGTTAATATTGTTATATGTGAATTTGATCCTGTCATCATGATGTTAGTTACTTATTTTGCCCGTTAATTGATGCAGTTTCTTCATATCATCAGTGGTCTTTACAATTTGGAATGTTTTTGTGGTGGCTGGTGCCAGTTGTTCCTTTCCATGTTCAGTGCTTCCTTCAGGAGCTCCTTTAAGGCAGGCCTGGTGGTGACAAAATCTCTCAGCATTTGCTCATTTGTAAAAGATTTTATTTCTCCTTCATTTATGAAGCTTGGTTTGGCTGGATATGAAATTCTGGGTTGAAAAGTCTTTTCTTTAAGAATGTTGAATATTGGCCCCCATTCTCTTCTGGCTTGTAGGGTTTCTGCCAAGAGATCCACTGTTAGTCTGATGGGCTTCCCTTTGTGGGCAACCTGACCTTTCTCTCTGGCTGCTCTTAACATTTTTTCCTTCATTTCAACCTTGGTGAATCTGACAATTATGTGCCTTGGGGTTGCTTTTCTTGAGGAGTATCTTTGTGGTGTTCTCTGTATTTCCTGAGTTTCAATGTTGGCCTAGGTCAGGGAATTTCTCCTGGATAATATCCTGAAGAGTGTTTTCCAACTTGGTTCCATTCTCTCCATCACTTTCAGGTACACCAATAGAATGTAGATTTGGTCTTTTTACACAGTCCCATATTTCTTGGAGGCTTTGTTTCTTTTTACTCTTTTTTCTCTAACCTTGTCTTTTCACTTTATTTCATTAATTTGATCTTCAATTACTGATACCTTTTCTTCCACTTGATCAAATCAGCTATTGAAGCTTGTGCATGCGTCACGAAGCTCTCGTGCCATGGTTTTCAGCTCCAACAAGTCATTTAAGTTCTTCTCTACACTGTTTATTCTAGTTAGCCATTCGTCTAACCTTTTTTCAAGGTTTTTAGCTTCCTTGCGATGGGTTCGAACATGGTCCTTTAGCTCAGAGAAGTTTGTTATTACCGACCTTCTGAAGCCTACTTCTGTCAACTTGTCAAAGTCATTCTCTGTCCAGCTTTGATCTGTTCCTGGTGAGGAGCTGTGATCCTTTGAAGGAGAAGAGGCACCCTGGTTTTTAGAATTTTCAGCTTTCCTGCTCTGGTTTCTCCCCATCTTTGTGGTTTTCTCTACTTTTGGTCTTTGATGTTGGTGACCTGCAGATGAGGTTTTGGTGTAGATGTTCTTTTTGTTGATGTTAATGCTATTCCTTTCTGTTTGTTAGTTTTCCTTCTAACAGTGAGGTCCTTCAGCTGCAGGTCTGTTGGAGTTTGCTGGAGGTCCAGTCCTTTTTGCCTGGGTATCACCAGCAGAGGCTGCAGAACAGCAAATATTGCAGAACAGCATATATTGCTGCCTGATCCTTCCTCTGGAAGCTTCATCCCAGAGGGGCGCCTGCCTATATGAGGTATCTGTCAGCCCCTACTGGGAGGTGTCTCCCAGTTAGGCTACACAGGGGTCAGGGACCCACTTGAGGAGGCAGTCTGTCCATTCTCAGAGCTCAAACACCATGCTGGGAGCTGCTCTCTTCAGAGCTATCAGACAGGGACATTTAAGTCTGCAGAAGTTGTCTGCTGTTTTTTGTTCAGCTTGCCCTGCCCACAGAGGTGGAGTCTATAGAGGCAGTAGGCCTTGCTGAGCTGTAGTGGGCTCTACCCAGTTCGAGCTTCCCAGCCACTTTGTTTACCTACTCAAGCCTCAGCAATGGCAGATGCCCCTCCCCCAGCCAGGCTGCCGCCTTGCAGTTTGATCTCAGACTGCTGTGCTAGCAGTGTGCAAAGCTCCGTGGGTGCGGGACCTTCCAAGCCAGGCACAGGAGAGAATCTTCTTGTCTACCAGTTGCTAAGACTTTAGGAAAACCGCAGTATTTGGGCTGCAATGCCCCATTTTTCCAGTTACAGTCTGTCACAGGCTTCCCTTGGCTAGGAGAGGGAAATCCCCCAACCCCTTGCACTTCCTGGGTGAGGCAATGTCCCATCCTGCTTCAGCTCAACCTCCAAAGGTGGGTGTACCCACTGTCCAACCAGTCCCAGTGAGATGAACCAGATACCTCAGCTGGAAATGCAAAAATCACCTGTCTTGTGCATAGATCACACTGGGAGCTGCAGACTGGAGCTGTTCCTATTCAGCCACTTTGGAACGGACCTCTATTCTTTTCTTTTTGTGTGTGTGATTGGGTTAATTTGAAAGCTTTATCTTCAATCCCTGAAATTCTTTCTTCTACTTGGTCTAGCCTATTGTTAAAACTTTCCACTGCATTTTGAAATTCCCTAAATGTGTTTTGTACTTCCCAAAGTTCTGATTGGTTTTGCTTTCAAATATCTATCATTTTAGAAAATTTTTCATTCGTATCTTGAATTGTTTTTTGCATTTCTTTATGTTGATTTTCATCTTTCTCTTTCACCTCCTTGAGTAACTTAATAATCAACCTTTTGAATTCTTTTTCTTTCCAACTTTTATGTTCAAAGGGTACATATGCAGCTGCGTTATATGGGTAAATTGTGTGTCACAGGAGTTTTGTGTACAGATAATTTTGTCACCCAGGTAATCAACATAACATCTGAGACGTAGTTTTTCAATTCTTACACTCCTACCACACCCCCCACTGAACTAGACTCCAATGTCTCATCTTTATTCCCTTATCTGTGTCCTTTCTTCGTGCTCATGTGTTCTAAATATTTAGCTCCCACTTATATGTGGGAATATGTGTTCAGTTTTTTTTGTACCTGCATCAATTCACTGAGGATAATGGCTTCCAGCTACATCCATGTTGCTGCAAAGGACATCATCTCATTCCTTTTTATGGTTGCATAATATTCCATGTGCCTTTTGAATTCTTTATCTGACATTGCAAAGATTTCTATCTGGTTTGGATACATTGCTGGAGAGCCAATGTGATCATTGGGGGTGTTATAGAACCATGCTTTATCATATTGCCAGACTTACTTTTCTGGTTCCTTCTTATTTGGGTAGATTGTTTCTTCTAATTATCTTTTAATTTATTTTTTATTCAACTGTGTTTATTTTTTCATTGTTTCTCCTTGAGGGTGACTTTAATGATTATAATTTATTGTAACCTAAGTTGACTCTAGGTGTTTTCAGGGGTGAAGACTCTGTATGAGTTCCTTGTTTATAGAGAGTCTTTGTATAATGGCTTTCTCAGATGGTGGTTGTAGTAACAGTACACTCAGTATGTGAGCAAGTTTACTGTCTCCTGTGGGGTTGGAATGGCAGAGGTCTCTTGAAGCTTATCTCATTCCCCAGTGGTATGCATTTATTCACTTATTTATATTCTTTTCCAGTATTTTATTTACTGGGTTGAACATTTCAGGCTTCAGGCCAGTATAGGAGGTGTCTATGGCTGAAAACTGGCTGTAGCTAAAGCAGGTTGGTAAATGCAAAACCCAATGGTGAGTAGAGATCCCCACCTTGACAGAGGCAGCTGGGGGAGCTCTCAGTGAAACATGTTGATACCCCTTCAGGGAGAAAGGAGGGATCCACCTTGGTTCCCCTACCATGCCAGCAGAAAGCAATCTGCCTCCCAGCCACACTCTTGACCTAGTGTTCCAGCCACTCAGATCAGGCAGGCACCTCTTTTCATCCGCAGGAATGTTGATGTTCCATGTAGAGAAAGATTGTGACTCTACCCTTCATGCAAGCCTGAACCTGAAGGGCACTCCTCCAGTGGAGATGCAGTCACCCTGAAGAGTTCCAGAAAGGCTGTCTGCAGGTGCACTCGCACTGAGCTCCTGTGGGAGAAGCCTCAACTCTGTCTGCAGTGGTGGGAGATGGAGAGAAGCCCCATTATTTAAGAACCATCACTAGCACCAGGGCTGCCTGACTGTTGTGGTAGAGCCCACACCGACTTTCCCCCACTGAGCCCAGCACTGCACCTGTGCCTCTGCTGAAAGAAACTGCCCACAGGTAGAAGGTTCTTGGACTCAAGGCTTGCCATCTGAATTATTTTGTCCCACAGGGTGCTCCCTTGATGTAGTGCACTGCCGCTCACACTAGGAGTCGGAGTCCCTGATAGCCAGATGGGTCCATGTAATGAATTCAAAAACAAGTAAACAAAATAGATTTCCCTTTAAACAGAGAAGGGGTCTCCGAATTACATGCCAAATGGGCAAAGTGTCAAACAGAAAAAGAGTATCTGATGTTTGAAATAAACTCATCAAAGGATGGGTCTTTGGGGTAATGTTAAGCTAGCTGAGGAATCTCAGCAAAAAGATTCCCCTTTAGGGGAGCTGTCTTTAGCATCAAAATAGTTTCACCAGGGGCAGGTAGAGAATTCCAGCTTTCATTCTTATTACTCCTGGGGGTGCAAAGGGGTGGAGTGGGGAGGAAGTTTTGTTTTCTCCACATTTGATCTTAGCCAAAAGGCTGAGAAGCAATACGTCATGTTTTCTCTAACTTAAAAAACAAAAATCCCCAAATGCACTCAAAGTGCAAGCACAAGGGACAGAACTCTGAGCTCCAGGGGAAGTGAAGAGCAGGGAAAAGGCTTATCTGCATTGTTCCCTATTCCAAATCAGTGCCTGAATTCACTCTTTTAACAAAGGCAGGTGCTCATATTTCATTAATATGGACACAGAAACATGAATTTTGAGCATGGAAATGTAAGTTTAAGAAAGTACCTTTCTACCTTACCATTTCTAGCTTTAAAAAAAAATGCACACAAACATTGCTTTCAGATGGTATCAACTGAAAAAGCAAAAGAAAAATTGAAAGATAATTATGTTGCCATCATTTAATCCTTTCTACTACTGCCATAATTTTTTATCTTTATTCGAAACTGCAGCATTCTCCTTTAAATAAAACTTACTAAAGTAAAACCCAAAATACAAACTAATGCCATCTTTTATTGTTTCTTTTAAGAAAGAAAACTAAGACTGAGGATATGACTTCTTCCAATGAGAGGAGAATAACAGTATAGGTTTTTTCCAGAAGCTGACAGTTATTCCTCATAACACTGCATTCATTTTTTAAACTTAACTTCTAATCCCTGCCTAAGTTTATGAAATGGTATCATTCATCTAAAAGCAAAATACAGCTTTTAGGATGCCCTGTTGGGAATTTTCTTTCTCCTCAACCCTGGCTGACACAGAGGCTGACTTCATTGGCTTTAAATCCAAGTAGCAATTGAAGGAAAGATGATATCCGACAACCTACATGGTAAGTCAAATGGTACAAGAGGGCGCTTACTAGCACCTGGGAACACTCTAGGAATAGCAAAGGTCACAAAAAGTGCCTAGGGAAGGTAGGAAATCCAGAAGAGTGAGTATCTTCAAAAACAATATTTTATAGTGATTGTTTTTCTCAGCTTATAAAAGTAATATATGTTGCTTATAGGAATTTTGAGAAACATAGACCTGTATGCATAAAGAAGAAAATTACAGAACCTGTCATCTGACCTTGTAATACTTGCCCCTGTTAATTTTAAGTTTTATTTCTTTACAGGAATTTTTCTGTTCCTTTGTGTTATCTACTTTTTCTACAACAATGTATATAAAGACTATACAAACTCACTATGCAAAGAACTCTGTACAAAGATTACATAAGAAACTACATAAACCTTAGCTACGCAAAGTCAGCGTTACCTTATGGCTTATTAGAAATGTAGAATCCCAAACCCCATTCATTTCTTTTGAGTCAGAATCTACATTTTAACAAGCTCCTCAGGAAATGTTTCTGCACTTCTATAATTAACTTCTTTATTATTAATTTTTCCACATTTCCAATTTCTATTTAATGGGTATAAATGTTTAAAAGCTCTGAGTATTTTTAAGTGTCCCAAAAGAAAATTTTTGACAAGTTTATATTCCCTCCAGTAATTTTTCTGAGCATCGTTTTATTGCACATCCACCAACAGTGGTGTCATAATTATTCATCTTTGCAAAAGAGAAATTATATATCTCATATCTAAATTAACAACTTTCATCTAGAAATGTGAAAGTTATTGACTTAACTCTCAAAATATACACTGAAATTTTATATTCACTTTTTTAAATGCCCCTTAATTTTATTGAAAAGAATAATAGTTCCAATTTTAAAAGCATTTTAGCATGCACGTATATAAATATATGTTCCAAAATATCCATTGCATTGAAAAGCATATAAAAACATAGTACTCACTTAGTAAATTTTTGTTAGATTTTTGAAGTGGTTTAGGCCAGTAATCAGCTATAAAGTAGAATAAAATTTTTAAAAGCCTGAAAAGATTGTATCTATCACATGTCTGCTCAATAAATGGTAACAAGGTGACATTTTATATAAAATGAACTAACATTCATGATGAAATAGTAATCAAAAAGTTAATGCTGTTATTTAAAGCATTTTTGCTAAAAATATGTTAAGAAATATTGCTCTTTAATTACACAAGTGCTGAAATTGTATCAGATGAATGATACTGTAGCCAGTTCTTAAATTACCCAATATCAGAAATCTCAAGTCATCATGTCATTTTAGAAGTAACCCTAAGGGGAAAAAAATTGGAGAGAGACAGAGATAGAAACAGAGACAGACAGAGAGGGAATGGTGAAATAAAGTGGTTATAAAGAAAGAATGGGCCGGGCACGGCTCACGTCTGTAATCCCAGCACTTTGGGAGGCTGAGGCGGGCGGATCACAAGGTCAGGAGATCAAGACCATCCTGGCTAACACGGTGAAACCTCGTCTCTACTAAAAAAATAAATAAATAAAATAAAAAAATAAAAAATAAATAAAAATTAGCCGGGCATGGTGGCGGGCGCCTGTAGTCCCAGCTACTTGGGAGGCTGAGGCAGAAGAATGGCGTGAACCTGGGAGGCGGAGCTTGCAGTGAGCCGAGATCGCGCCACTGCACTCCAGCCTGGGTGACAGAGCGAGACTCTGTCTAATGAAAAAAAAAAAAGAAAGAAGGAAAGAAAGCATAGCTTTCTCTACGAAATTTGGTGATCTTGTCCCTGGACCAAGACCTAAACAAAAAGGTCTTTCAAACTTCAGCTGATTGCATTGTGGTGAGAGGGTCTTCCTGCTTGCAAGGTTTATGAGTACAAAGGAGAACAAAAAAGACTGGGCCATCTCCTGCCCTCAGAAGAGAGAGGCACTGGACCCATCCTAAACTAGAATACGAGCAGTTCCAAAGGATTATCTCCATACCAGAGAAAAAAGAACAAAAGTGTAAAAGACAATTGACATGAAAATCCAGCAAATCTCAATTGCTTTAAATAGTGTAAGTTCCCCCAAACACAGGCAAATGAAATCGAAGGGTGCTGAGAGAATTTACAGATGTGATTTCAAAACCATTATTGATTTTCTTAAAGAAACCTGGAGAATGGAAGAAAATTTTTAAAAACTTAAATTGAGCCAAAGTATTTTAATGCCTTAAAGTACAAAAGTTGCTTCTATTTAATAATGTATGACAGAATGTTTTCCAGAGATACAATGTCATTTTTTTTCTTACAGTCCAGAGGTCTTTTTTTTTTTTTTAAACACCTATTATGCTATGAATTCATAGGGAATAGGTTCCAGCAGCTCAGGCTCCTTTCTACTGGTTCTCACAAAGTGTGCTTCTCTGGGTGGCACATGGTGGCAAGTTGAACCCAGGTACCTTTTTCTTTGACTTCTTTCTTTTTCTGATCATTTTCGCGTTTCAGGAAGCTATCTTGGCTCTTAGAGTGCTGAATGTGTTCAAAACGCATGTTAATTCTCTTGGCAAGAATCTTGCCCTTCGTTTGTTTACAACAATGCCAACAGCATACTGGAGCACACTGTAGACTCTTCCAGTTTCGCCATGGTGACACTTGTGGGGCATTCCTTTTTGAATAGCACCCCTTCCCTTGATGTCTACAATATCACCTTTCTTATAGATTCGCATATGCGTAGCCAAAGGAACAACCCCATGTTTTCTAAAAGGCATAGAGAACATATATCTGGTGCCACTCCTCTTTCTCTTTGTGTTCATCATTTTGGTGAAGTACTGGAAGATGGTGGTTCCGGCCGAAAGGCTACAATGTCATTTTCAACACCTTTGTACCATTTATCTATTTTTAGCTTAGCTATCTGTATACAAGTGTTGCTAACAGGAAATGTTAACATGAAAAGGCATTTTTTCATGTCCTACATATTTTAATCAGACTTATATGAAACATACAAGAAATGTTTCTCAAATAAAATGGAAAGGAAAGCTAATGCTTTGAAAGTCAATGCAAAGCAAAAAAGATCTCAATAGACTGAAACCATTGGTACAAATCAATCATTAACCTCCCTCTCTTCAAAAACTCAACGACACGAGTATCAGATAGGGCCAATCTGATTTTAAATCAATCTATTTGTCTTGTGGGCAACTCTCAGTGCTTTAGTAAAATGCAAAACCTCAATAAAAGTCAAAAGCATAAAGTAATTGACCACAAAAACTAATGTTCACTTAAGTCTGCATGAGTTTCTAAAGCAAAAAAGGTTATAGCACCTCTGCTCTGTGTCAATCACACAGTATAAGGGGTATTATGTTCAGTTTTAGTACATCATATTTTCAGAAAAACATGATCAATCAAAGGAAGACTACCAGGACGATGAGCATCTGGAAATCACACCATATTCAATTGAAGAAACCAAGAGTGCTCAGTCTAAATAGAAAAGACTCAAAGAGGACATGGTTGCCTTCCTCAAATATTTTTCAATGCTGCTGTATAGATTTATTCTGAGCACAATATAGCAAAAAGAACAAATTATGCCCAGTGTTGCCACTTACTGTGCATCTGGGATGGTTACTCAACCCTCCTGTGGCTCAGTTATTACTTCTGTAATTATTGGAAGAGGAAGAAGGGTAATGCATATGCAAAATCCTAACAGAGTATGTGCATAGGATGGGCATGTTATAAGTGTTAGTTTCCCCTTTCTGAGGCAGAAGTGAGACCAAAACAATAAATCAACACTGACATCTCAGTTTAGCTTTAGCCAGCCACCTATATGTATTGTCTATCATGTTCTCCAAAGCTGGCTGCACCAGGCAGCTGAGTGAGAATGCAGAAAGGAAATTTTGAATTTTTATTTTTATTTTAATTCCAATAAAACTTTTTCAAAACTTTATCAATTTTTATTATGTTGATGGACGGTAGTTTATAGATAATTTGTAAGTGAATAGTCTTATATAGAAGGCTATACTCAGTAACTGTATTGTTGTGGTGTCTGATCAAAACAGAAGTAGAAACCACTGGCCTAGTCTATACCCGCTTCCCTATGACCAGGAAAGTGTGCTTGCTCTCCTGGGGAGGAATTGGGAAGAATAATTCCCTCTGGATATGTGATTTGTGCTAATCCTCACAGGATGGCAGAAAATGACCTCAGAGGCCAGAAATATCTCCAACACTGTGAGTGACTTCATCCTCCTGGGCTTCTCTTGCCGCTGGGAAATACGGATCTTCCTCTTTTTCACATTCTTTGTGACTTACATACTGACTCTCCTTGGAAACCTGGCTATCATGTGTGCAGTGAGCAGGGACCACCGGCTCCACACCCCCATGTACATTCTGCTGGCCAACTTCTCCTTCCTGGAGATATGCTATGTCAACTCTGATGTGCCCAACATGCTAGCCAACTTCCTTTCCAAAAACAAAACCATTTCCTTTGCTCGATGCCTCCTCCAGTTGTACTTCTTCTTCTCACTGGGCACAACTGAATGCTTATTTCTCTCCATCATGGCCTATGACCGGTTCCTGGCAATCTGTCGCCCCCTACACTATCCTACTGTCATGACTATAAAGTTTTGTAGCAGCCTGATCATCTTTTGCTGGGTCTACGGTTTCCTCTGGTTTCTAGTCCCAGTTATACGCATTACCCAGCTGCCATTTTGTGGCCCAAACGTGATTGATGACTTTCTATGTGACCTCAGTCCCCTGCTGGCCCTGGCATCAGCCTGTGTCCCAATCCCAGGGACTGTTCTCATATGCGGCACCATGAGTTCCCTCCTCATCTTTGCCACCTTTTTCTACATTATTGGCTCCTATACCCTGGTGCTGAGGTCTGTGATGCAGGTACCCTCTGCTGCTGGCCGGAAGAAGGCCTTCTCCACTTGCTCCTCACACCTGGCTGTCGTGTTTTTATTTTATGGCTCAGTCATGATGACATATGTGAGCCCAGGGTCAGGACAAGCAGAAAGCATGCAGAAGTTCACAACTTTGTTCTACTCAGTTTTGACCCCTTTGTTCAATCCCATGATCTACAGCCTCCGGAATAAAGAAATGAAGGATGCCTTGAAGAAAGTTCTAGGAGGCTCCTAAAATTGGTCTGTGATGTTAGTGAGGTATTCCCAAGTAAGTTCAGACTGTGAGCCCCCTAGCGGTGAAGAGCTGAGAAACTGGCAAGTAGATGTGAACTTTTCAAAGGACCCATTTCAAAATCCTCAATGCCATGTTATCAATGAAGCCTTTCCCCAGGCAGAATTAATTGCCTCTTCTACAGCACATTACCTGCACTTCTATTTAACATGTCTTTCATTCTTTCTTGTATTACACTTAGCTATTTACAAATGTGTCTTCACATGCCTCCCATCCTTATTAGATTTTAAGTTCCTTGAGAGCAGGAATTATGTTTTATTAATTTCTGTAAGTCCAGAACCTAACACAGTACCTAGCGTATATGTCAATAATATCAATTTAAATAAAACAAATATATTTCTTCATATTTCCTTATTAATTTCTATCATTTTTCATGGTCAGGACAATATCTAAAAAAAAACATACAAACTCTGTAACAGTCTAAATTTTATATGTTTTATACATGAAATGAAAAGAACTTTCATATAAGAACATGAAGTCAACCTTGACTGGTAGGACGAGCCATTACCTGATAATCAAATCAATGGAAAAGTTTTACCAGATGAAAGTGAATGTCTAAGAAATCATCTCCTTCCTTCCCCTTGTCAATCCCTTTGTCAAGTTGCATTATTTCATTTTCTTCTTACTAACCATGCTTCCACATATTTTAAAATATGTCCCACAATCCTTGCTACTGAAAGTGTGGTCTTTGATCATCAGCTGGGCATCACTGGAGAGCTTTTTAGAAGGCAGGATCCAAGGACTCTATCCTAGGCCTATTGAATCAGAATCTGTGTTTTAAGGACATCCTTAGTGGATTTATTTGCACATTAAAGTTTAAGAAGCATTTATCTACAAGAAATTATCTGAAAGAGTCACAGTAATCACAACCACATGTAGGACTTCCTATTGACACCTACCTTTATTTGAACAATAGTTCTCAACCTACTGACTCAGAATTGGGGTTGGAGCCAAAGTGCAAGCATTTTGAAAAGTTCCCTCAGAAGATTGTAATAAACAGAGAGGGTTAAGAACCACTGCATTGGAATTTAGGAATTTCCGCACTCTACAATAACACAAGATAAGACCATATCTACATTTCTTTTCTTTTCAAAACCCACCCTGGTACCAATCAACCAAATTAGATTTAAATAATGTTTCTGGACCAAACTAAGGGTCGGGCTGCTATTTCGCTGGCCCAATAATGAGATGCAGATAAACTGGGAAGGAAGAGAGTTTTTATTTCTGTAACTAGGTACAGGGAGAAGGCCTAGAAATTATCGCCAGACCAACTCAAAATTTCAAAGTTTTTCAGACCTTATATACCTTCTAAGCTATATGTCTACATGTGAGTGGGGTGCATTCATCTAAAGACATAGTGATTAACTTCTTTTAATCTATAACTAAGGTCTGTATCCTGAAGACCTTCTGCTAGAGCCTCAGTAAGTTTACTTTATCTAAATGGATTTAGGTGCTGAGGTGATTACCCTTATCTTGTCTCCTGCTAAATCACAGAGGTTGGGGGAGTTTCTTCAGACCTCCAATAAACTTGTTTGTAGAGTACTGGGGAGTTTCTTCAGACCCCCAGTGAAACTTGTTTAATGCTGTGTATGTCCCGTTAAGAATTCCTTCATTATTTTGTCATGCTTTAAGGCCCAGGAAAGGCCTAGGCAAAACTCTTGATGGGTTTTTGTTACATTCCAGCCTTTGTTTAAGGGCATTGGCTTTTTTAGCTTCAAATATTTAACTTTACCACTCAGTCAGTATGGAAACAGTTGTGATGGAGGCCTGTGTCAGTGAAACCTGGCCTGCCACAATAAGATGTGTTATAACCCAACTATAGTGTTCGTCCCTTTCCTAAAAAATGTTGTATCCAATGTGGAGGAATAGGAATACTTTTACACTGTTGGTGGGAGTGTAAATTAATTCAACCATTGTGGAAGACAGTGTGGTGATCCCTCAAGGATCTAGAACTAGAAATACCATTTGACCCAGCAATCCCATTACTGGGTATATACCCAAAGGATTATAAATCATGCTACTATAAAGAAACATGCACCCATATGTTTATTGTGGCACTACTCACAATAGCATAGACTTGGAACCAACCCAAATGTCCATCAGTGATAGACTGGATTAAGAAAATGTGTCACATATACACCATGGAGTACTATGCAGCCATAAAAAAGGATGAGTTCATTTCCTTTGCCAGGACATGGATGCAGCTTGAAACCATCATTCTCAGCAAACTATCACAAGGACAGAAAACCAAACACTGCATGTTCTCACTCATAGGTGGGACCTGAACAATGACATCACTTGGACACACGGCAGGGAACATCACACACGGAGGCTTCTCGGGGAGTGGGGGTGTTGGGGGGATAGGATTAGGAGAAATACCTAATGTAAATGATGAGTTGATGGGTGCAGCAAACCAACATGGCACATGTATACCTATGTATCAAACCTGCATGTTGTACACATGTACCCCAGAACTTAAAGTATAATTTTAAAAAATGTTGTGTCCAAAATAGGTGTCTCTTTTGAATGTTCTTTATATGCTTGTATTTGGAAGATTACACATAGTAAAAAGGATTGAGAATATGAAGAAAAGTTTGTGTGGCAACTTATGCAATCATTCATTTAAAATATTTCTGAGAAAAACTATCTCAGCATTGTACTAGCTTTTGGATTATCCCAGATTATCAAAATTTCCTTCCTTCCCTCGGGGAGATCACAACTCTACAATGGAAATAAACTTTTTTAACCTTTCTTGTTCAGTAACAGTTTGATTGAAATATAATTCATATACCATACACTTCACCCTTTTAAAGTGCACAATTCAGTGTTTTTTAGTTCATTTACATAGTTGTGCAACTACTACCACAATAAACTTTAGGATAATGTCACCACCCACTTCCCCGCCCCCCAAAAAAAATTCCAAACCCATTAACAGTCACTCCCTGGAAACCACTAATTTACTTTCTGTCTCTATGGATTCACCTATTCTGGGTATTGTCCTAATACCAAAACCAGGAAAGGACATAACAAAAAATAGAACTGCAGACCAACATCCCTGATGAACATAGATGCAAAAATCCTTAACAAAAAACTAGCTGACTGAATCCAACAGCATATTGAAAAGATATTCCACCACGATCAAGTGGATGTCATACCAGGGATGCAGGGATGATTTCACATATGCAAGTTAATAAATGTGATACACCACATAAACAGAATTAAAAACAAAAATCACATGATCATCTCAATAGACTCAGAAAAAGCATTCGACAAAAATCTAGCTTCCCTTTATGATCAAAACTCTCAGCAAAATTGGCATACAAGGGACATAATTCAGTGTAATAAAACCCGTTTATGACAAACCCACAGCCAACATAATACTGAATGGGGAAAAGTTGAAAGCACTCCCTCTGAGAACTGGAACAAGACAAGGATGCCCATTGTCACCACTTTATTGAACATAGTACTAGAAGTCCTAGCCAGAGCAATCAGACAAGAGAAAGAAATAAAGGGCATCCAAATCAGTAAAGAAGAAGTTAAGCACTCTTTGCTGATGATACGATTGTATACCTGGAAAACCCTAAACACTCCTCCAAAAAGCTCCTAGAACTGATCAATGAATTCAGCAAAGTTTCAGGACACAAAATCAATGTACACAGATCAGTAGCCCTGCTATACACCAACTGTGACCAAGCCGAGAATCAAATCAAGAGCTCAACCCCTTTTACAATAGCTGCATGCAAACACACACACACACACACACACACACACACACAACTTAGGAATATACCTAACCAAAGAGGTAGAAAACAAAGGAGTATTCCTCTACAAGAAAAACTACAAAACACTGCTGAAAGAAATCATAGACAACATAAACAAATGGAAACACATTCCATGCTAATGAGTGGGTAAAATCAATATTGTGAAAATGATCATACTGCCAAAAGCATTCTACAAAGTCAATGCAATTCCCACCAAAATACCACCTTCATTGTTCACAGAACTAGAAAAAAAATCCTAAAATTCATATGAAACCAAAAAAGAGCCTGCATAACCAAAGCAAGACTAAGGAAAAAGAACAAATCTGGAGGCATCACATTGCCTGATTTCAAACTACACTATAAGGCCATAGTCAACAAAACAGCATGGCACTGGTATAAAAATAGGCACATAGACCAATGGGACAGAATAGAGAACCCAGAAATAAACCCAAATATTTACAGCCAACTGATCTATGACAAAGCAAACAAAAACATAAAGTGGGGAAAGGACACCCTATTCAACAAATGGTGCTTGTATAACTGGCTAACCATACGTAGGAGAATGAAACTGGATCCTTATCTTCCACCTTCTACAAAAATCAACTCAAGATGGATCAAGGACTTAAATCTAAGACCTAAAAAAATAAAAATTCTAGGAAATAACATCAGAAAAGCCCTTCTAGACATTGGCTTAGGCAAGGATTTCATGACCAGGAACCCAAAAGCAAATGTAATACAAACAAAGATAAACAGATGGGCCTTAATTAAACTAAAGAGCTTTTGTACAGCAAAAGGAAAAGTCAGCAGAGTAAACAGACAATCCACAGAGTGTAAGAAAATCTTCACAATCTATAAATCCAACAAAGGACTAATATCCAGAATCTAAAACAAACTCAAACAAATCAAAAAGAAAAAAAAAATAATCCCATCAAAAAGTAGGCTAAGACCACGAATAGACAATTCTCAAAAGAAGAATTGAGAATCCAAATGGCAAACAAACATATGAGAAAATGCTCAACATCATTAATGGTCAGGAAATGCAATCAAAACCACAATGCAATACCACCTGACTCCCACAAGAATGGTCATAATCAAAAAATCAAAAAATAACAGATGTTGGCATGCATGCAGTAAAAAGGGAACATATCTACACTGCTGGTGGGAATGTAAACTAGTACAACCACAAAGAAAACAGTGTGGAGATTACTTAAAGAACTAAAAATAGAACTACCATTTGATCCACCAATCCCACTACTGGGTATCTACCCAGAGGAAAAGAAGTCATTATACAGAAAAGATACTTGCACATGCATATATATAGCCACACAATTCGCAATTTCAAAAATGTGGAACCAGCCCAAATGCCCATCAATCAACGAGTGGATAAAGAAACTGTGGTGTATGTATATGATGGAATACTACTTAGCCATAAAAAGGAATGAATTAATGGCATTCGCAGCAACCTGGATGGGATTAGAGACTATCATCCTAAGTGAAGTAATTCAGGAATGGAAAACCAAACATCGTATGTTCTCACTCATAAGTGGGAGCTAAGCTATGAGGAAGCAAAGGCATAAGAACGATCAATGGACTTTGAAGACTCAGAGGGAAAGAGTGGGAAGGGGGTGAGGGATAAAATACTATAAATTGGATTCCGTGTATACTTCTCGAGAGATGGGTGCACCAAAACCTCGCAAATCACCACTAAAGAATTTACTCATGTAACCAAATACCACCTGTTCCCCCCAAAACCTATGGAACTAGAATATTTTTAAAAATAAAGATAAAGACACATATATTCTCAGATCAATCCAAGAAATGGAAAAGGGATATAAAAAGAACATAAAAGAGACAAAGAGTAATACAGATACTCCTGAACACTATTAAACTGATGAACCTCCTCATCTACTTTTCCAGTTCACTTTCTCCACAGGGCTTGACCCTCCCACTGCAAGTCATTCATAGTGGTGTTTGCAATGTACTGAATGTTTATGTTCCTCTAAAATTCATAGACTGGGCCGGGCGCGGTGGCTCACGCCTGTAATCCCAGCACTTCAGGAGGCCGAGGCGGGTGGATCAGGAGGTCAGGAGATCGAGACCATCCTGACTAACACGGTGAAACCCGTCTCTACTAAAAATACAAAAAACTTAGCTGGGCGTGGTGGTGGGCGCCTGTAGTCCCAGCTACTCGGGAGGCTGAGGCAGGAGAATGGTGTGAACCCGGGAGGCGGACCTTGCAGTGAGCTGAGATCGCACCACTGCAGTCCAGCCTGGGCGACAGAGCGAGACTCCGCCTCAAAAAAAAAAAAAAAAAAAAAAAATCATATGGGGAAATTCTAACCCCTAAGATGATGGTATTAGGAGGTGGAGTATTTGGGAGGTGATTAAGTCATGAAGACAGCCCCTTCAGAAATGGCATTAATGTCCTCATAAAAGAAACCCAAGGAACCTGTTGCCCTTCCACCACATGTGGAAGGACACAGCAAGATGGCACCATTTATGAACCAGGAAGTAGGCCCTCCCCAGAGTGAATTTGCTGGCACCTTGATCTTAGACTTTCCAGCCTCAAGAACTGAGAAATCAATTTCTATTGTTACAAGCTGACCAGTTTATATGGTATTTTCTTATAGAAGCCCAAATGGACTAAATACGCTTTGACATTTTCTGGAGGGTAAAATTACTTCTACACACGTTGTTGGAGCTGCCACTGTGTGCTTGGGTGGTTTGGTTTTATCAAGATGTAGAGACACCTGCAAGAAATCTGGGAAGTGGGACAGAAAAATTAAGGAGGCTTCACTGCAGACTGCCATATTTACCAGGCTGAGGACTTTGAAATATTTTGAAACACAAATGGAAACAGGGAAGTGAGCTTCATTCATCAGTGTTTTAAATGAAAACTTATGACACGGTCGGGAGAATGAAGAGATAAGACATCAGTTGTGTTAAATGATCTGCCCCTCTGATAAGGATAGGAAACCTCAGCACCCTGCTCCAGTTATATCTGGTCAAAGAGGGCTCTGGTTTAACTGACTATAGCTAGGAACATACTTTGACTTGGAAAGTGTCCCTAGATGTAGCTGTCTTCTTAGAGAGATCTAAATGAAGTCTCATGGAGAAACTTTCTGCTTCACGGCCACCTTATTCTATGTTAGGTTTGTGAGTGCCATTTAGTCAAAGATCTCAGAAATACCTGATGAACAAGTTGTGTTTATCACTCAGCATAGGAAGGGATAACATATTTCAAAGGGGAATCCTGGAATGTCTCAGTATGAAGATGTTAGAAAGAACCTATTACAGGATTTGTGCTATGGTTAGGTGATTTCGGGGAGGGTCTAAGGAAGTGGTAGTTTGCTCCAGTTGGATGCTGTCAGAAAGCAAGGGCAGTTCTATGAGTAGGGTTTTTGTTTGTTTGTTGTTTTTTGTTTTTTACTTTAAGTTCTGGTATACATGTGCAGAAAGTGCAGGTTTGTTACATAGGTATACATGTGCCATGGTGGTTTGCTGCACCTATCAACCCGTCATCTGTTTTAAGCCCCACATGCATTAGATATTTGTATGACTAGGTATTTTAACAAATCTAATCTATACAGAAAGCAGAGAAGAAAGAGAATAAAGCTGTAATTGGCTTTTTTCTGAAAGATAGCAGTCACTTATTTTAGAATGTTTGATACTTTACGGATAGCAGTAATCTTGTTTTTGTCTATTAGACAAGATAATGAAGTGGTCTTGTTTTGTCTCATTTTATTACTGTCTCAGAGAGAACTTGACTGAGGGTGTATTCTGTGAGATTACATCCAACAAAAAAATAGCTATGAGTGTCAAACCAGCTTGAATATCTTGGAGATTTGCTGTAATATCAAATAAGTTATAGATGTCTGGGGCTGTTTTTCTACCTTCGAGCTTGTAAGATTTTTTCATTGGCCACATGGTAGAGACAGTTAGGGAGTTAGAGATATGTTATTGGTTGATTGGTTAATCAGTCAATTGATTTATTAATATTGTGTTCCACCTGTGAGAGGTTTGAAGAAAGACAAAGGCACTATTTCAATTTTCTTAGAAAAAATAAACAGAAATTAAGGAATGCCCCAAGGGATGTAAATAACAAGCACAGAACTGTCTCTTGACACTGTTCTCCTTTTAAAAGCAGAAAATGTGTCCTCAAGGATCAGAATATACAGGCTCACTTACTTCTGGGAGGATATATTTATACCCCTCCATCCTTCAGCAAACAAAGTCAAGAATCCTTATCAGATTTTCCACCCTTTTTCTCTTCTCTAATTATTACCAAAAAGACGACCACTTTACTCTAAGAAAATATAAAAGAACTGTCTGAGAATCTTCGTTTGGGACTTCCATTGCTGATACAGGTAAAAAGATGGTAGACTTTCCAGCCTTGAGAACTGAGAAATCAATTTCTATTGTTACAAGAATAGAAAAGTCATAGAATAGTTGCAGAATCTGATAGCCTCTACCCACACCTCTCTTTGAATTCACCACAACCACACACATACAACCAATATTTCTTAAGCTCTTACTGATCAGGCACTGGTCAAGGTACTCCATTTCATACAGTAATCTTTGCAACAGCCCTTAAAGAAGGCATAATTATGACCATTTTATAGTTAAGGAAACTAAGAAAGTATTAACTTCCTACGACTAGTAAAGAAAACTCTTGACTCTAAATCCAGGACTTTTTCTATCTTGTACAGCTGCCTGCCACTTGTCCCAATCTGGAAAATTATCTTATCCTTACTATTTAAAGAACTTTCTAGAAACAGATTGCCCAACATTACAGACATGGCAGCCCCCTCACTGAACCTGCGCAAACAAACAAGACGAGGCAGGTGTGTTGTCATGAGACATCTCTGGGCTGGCTGAGGAGTGGGGGTCAACCAAGTTAGATGTCCAGACTTCTACTGTATTGAACTTTGGGGGAACACTAAAGTGTCAGGGAAATGCCTTCGTATCACACTGCATGTGACACAGCTTGGCTTATTCGATCATAGTCTAGCTTCACCCCGCTTTCTGGGGTTGACTAATTTAATGAGTAAACAGATTTTTTAAGTAGTTTTTGTTGTTAATTAACTTGGTCCAAGCAGCCTGCGTACAAAAACACAATGTTGTGCCCGTGTTCACAGTGCCCTCTACAGTCAAAGCAGGGTGAATCAGCTAGATTTTTTCTTTTTCTTTTGTTTTGTTTTTTTACTTTCTTTTCTTTTTTTTTCAATCCAGCTGGGATTTGTGGCAGGTAAACATCATAGTTTCTTCTGCACAGAAGAGATAAGTAATAAAAAGTGAGTAACAATACAGTCTGGTTAAGACTGTTAACTCAAAAGAACATAAAGTCATTATGCAAAAGTATAACCACCCAAAGTCATTCTGCCTTGAAGTGTTCCCAAACAGTGATTGGGAAAGGATGCAAAAATACGTAAAGTTTTTTTCTTATTTTCAAGTTTCCTGCTAAACCTATCTTAACATTGGATCACTAATATCAGGTTCTACTGTTTATATAACTAGAATAGGAACCAATGGACTTTGCAGACTCATATTCCCAACCAGACAATCAAAGACTTGTTTCAACAAGACAAAGTTAAACCTGATTCTATTCCTCAGCTCTATCTACCCTTGATGGATGGGGAACTATTTCAACAGAAGTGAGAAGCAGCTACCTACTATTAATTTGAACATTCTACTCCTAAAATTGGTAAATTGCATTACCAAATAGCATGAATCAATGAGTTAGTTCACTATCTCAAAAGAGAAAAGTGATTTCAAATAGTTCCAAGGGTCTTTTGTTCCACAGACACACAATCTGAGTCATCCTTGCCCAAAAGTATTGTGTGGATGTGATCCCTTTCTGGGAAATAAGAAAGTGTATTTATTTATTCATTCATTTTATGGATATTTATTGAAAGCTTTCTCAGTACAAAGCACTGTGCTAATGCCTAATCATCTCTGGTAAAGTAACTTCTCAAATTGATTTCAAGCCCATGACAAAATTATATTTGAAACTTGATGCTCAGGAAGATGCTGTTGAGTGAGTCAGTTCAAAGAATTCTCCCTGGGTAGGGGCATATAGGAAAAGTAAAAGGTACAGTAAAGAAGGCCTGGTTTAAATAGTAAGATTGATAACAGAACTCATCTCGACAGTCAATGAACTTCCCAGAGAGGTTATAAATTACATCATGCCTTGAAATGTTCTCCTCGGCCACGCTTGAGGACAGTTTTCTTTATCACTTCTGCAATATTTTATCTTGAAAGCAAAACGATTTTGATATAACCACCTACTTTAAATAAAAGTACTACCAAGAAGAGAACGGTCCACGTAATCCACGGTAATATTACCAAAAGAAAAAAAAAAGAAATTGTTAAAATGTAATCTATATATCATTCTGAAGACACGAGTAAATACAGACTTTAATGTTAGAGAAGGATATTGACAATGAGAACTCTAATATACTGCCAATGGTAGTGAAAAATAGTCCAATAACTATAGAAAACTTTAGCTTAATTTTCTACAGTTGAAGATACACACCTCCTATGATCCAGCTAATAGAAATGCATGTACATGTGAACCAGGAGAGAGAAACGATATGGTCATAGTGTAGTGGGAAATCAGAGACTGGAGAGACCAACTGCAGTTCAGGGGCGTATATTTTCGGTGTACATAGGCTCAGCGGACATGCATCCTGAAAGTGAGCAGCAAAGAAAGAAAACGAACGCCTTGGGCCGGGTGCGGTGGCTCAAGCCTGTAATCCCAGCACTTTGGGAGGCCGAGGTGGGCGGATCACGAGGTCTGGAAATCTAGACCATCCTGGCTAACACGGTGAAACCCCATCTCTACTGAAAATACAAAAAATTAGCCAGGCGCGGTGGTGGGCGCCTGTAGTCCCAGCTACTCGGGAGGCTCAGGCAGGACAATAGTGTGAACCCAGGAGGCAGAGCTTGCAGTGAGCCGAAATCGCGCCACTGCACTCCAGCCTGGGCGACAGAGCAAGACTCCGTCTCAAAAAAAAAAAAAAAAAAAAAAAGAAAGAAAGAAAAAGAAAACAAATGCCTTTTATGCACCTTGAGGCGGGAATTACATGATACAGGAAGCTGGCTTACAAAAGCGAGAACAAAGCAATTAATTATCAGGTGACATTCTTAGGACTCAGCTTATATCTTGGGAAAACATGTCTTGCAACTCATGCTTATCTATCTTGTGACCTTGCAGCTGCACAGCAAGAAAAACAGCAGCTTACAGAACTTAGAAAATACGTGGGGGAGAGAGATGGTTAATGGTTCACAGACCTTACAGAGGAGCAGTTAATCTTCTTTCTTAACTCTTACTTCAGGGGAGGGGGGCTACTTCATGCCCATTCTAGCTTAACCTTACACTGTAAATTTATTTTCTTTTAATTTTTCCACTTTAATAGTAACATGACCCCCTAACAGCCCCAAACTGGAAGTAAACCAAAATATTTATCTGTTGTAGAATGTTTAAGTAAGTGATGGCTCCGGTCAGGCGCAGTGGCTCAGGACTGTAATCCCAACACTGTGGGAGCCCGAGGCAGGCAGTATCACTTGAGCTCAGGAGTTCCAGACCAGCCTGGGTAACATGGCAAAACCCTGTCTCCACCAAAAAACAAACAATACCAAAAAAAAATCCATAAAATTAGCGGGGCATGGTGGCACGATCCTGTGGTCCTAGCTACTCAGGAGGCTGAGGCGGGAAGATTTCTTGAGCCGGGGTGGCAGAGGCTGCAGTGAGCCAAGATGGTGCACTGCACTCCAGCCTGAGTGACAGAGAGCGACCCTATCTCAATCTTTTTCAAAAGTAATGGGTCATTCTTGCAATGTAACAGTATAGAGCAGTAAAAAATTGTCAGAATACAGATACCTGCAACAACATGACTTTCACAAACTTACTGTTGAACAAAGAAACCATCCAAACGTATAATAGTATGATCTCATTTATGCAAAGAACAAAAGCAAGCAAAACATAATACTGTACTATTATTTAGAGGTGCATGCTTAGTTACTAAATTGTAAAGAAAAACAAGGAAGTGATGATCATAAAGAAGAAAGAGTGTTATGATTAGAAGGAGGGAAGGGCAGAGAGTGACGGGGATGGGGCCTGTGAGGAGATTCTAGGACACAATATTTTATTTCTTGACCTCAGTGGTAGTTACAATGATGTTTCCATTATGATCTTTTATTAAGATGTATATTTATGTATTATGCATGTTTCCATACATTTCACAATAAGGAAACGTCTGTGTTTATTCATGATACTGACTTGTAGTATATTTTATAGACCAACAACTATTGTCCAAGTGGACAATATTTCAGGATTAGACAAAAGTAGTCACTACTGGCCAGGCACAGGTGGCTCAGGACGGTAATCTCAGCATTTTGGGAGGCCAAGGCACGAGGATTAATTGACAAGACCAGCCTGAGCAATATGGGAAGACTCCTTCTCTACAAATACTTTTGAAATTTTCTTGGTATGGTGGCACATACCACATGGTGGTCCCAGCTACCCAGGAGGCTGAGGCAGGGTTGCTTGAGCTAGGGAGGTCAATGTTGCAGTGAGTCATGATTGCGCCACTGCATTCTAGCCTGGGCAACAGAGCAAGACCCTGAATCAAATGTGTGTGTGTGTGTGTGTGTGTGTGTGTGCGCGCGCGCACGCATATATATATATATATAGAGAGAGAGAGAGAGAGAGAGTCACTATTGATAGATGTGCTTATTACATTCCCAGAGATAGCTTAAATATAAATCTGAGTTCCCATCTATCCTTTCACTGTCATCCATTAATTGCTAGTGATTTTACAGGTCACAGGCACATGAAAATCTTCAACACCCCCAGCAACTCCAGCACCTTCACTGGCTTCCTCCTCCTGGGCTTCCCTTGCCCCAGGGAGGGGCAGATCCTCCTCTTTGTGCTCTTCACTGTTGTATACCTCCTGACCCTCACGGGCAATGGTTCCATCATCTGTGCTGTGCACTGGGATCAGAGACTCCACACCCCTATGTACATCTTGCTCACCAACTTCTCTTTCCTAGAGATCTGTTATGTCACCTCTACAGTCCCCAGTATGCTGGCCAACTTTCTCTCTGACACCAAGATCATCTCCTTCTCTGGGTGCTTCCTCCAGTTCTACTTTTTTTTCTCCTTGGGCTCTACAGAATGCTTTTTCCTGGGAGCTATGGCATTTGACCGATACCTTGCCATCTGCCGGCCTCTACACTATTTGACTATTATGACCAAACATCTCTGCAATATTCTTGTGGGCAGCTGCTGGGTACTTGGTTTCTTGTGGTTCCTGATTCCTATCAGTGTCATTTCTCAAATGACCTTCTGTGGATCTAGGATTATTGACCACTTCCTATGTGACCCAGGTCCTCTGTTAGCCCTCACCTGTAACAGAGCCCCTCTACTAGAGTTGACTAGCTCCACCTTAAGTTCTCTACTTCTATTTATTCCCTTTGTCTTCATCATGGGGTCCTATGCTCTGGTCCTGAGAGCTGTGTTGAGGGTTCCTTCAGCATCTGGAAGAAGAAAGGCTTTCTCTACCTGTGGCTCCCACCTGGCTGTGGTTTCACTGTTCTATGGCTCAGTGATGGTCATGTATGTGAGCCCAACATCTGGGCATGAAGCAGGAATGCAGAAGATTGTGACTCTGATCTATTCTGTGGTTACTCCCCTTATTAATCCTGTCATATACAGCCTGAGGAACAAGGAAATGAAACATGCAATGAGGAAAATACTGAGAACACAAAATTAAGAGTCTTAGTTTACAAGATTTTGAGAGACAGAATCTTCTTTATTTAAAAAAACATATCACTCAGAAAATTGTTTATATTGGTTTTGAACTTTATATACTGTAGTGTTTTATTTTCTAGAACTCATAGGGCTACAAGAAATGTCAAATATGTATTCTCTCTCTTTAATTTTACAAATGATAGGCCTGTAAGTTGAAAAAATTGGGTTGAGTTTGTTGGGGAAATATAACTAAAAACAAATCTCTTACCAACCCAGAAAACTTCTCCACAAAGCTGTCAGAGAAAGAAAGTAGTTTTGTTATTGAGTAAGTGTTAAACCAGAGCGTGATACATATCACAAACAATCCACTGAGAGACTGCACGGACAGAAAGACGTCTCTCCCTTTTATGTAGCAAAGTAAATACAACCCAATCCATGTATGTTCTCAAAATAAACAATAACTAGTCCTCAAGAGGACTTGACAGCACAATTTGTCACACATAGTTTATCCTGGGTTCACCTGGTAATTGGAGTGGCCATTGGTATTTGTTCATTGGCTTTATACAAAGGAAAAATAAATTCATATCTTTATGACAGGAAATCGTTTTGCAATTTAGAAATTAGACTGCCAAAATTAGGCTTCTACCCTTTCACAGAAACAGGGAGATGGGATCACTAACTTCCTTTTTTGAGGTCCTTGAGAAAGACATTCCTGGGTCATAAAGCTAACCAGAGGCTTGTTTAGCTTTTGCAAAAATTTATAGGCCAAGTGCAATTGCTCATACCTCTGATGCCAGCACTTTGGGAGCCCGAGGCAAGAGGATCACTTGAGACCAGGAGTTTGAGACCAGCTTGGGCTCAAACCAGCCTGGGCAACATAGTGAGATCCACCTCTACAAAACAAATAATTTTAAAATTAGCTGGGTGTAGCACATATTTGTAGCCTTAGCTACTCAGAAGGCTGAGGTGGGAAAATCACTTGAGCCCAAAAGTTCAAGGCTGCAACAAGCTATGACTGTACCATTGCACTCCAGCCTGAGCAAGAGTGAGACCCCATCCCTAAGATAAGGAAAAAAAATTTACATACATCTTCACCAAAAAATGACAAGTTTTCTAAAGCAAATACTCTATGCAAAGGGAGAGAAGAAAGTCTCTTCCCTTATTTTCAACAGGGATAATTAAGTCTTTTTTTTTTTTTTAATTTGTATTTGCCCTTACAAGTTACACAAGGTCATAACCTTAGGGCAAAATCTAAAGTTTTCTATTTCCCTTTCAGCAACAACAAGTTCACTTTATTTCTTTAATTGAGCTTATATTTCTGTCTTCCAGAATATTCTTCATGGTAATATTATAGATAAAATACTAATATCTTTGATATATCAATATATCTTCAGATCAATACGAAAAATGCCATTAGCACAACCATAAAAATTCTAGAAGATAGCATCAAAAACCCCTTCTAGATATTGGCTTAGGCAAAGACTTCATGACTATTAGCACAATAGGAACAGTGTCAAATATCTGAAAAAAGCCAATAGTAAAAAGCTTTTAAGCAAGTTAAAAGACACTCTGTTTTATCATAAGGTGAGAAAGCAAATAAAACTATAATAAATATATGAGGTTTTCCCCAAAATTAACAAAGATCAAAGATGAAGTTGGAAAAAATGGCAGTTTTTGCTAGTAGAGCATAAATGCATACAACATCTATGGAGGATATCATGCCAATAATTATCAAAATTTAAAAGTCATTTCCTCTGACTCAACAACTCCAAAATTCTAGATGCTTATCTTACTGGTATACTCACACAAGAAAAATGGCACATGTACAAGAATATTGACTACTGCTTCTAATAGCAAAAGATTGGATCAATCTAAATTCCCACTAAGAACTGATCAGGTAAATTAGTGTATAATCATAAGGTGGAATACTATGTAACTTTTTAAAATGAGGATCTGCATGTATCTTTTAATATGAATGTATCCTTATGCTATATTGTTAAAAAGCAAGGTGGAGGAGCGCTCTATCTGTCTCTCTTTCATATGAAGAAGACTCTACAGATATGTATATATTCATGTCCATAAATACATAATATATTTCTTGAAGAAGAAGTTAGTAACAGTGATTGCTGTTAGTAAGGAGAATTGGGTTTCTGGGGATAGAGAGAGGAGATATTCCCCTTGACATGCCTTTGTATTTTTAAATGTTCTATGTGCCTGAATTCTGTTTAAACAACATCTAATGTTAACATTAAAAAATAAATTTTAAAACTATCTCACTACTAAATTAGAAGCAGGGAAACATTTCTTCATAACTATTTGATCCTTTAGGAAACTAGGAAGAGAACTGATTATTGATGAAAAATGAAAAAAGAAGGCAATTGACACATTCTTCGTGTCATCTCACTCAAATGCTTTGGCTTTGTTCGGAAGAAGCAGGAAATGTCCTCCTTCCCTGAGGACCTGTGAGACTAAATAAACCATGAAAAACTGAAGTTGATCATTTTATTATCATTGTGTATCATCTTCTTCATGGCCACTAATTTATTTTAAAAATCAGACTCATTCAGTATTCTAGGCCCTGAGCTAGAGGGTGAATCATACACACACGTAAGCGAACAAAACACAGTTCCTTCCCTTGTGGGGCCCATAAGCCAGTGGTAGGCCAGTGGCAGATGCAGCAAGATGTGCTATAAACCAGGGCCATTATAAATTGCCATGGGAGCAAGTAGAAGAATAGCACAGATAAAAGCCAAGAGTATTAAGGGATGAAGGAGCAGGGCAAGTTCTGAAAACTGCATATAGCCATCCTCAGGTCACCGTCTATTTAGAAGCATATCACAATATACAGAATGAAAGTGTTCTACGGATACATGGAATATGTATCCATACAGCATTTACTATCTGTCATAATTTATAATTAGCCATACCTATTGACTTATTAATGGGCATCCTTAATCAAATAAGTATGGCTCAAAGATGTAATATAATTTACAATTCAACTAACAATTAAATAGAGACATATAGATAGACAAAAAGAAAAAGGCAATAAATATGTCATTTGGGTACTGAAATATGAAAATCAATATTCAAAGTGCATTAAAGTTCAAATATACTGATATTTAAAATATTATGCTCAGAAATTGTTTTCCTTTGAGACAGAATCACATTATATGGAATGTACCTGTGTATCTGACCTTCTTTTATGAATTCAGTATTTAGCTTTCTTTTTTAACTCCAAGGGACACAGTGACATTTATTTCTATTCAAGAAAGACTTATTTAATGCAGTGGATCTTTTTGTTCACAATAAGAAAAAATAGCTTGCTCTTTTATCAATATATAAATAATACTCACTGTAATAATTATCAAACAGTATAATATAAAAATATTTAGAAATCATCTAAAATCTCACCACTCTGAGTAATCACCATTAATTTTAGTGAACATCTTCCATGTATGCTTTCATACACACGTGCACACACACATACTCACAAGTGCAACTGGAAGTGTTGTATATGCTGATTTTTTTATAGACTCCTCTGTTTTTTCCTTACTACTCCCGCCCACCACCACCACTTCTTCCCCCAATCTACTTTTCACTCTACCACCTTCCATCTATGCTAGACAAGCAACATTAACAACCCAGTATATTCTTTCATACTATTCTCCATGCTTCTAATTCTATATAAATATTTATTATCATATATCAGGTTTTTTCATTGTTTATCTTTTAAAAACCAAATTATATCACATAATCTTCTCTGTACCTTGCTTTTGCATTTAACCTTACAATATGCGAATCCCTCCAAAGTAAGATTAGGGTATATCAAATATTTTTACTTCATATAGTAGGCCAGAAATAGATAATTAAGAAAACCAGGGTCCTTTGGCAGGGCAGGAAGACCCGTTCCTGAGCTTTGGCTTATACTCATTCCATAAACAAAATAACTGAAGGTAGGTTTCAGGTTCATATTGAGTAACTTGTAATTGAGGAAGTTTAAAACTAGAGTCTTTATGGAGGATATCATTATGATATTGTGAGTTATCATCTTCATTTATACTAAATGGTCAGATATGAGATTCACACACATCATCATATGGTTTCACAGGACAGAGACACCACCATTAAGTGATAGAAAAGACATGGATAGAAAAGACATTTTGTTGGCTAGCTGCTGAAAGCAGCTGAAGCATAGCTCTTAGGATCAATGTATATGGTCCAGGGATGCACAAAATACTGAGAATAATAAGAAAATTTACATAGTGCATGTTCTAAGATGTGGCATCAGCATAGGGCAAGGCTGTCAGTGGGCCCATGTGTTGTGTAGTGGATGTTATAATGTGCTGCCCAGATCTTTCCTTCAGGCCTGAGGCATGCATTCCCCCAGCTGTCAGAAGTGTAGTATGCTGATGACTAGATCATAGCTAAATCCTTTGCCAGAAGTTGCCCTAAGCCAAAGGAACTTGTCATTGATTTTCCCTCCTCCCAGGGACAGCTTAAATCCAACAGTTGGTCAATGCTGGCATACAAAGGCCTGACACTTGATGACAACTATAAATGGCCATCCCAGTTCCAGAGCTCCACATGGCATCAGCTGAGACGTTTGTTGCAACTCCATCACAATTCAGCTTCTGCCCGATCCTACTTTCATCACATTCTTCCCAAGAGAACTCCACAAGAAATCTTCTGCAAACAAATGATACGATCTGTTTCCAGGGAACCCAAACTACAACACCATGCCACTTAGAAAGAAAATTTAAAAAGAAAAAAAAAAAACACACATCATGGTGTGTCTCTCTTGGCTGGTCAATTTCCTTAAACATTCAATCTCTATTTTCATCAGTCACAAGGATACGACAGTGCAGTGGGTAGCAGATGGCCAAGTGCTGACCACTGTCCATGACAGAGTGAATTGTGATGAAGCCACGCTAGCAATATTTCAAACTGAAGATCGTTATCAATCATACTGTACAGTTTCTCCTGCCACATACTCCTGAGTAGATGTATCCCTAAAATGTTGTCAGATTGTTCCTATTTTACTACTATTTAAATTGATTTTCTTACAAGTATAAATGAACTGCTAGAATGAAGTGAGTAGGCTGTAAAATATAACACAAATAACAATTGATAATCCAGTCTACTAATTTAAATATAGATAGATGATTAGATAGATAGTTGAGATAGAGATTTGATATATACAAGTATATATACTTGAGAAAATATGAAAAATATTTCTCGAGAGATGTCACAAACTATAAATATATCATGGGAGAAGCTCTCATTTCACTTCAGTGATAGAGCCTCATGAAATATGTTTTGGGTTATGAAAAGACCTTTATATTTACAATATGCATCTATTTCTATCTCAAGGTAAATGCCCTTTAGAGACCCAAAATTCTTGTTTGTTAACTAATTTTATAAATTACCTGTGGCATGTTTTAAATTTTTATTTTAAGTTCAGGGTTACATGCAGATTTATTACATACATAAACTTGTGTCATGGGGGTTTCTTGTACATCACGCAGGTATTAAGCCTAGTACCCATTCGCTGTTTTTCCTGATCCTCTCCCTCCTCCCACCCTCCACCCTTCAACAGGCCCCAGTGTGCGTTGTTCCCTCTCCCATGCATGTGTCCATGTGTCCTCATTATTTAGCTCCCACTTACAAGTGAGAACATGCAGTATTTGGTTTTCTGTTCCTGTGTTAGTTTACTAAGATAATGGCCTCCAGATTTATGAAAGTCCCTGCAAAGGACATGATCTCGCTCTTTTTATGGCTGCATAGTATTCCATGGTGTATATGTGCGACATTTTCTTTATCAAGTCTATGATTAATGGGCATTTAGATTGATTCTATGTCTTTGCTATTGTGAATAGTGCCGCAATCAACATACCCGTGGATATGTCTTTATCATAGAATGATTTATATTCCTTTGGGCATATATGCAGTAATAAAATGACTGTATTTAGTGGTATTTGTGTCTTTAGGTCTTTGTGGAATCACCACACTATCTTGCACAATGGTTGAACCAATTTTCTCTCCTACCAGCAGTATATAAGCATTGTTTTTCTCATGGCATCTTTTTTATATTTTCTGGAATATTAGTGTTAATTTTCCCATGATAAATAAATGCCTTGCATATGAGGACAATCTTTTACAGATATTTGAATGTCTTTACTTGTCCAATTCTCATATTCATTCTCAACCCAGAAAACTGGTATATACATAGTAAATGTTAACTGATGACCAATTTCTAGGAAGTTGTATGCTTAGCCAGGCATAACTACAAAATATCTTTGGCAGAAAGCAGAATTCTCTCTACCTACTTACAGGTCACTACAACTAAAATCATTCCATACAGCTTTTGCACATATTTTGCATTTTTCCTTCTTGACATCTTCACTAGGACCCAGTTAAATCATAAGGAAAACTGAATTTTCTTTGCAAATGTTTAAAGAGAGAATGTTCTTTCAAACGTGACCTGGAGAACCAAAAAACAAGCATTCTTGATAAGTACGGGTAATCTAATAATTTTTTGTAATTTTTTATTTTGAAATAATTTCAGGTTTGCAGAAAAGTTGCAAGAACTTCCATATTCCCTTTATCCACATCCCAAACTGTTAAAATTTTACCACAATTGTTTTAGTTTTTCCTTTCTGCCCTTCTGTGGCTCTGTCTTTCTCTACACATATACCTTTTGAAAGCACATTACAGATATCTTGCCCTTTACCCTGAAGGGCTTCTGGTGTGTCTTTTCTAGACGCAAGACTTGAAAGACAGGGCAGTGCTACGTTGCAGGGCCTTACTAAGCAGGATATGGATTTTGAGTTTTTTTCACTGGCCTTGGGAAACACTGAAGGTGCTTAAACTGGAAGTGAGATGTTTAAGATAAAAATTTATCGGCTGGAGAGGGCACTTCCTTTTGCTGGTGGCTGCGAGAGCGGAGAGGACGCCATGAAGGCTTCTGGCACAAATGGCTGTGAGAAGCAGATGAAAATTGCTGACAAGGAGCCGAAACGGGGAGCGTGAGGCTTAACGCCGTGACACATACTGGATAGAACCAAACGGCGCTATGGCGCGGAGACAGGAGAACCCGGACTCCCATGGAGTGGCTACGAGAGTCCAAGGCGGTGGGTCGCTGCCTGCCCACCCCCAAAGGCCACACACCACCCCTCTACCGCATGCGAATCTTTGCGCCTAATCATGTCGTCGCCAAGTCCCGCTTCTGGTACTTCGTATCTCAGTTAAAGAAGATGAAGAAGTCTTCAGGGGAGATTGTCTACTGTGGGCAGGTGTTTGAGAAGTCCCCACCGCGGGTGAAGAACTTCAGAATCTGGCTGCGCTATGACTCCCGGAGCGGCACCCACAACATGTACCGGGAATACCGGGACCTGACCACTGGGGGCGCTGTCACCCAGTGCTACCGACACATGGGCGCCCGGCACCGCGCCCGGGCCCACTCCATTCAGATCATGAAGGTGGAGGAGACTGCAGCTAGCAAGTGCCGTCGGCCGGCTGTCAAGCAGTTCCACGACTCCAAGATCAAGTTCCCGCTGCCACACCGGGTCCTGCGCCGTCGGCACAAGCCACGCTTCACCACCAAGAGGACCAACACCTTCTTTTAGGTGCAGGGCCTTCGCCTGGGTGTGCCCCAAATAAACTCAGGAATGCCAAAAAAAAAAAAAAAAAAAAAAAAAATTTATCGGCTGGGTGTGGTGGCTTACACCTGTAATCCCAGCACTTTGGGAGACTGAGGCGGGTAGATCACTCGAGGCCAGGAATTTAAGACAACATGGTGAAACGCTGTCTCCACTCAAAATACAAAAATCAGCCAGGCATGGTGGCGCACGCCTGTACTTTCAGCTACTCAGGAGCCTGAGGCAGAAGAATCACTTGAACCTAGGAGTCGGAGGTTGCAGTAAGCCAAGATCGCACCACTGCACTCCAGCCTGGGAGGCAGGGTGAGACTCTGTCTCAAAAAAAAAGAAAAGAAAAGAAAAGAAAAGAAAAAGAAATCCTTCAAGGTGTAGGAAAGGACAGATGATGAGTCGTACTAAAAGACATGATCTTTTGTTGGGGATGAAGAAACCTTGAAGCCCAAACCCCAATTGCAGCTTCTCTGCACACTGCTACAGAATGGCCCTGCTACCGGTCCCTGACCAAGAGCAGCTTCAGGCCTGGTAAGTGTCCTGTGAGAGGCAGGGTTCTTCAGTGAAACTCTTGTGATCCAGAAGCTCTAATTGAAAGAAGAGAGAGAAATATCACTAAGGAGGCTATGGTTGTCCTGAGTAGAGAGTGATGCCCGCTGAAATTCCACAGCCCCCTTGCCTAAGATCCATTACTCCCCCAGCCAGTCTACCCTTTCTCGTGGGAACAGGTAATCTGTCCTTAGAACCCACAATTCACATCAACTTATCAGAAGGAAAAATTAAACTCCAGTAATACAGATATCTTACCCCAGGTCTCCAGACAAGAATGGGGGTGAGCAAGGGAATATCCAGTAGAGAGCTGTCTCCTAGCACTGTTCTTCTACAGGCAGTAAATGAATCTTCAAGGAGCAAAGGACATGCTCAGCTTACAGTACTTGAATTCTACAGCAAATACATTTGCTCATCTCCATCCCAACATATTTTCACACCTACTCTCCCAGCCAGTATTACAAAGACAACTGCCTCTGTTCTCAGGAAAGCCCACAAAAAGCTGACTTAGAAGCCCCCATGGAAATTCCCTTTCCTGCTTTCAGAAAAGAAGGTAATGTAGTGCTTAGATGAGAAGACATATTAAAATATAGCTGGAGAATCTACACCTCTGGAAAAAAAAAGTCTTCCGTTAACTCTGCTACAGTTTTACATAAACAAATGGAAAAAACATTCCATGATCATAGAGTGGAAGAATCAATATCCTTCCACTAAAATGGCCATACTGCCCAAAGCAACGTACAGATTCAATGCTATTCCTAATAAATTACCAATGTCATTTTCCATAGAATTAAAACAACTATTCCAAGTTTATATAGACCCCAAAGAGCTCAAATAACCAGGGCAATCCTAAGCAAACAGAATAAAACTGGTGACATCATTTTGATGGACTTCAAACTATACTGTAAAGCTACACTAATCGAAACATCATGATACTGATATGAAAACAGACACATAGGCCAACTGAACAGAATAGATAACCCAGAAATAAAGCCACACACCTATAGCCATCTGATCTTCAATAAAGTCAACAAAAATAAGCAATGGGGAAAGGATTTCCTATTCAATGGGGAAATGACTCCCTATTCAATTCAATACTGCAATAGCAAGCTAACCATGTGCAAAAGATTGAAACTGGACCCTATCTTTCACCATATACAAAAGTTAACTCAAAGTAGATCAAAGATTTAAATGTAAGACCTCAAACTATAAGAATCCTAGAAGAAACCCTCCGAAATACCATTCTGGTCATGGACCTTAGGAAAGAATTTATGACTAAGTCCTCAAAAGAATTGCAGCAAAAACAAAAGTTGACAAGTGGGACCTAATTAAACTAAGGAGCTTCTGCATCACAAAAGTAACTATCAACATAGTACACAGACAACATACAGAATGAGAGAAAATATTCACAAATTATGCATCCAACAAAGATATCCTATCCAGAATCTATAAGGAACTTAATTCAACAAGAGAAAAACAAATAACACCATTAAAAAGGGGTCAGAAGACATGAACAAACTCTTCTCAAAAGAAGATAGGCTGGGCATGGTGGCTCATGCCTGTAATCCCAGCACTTTGGGAGGCCAAGGTAGGTGCATCATCTGAGGTCAGGAGTTCAAGACCAGCCTGGTCAACATGGTGGAACCCCACCTCTAGTAAAATTACAAAAATTATCCAGGCGTGGCAGTGCATGCCTGTAATCCCAACTACTCGGGAGGCTAGGGCGCAAGAATCACGTGAACCTAGGAGGCAGAGATTGCAGTGAGCTAAAATCATGCCACTGCACTCCTGCCTGGGCAACAGAGTGAGACTCCATCTCAAAAGAAAAAAAAAGAAGAAGAAGAAGAAGATATACAAGTGGCCAACAAACATAGATTTGTTTTTGTTTTTGAGACAGAGTCTCGCTCTGTCTCCCAGGCTGGAGTGCAGTGGCGCGATCTCGGCTCACTGCAAGCTCCGCCTCCCAGCTTCACGCCATTCTCCTGCCTCAGCTTCCCTAGTAGTTGGGACTACAGGTGTCCGCCACCACGCCCAGCTAATTTTTTGGGTTTTTTTAGTAGAGACGGGGTTTCACCGTGTTAGCCAGGATGGTCTCGATCTCCTGACCTTGTGATCCACCCACCTCAGCCTCCCAAAGTGCTGGGATTACAGGCGTGAGCAAACATAGTTTTAAAAATGCTCTCAACATCACTAATGATCAGAGAAATGCAAATCAAAACCACAATGAGATATCCTCTCAAGCCAGTCAGAATGGCTATGGGAAAGAAGTCAAAAAACAGTAGGTACTGGTGAGACTGCAGAGAAAAAGGGAATGCTTATACACTGTTTGTGGAAATGTAAATTAGTTCAGCCCCTGTGGACAGCAGCTTGGAGATTTCTCAAAAAACTTAGAACTACCATTCTACTCAACAGTCCCATTATTGGATATATATCCAAAGGAAAATACATCATTCTACCAAAAGACACATGCACTCATATGTTCATCACAGAACTATTCACAATAGCAAAGACATGGAATCATCCTAGGCGTCCATTAGCACCGGGTTTACAAAGAAAATGTGGTACATATACACCATGGAATAATATGCAACCATGAAAAACAATGAAATCATGTCCTGTTCAGCAACATGGATGCAGCTGAAGATCATTATCCTAAGCAGATTAACACAGAAACAGAAAACCAAATATCACATGTTCTCACCTACAAGTGGGATCTAAACACCGGGTACACATGGACATAAAGATGGTAACAATAGACACTGGAAACTACCAGAGGAGGAGGGAAGGGAGGAAGGGCTAAAAAACTACCTACTAAGTACTATGCTTAGTAGGTACTACTAGGTACCTACTACCTGAGTGACAGGATCAGTTACATCCCAAACCTCAGCATCACACAATATAAACATGTAACAAACCTGCATATATACTTCCTGAATCTAAAATAAAAGTTAAAATTATTAAAAATAATAATATGTTAGAGCTGAATCATAGGGGGTTTTATTTGCCAATTTTAGATCTAATGCTGTCAACAGAGAGAAAAAAAGCTGCTCAAGGAATGAAGTAAAATTAACTAAGTCTTTGAGATAAAACTTTTTCCACTGTTGGAGATAGAAGGACAGAAAATGAGTTGTGCAGGCAGGAGAATAGTGTGAACCCAGGAGGTGGAGGTTGCAGTGAGCTGAGATGGCGGCGTCACTGCACTCCAGCCTGGGCAACAGAGCAAGACTCTGTCTCGAAAAAAAAAAAGAAAGGAAGAAAAAGAAAATGAGTTGTGTTGAAAGACCTGCCCCTGTATCAGGGATGAGAAAGGCTTAGAGCCCAACTTCAGATGCAACTGCTGGAGAAGAGCTAGTGTCCTGCTCTGGCCTCTCTTGGGCCTGGCAAGTGCGCCCTGAGAAGCAACTGCTTGAGAGTCACAGGCCCCAACCCTAAGAAAGAAAGGAAAAGGTCTGTAAGAAAATCATGGTGGTCCTGAGAGGAGATTGATCCCTGCTGTCACTACACTGCCCTCTATGCCTGAGATCTCATCACAAATCCAGCCATCTCTTTTTTCTCAAAAAATCAGAGGTAACTCTGTCCCCAAAACCCATAACTGACACAACTCTCTGGAGGCCCAGTGAACAGCTTTCTGCATCATAGTCACGACACCCTGTGTTACTCTGGTAGACTTTCCCTTGGATACCTGGTAGTTGCTCTGAGTGAGCTCGAAGACTGATGACATCTCATACTATCCCTGACAATTCAGAGGCTGGAAAAGATATTTTCTTCTCTACTGGAAAACAAAGGCAGACGGCACCAAGGATCTCCAGAGAAGACAGGCCCCAGAGGAAGGAAAGAACCAGCACAGAACAGTCTCCTGACACTGTTCCTCTAGCTGGTAAATTGATCCTCATTGAGCACAGGAACAGGGCTCACTCCCTGAGGACTCTATTCATAATGCCTCCATCCTCCAGCAAACACCAAGAGATCATCTCCCTATTTCCGCTCCTTCATTCCTTAACGGTTATCATAGAAGGACCATCTCTCCTCTCCAGGACAATCAGACACTCTCAGAGAAACTTTAGGTTTGCGATCCCCTCTTGTCCATGAAAGGAGATGATGCAATGGAAAAAGTTTCCAGGATTGGTAAAGCATGAGTTGTAATTCAAGCCCTAGGCTCCTTACTCCAAATCCACTGTTTTTCTATGATGCCTTAGCTGCCTACCACTTCTCATAAAAGGGAAAGTTGTTCTAATTTTCAAGTGCTTTGCAGAAATTAAATAGGTGTGACAATCTCCAGTCCAAACCAAGTGAAGCAGATGGATGTGTTGTTGAGATCAGAACAATAATGCTTCTGATCCACAATGCCTTTTTGAGTTAGCCTTGGGAAAAAAGTAAAGCATCAGAGAAATGCCTTTCTCTCATATTATGTATTATAGCAAAGGAGCTGGCTAACTTAAAGTGTGTCTAACCCAACACTTCTGACATATAATGAGGGTGAAGTTGTTGTTTTCTTGTTTGGAAAGTTAACTGACTCAATCCAAGTGTCCCATATACATAAGCACAGCTTTAACACCACTGTACCTGTATTCACATTTGCTTCTGTAACCAACTCAGCGGAATCTGCCTGCCACTTTGGACAGCTCCAGCTTAGCCTGGTGCCAGGTAAACACCGTTGCTGCTCTCTGTGCAGAGAAGCTACGTAATAAAAGGTGAGTAACATTACACTCTTGTTAGAAATATCTTTTTTCTGTCACACACTGTTAATCTATTAGGTCAAGCGTCAAATGGTGATAGCACACAGAGAATCATTTTCACACCCTTCTTGTTTTCTAGGGTAACTTTGTTAGACTCTCAAAGTTGGAAAATTGCCCTGAGGGGGAACTTGCCTATAGACCTTTGGCTTTATGCATAAATGTCAAACTACCCAACTGGCATTTTTTCTTCTTCTTTTTTTTTTTTTTTTTTTTTGTTGTTGTTGTTGTTTTGTTTTTTGTTTTTTTTTTTGACAAGGAGTTTTGCTCTCTCTAGGCTGCAGTGTAGCAGTGGCACGATCTCGGCTCACCGCAACTTCTGCCTCCTGGATTCAAGTGATTCTCCTGCTTCAGCCTCCCAAGTAGCTGGAATTACAGGCACCTACCATGATGCCCTGCTACTTTTTGTATTTTTAGTAGAGGCCGGGTTTTACCTTGTTGGCCAGGCCTATCTCAAACTCCTGACCTCAGGTCATCTGAGAGATAAATGCAACAAACATCACCTCTAGATCCATGAAGTCTTAATACCGTGTATACTTGCGGAATACTTGGAATGGGAGTATTTTATAATGAAAAGGAATCAAAAATCATATAATCCAACTACCATTTCATATAAAGAAAATGAAGCTTATAGAGATTAAAAAACCACTAGAACCCCTCCACACCTTTGTTGCAATTTTGAAGCTAGAATTTCCCTCTAGCTCTGTCCTAATTCTACATCCAAAGCTGTGGGACCATAATTATCTTTAGCAGTCAGGAGGAAACTCTCTGGGATGAGACATGTTCTATCACCCAGAACATTCAATTTCCCATGGCTTCCTTTGACTGGAATTCCTCTCAAGTCTAGGACAACACTCTAGTAGCCCGGGGTAATCTGAAGCCTTTCTTATATATTTCATTTCCTCAAATTTCATCTCTTCTTCATTTTGAAGTGAAATGAAGTAACTGGTAAACACTATCGATGTATCATCTATCTATATTCTTTATAACAGTGTAGACAATCATTTTTTAATAAACATTTGAGAAATACCTACTATCTTCCACAGACTGTGCAGGGCACTGGCAATAAAGAGTGAACTTGAAGGACAAAAGCAAAACTCCTGAGTCCTGAAAGTCCCTGGCTGTTTGTAGAAACTGAAAGAAGGCCAGTGTTATATTGCTGAAGTATTGAGGAGGAAGGGTGTACATGTTAAGTGTGTGCATACCTGTGTGTAGAAAGGAGACAGTCAAAGAGACAAATTCCAATGGCTTTGGAAACATAATTTAGCTGAAAGGTGGCTGAGAGGTCTGAGTTAGCTCAGCAGAACAGACTGATTCCAGCTGTTGACCTCTAGAAGTTCCCTCTGTTTTTTGTTTAGTTTCTTGTTGTTCTGGGTTTTTTTGTTTTGGAGTTTCTTTTTGAGGCAGACTCTCACTTCATTGACAAGGCTAAAGTGCAGTGATGCAATCTCATTTCACTGCTGCCTCTGTTTCCTGGGTTAAAGCGATTCTTGTGCCTCAGCCTCCCAAGTAACTGGGATTACAGGTGTGTGCCACCAAACCTGGCTGATTTGTGTCTTTTTAGTAGAGACAGAGTTTAACCATGTTGACCATACTGGTCTTGAACTGCTGAGCTCAAGTGATCCGCCCACCTCAGCCTCCCAAAACACTGGGATTACAGTCTCCCCTGTGTTTCTAACAAAGGCATTTGCCTCACCAAGGAGCTTCCATTGTTCCACAGTCAAATGGATGTTCCTTGCTCTGTTTTCCCTACAAATGTGTACAGTAGGAGTTAGCCAACTATAGCCAATGTGCAAAATCTGGCCTGCTGCCTATTTTTGTAGGGCCAGCAAGTTAACAATTGATTTTACATTTTTAATATAAGTTTTAAAATTGATGGAAGGTAAGATTTTGTGACACATGAAAATTATATGAAATTCACATTTCAGTGGACATAATAGTTTTATTGCAACATAGGCACATACATTCACTTACGTACTATCTATGGTTGCATTTGCAGTACAACAGCAGAGCTGAGTAGTTTTGATAGAAGCTCTACAGCCCACAAGACTAAACTATTTAAGAAAATGTTTTCCAACCGTGGTATGAGTACAGAGATAGAATCCCTTGGTATGGAAATGTTGGCTAGTGCGTGTGTAGTCCAACTATGCACACCCCTCAGTGGGACCAGGAGAGCCCCGGGAATGATGTACGCTCTGTTACTCTCTGCTTGCTAGTGTTTACTCCAGTGAATCCTTATTTTATATTTGCAGTGCTTGTGTTAGTGGAGCATGTTTGCGCCCCCTTTGAACAACAGAGTGTGCGTTGGTGTGTATGAGAAAGTTTGAGTAAGAGAATCATGAGATGATGTTGGAAATGTTAAGAAGAGTCAAATCAAAGATCACAGTTTGAAAGTTTGATTTTATTCCAAGAGCATTGGGAAACTAATTGAATCTATGGGCAAGGAAAGAAACTGGTCTGATTTTCTGCTTTTAAGGAGTCACTCTGGCTGTGGCCAGGAAAACAAGTGGCAGACGAGCAAGAGTGGAAACAGGAAGCCAGTTAGAACAGCATCACGTGGTCCAGGGGAGAAAAGATGATGGCTTGAACTAGGATGTTGGCAGTGGAGATGGGAGAATTGAGCAGACATGACACTTATTTTTGAGACAAAACTAAAAGGAATTATTTGTGAATGAGATGTGAGGAATTATTTGTGAACAAGATGTGAGGAAAAGAAGGAGATACTACACTGAAATAAATTCCATCAAAAAAAAAAGTTGATTAAACATTTAATCCAAGAAGTCAAATTATTAGACTGTTGAGCAGATGCTTGCTCCTAAAATAAAATTTTAGGAACACTAGCAAAATATCCTGGTCAAAAATACCTAAGCATTATTAGTAAGTGTTATTCTTAATTGATCATAATAAAATTATATTCCTCTGAATTAGTACTAGTCATATACATTTAATCTTTTTTAGAAAACATAAAGGACCTTCACACATCACAGCAGAATTCTTTTTTGTGTGTTTTGATTCATTAGTAATTCATTAGTTTTATTCATTAGCCATGAATGGCTCAAGTGAAGCTAACATAACTTTTAAAACACCCTACAAAGGCAAAGGTGTGGCATAGAAATGACTAAATGCTTAATGTCCTTGATCATGGGTGAAACTGGTGCAGAGTGACTTTATTTTAGAAAATCATTCGACCTGTCCACTATCTGCTTTCAATTCTCTTTATAAAAGATAAATATGCAGTCTTAGAAGTTTATTGGTCCCCTAAACAAATGACTTTAAAAGCAGAGAAGCAGAGAAGAAAAGAACTTACAGAAAATGAAAGTTTATGGTGCAGTTACCAGAACCTATTCCACCCTACTCCCACCAAGAGCCAAATACATTAAATTCTTATTTCAATTATATATGTTAAAACAGAGTCTGGCAGAACCTGTGGAGACTCTTTTCTCTCCAAGCATCCTCCATGTCATGGGAATTAGGGAATCCTGAGTTACAAATGACCTAGAGGGTGTTTTAAAACCTTACGGGGTCAAGCGTGGCGGCTCACGTGTGTAATCCCAACCCTTTGGGAAGCCAAGGTGGGGCAGATCACTTGAGGTCAGGAGTTCGAGACCAGCCTGGCCAACATGGCGTGAAGCCTGTCTCTACTAAAAATACAAAAGTTAGCCAGACATGGTGGTGTGCCCCTGTAATCCCAGCTACTAAGGAGGCTGAGGCACTTGAACCCTGGAGTGAAAGGTTGAGCCAAGATCGTGCCACTGCAATCTAGACTGGGTAACAGCACAAGACTTCCTCTCAAAAAATAAATAAATAAACAAATCAATCAATCATTATGGATTGTGTTAAAATTACTCCCTCAGTTCACACCACCAACAATGAAATTGTATTCTTCCAACATAAAACTCTAAGTACCCACATCAACTTGCTGCCGACATCTTTTGGTTTTGGTCTTATAAGTTTTACAGAACTTAAATATTCTAGTAAGAAATTAGTAGACTCTGCAGGGGAGGAAAAAAATTTTTTCTCATGTCCTTCTAGGTTCTTCAGCTGGGGCCTTTTAAGTAAGACTGACAAAACACAAATCAACAGGAGAAAAACAAACATAAGTTTATGAGCATATGCATCTTAAATACACACTGGAGCGCTGGGAGATGAGTAACTCAAAGGTGTGATTAGACGTTAGGCTTACATAGCATCTCAACTGAAGAATAATAATTTTTTAGGGAAGTGACAAGACAAAGAAATAGAACTCTGCATTTCTAGGGTGGGAAACTGGGGAAAATAAATATGATGGGCAAACTAATGGAAGATACAGGCTAAAGTTGGTAAAATTGTTATATAGATTCCTCTGGTGCCATCTCCAGACTGAAAGGGTTTAGAGTTGTCTCCAGTAACTTTCCCTTGTCCTTCCTGGTAGCGAGGGGAGGAAGGGCCACCCTTGCAAAGTTGTGTCCTGCCTCTATGCAAATAATAGAGAAGTTTTCTTGTATCTACTTTTTCCTCAATTACCCTCAGCTGAAAATAATCTTATGCCAAAGTGGCATATTTGGGGGCAGCAGATTCTGCTACCTTAAAACTTCCTGGGCCGGGCGCGGTGGCTCAAGCCTGTAATCCCAGCACTTTGGGAGGCCGAGACGGGCGGATCACGAGGTCAGGAGATCGAGACCATCCTGGCTAACACGGTGAAACCCCGTCTCTACTAAAAAATACAAAAAACTAGCCGGGCGAGGTGGCGGGCGCCTGTAGTCCCAGCTACTCGGGAGGCTGAGGCAGGAGAATGGCGTAAACCCGGGAGGCGGAGCTTGTAGTGAGCTGAGATCCGGCCACTGCACTCCAGCCTGGGCGACAGAGCGAGACTCCGTCTCAAAAAAAAAAAAAAAAAAAAAAAAAAAAAAAAAAAAAAAAAAAAAAAACTTCCTGGGTCCCTGTGCCAACTTCAAAAAGTCAAATGTGGATCTAACATAGAAAGAGGGGCACAGACTTTCTTTAGTATGCTCATTTATGCACTTATTTAGAAAGGGCTCTAACTATTTCCAAGGCCTGAGTACATTAATGTTTAACAAAGATATTCTAATTCATTTAAAACAAATTAAAGGCATCATCATGCAGATATTCAGCCTTCAAAAGCCACTCTAACTTGAGATGTTCCTAAGTGGTTACTGGGAGATGGACCACAGCTTTAGTCTAATATCACCTACAAATGAACGGTTATTTAGAATTCTATGTTATCAATTATATCCATAATTTGTATTATTGGAATAGAATTAATTATATCTTTATAGTCTAGGCAAATTTGTATATTCTTCAAGGCAAGCACAGACATGTTTCAGCATGACCAGTTAATAATGCTTTCAGCCTGGTCTACTGAGGATGGCTGGGACTGCTGTCCTAACAAAAAAGAAACTAACAACAGCTAATTTCCTCTAACTGATTCGACTGTGTTACTCATGAAACAAGTGAATAATATTATAACGTTAATAAGTTAGCCATTTAATTTAGAATAAGACCAGTGTCAAAAGTTATATAAAAGAAATAATTCAGTTTTATAGGCCCATATCGCATGACTACACAGTTTTACTCAGTCTCTGCCACAAAAAGCTGCAATGATTTCACCTTCTGAAAAGGAAATTCCATTTCTGTAAGAATATACATAAATACATATTCTGTTATATATTTATACAAAGGCTCTTGAAGGGGATTGTTGTAAATGTGAAAACGACAAAGGCTTTACACCTGATAAAATATATATGACAGCTTATCAATATTGGTCAAAAGTTTTCTTGAGCCTATGGTAAAAATGTGAATGCGAGCAAAGAATCAATTCAGATCAATATGTCAGTTTAAAAGAAAAAAAGTGACTATTGACATATCTGCATTCTTTTTTTTTATTTCAATAGCTCATAATATGCATTTCTTTCCAAAAATGATTTAAATATAAACCTGATTCCCCATCTATGTTTGCACTGTCATCCAGTAATTGCTGGTGCTTTTACAATTCACAGACACATGAAAATCTTCAACATCCCCAGCAACTCCAGCACCTTCACTGGCTTCATCCTCCTGGGCTTCCCTTGCCCCAGGGATGGACAGATCCTCCTCTTTGTGCTCTTCACTGTTGTATACCTCCTGACCCTCATGGGCAATGGTTCCATCATCTGTGCTGTGCACTGGGATCAGAGACTCCACATCCCCATGTACATCCTGCTCGCCAACTTCTCCTTCCTGGAGATCTGGTATGTCACCTCCACAGTCCCCAATATGCTGGCCAACTTCCTCTCTGACACCAAGGTCATCTCCTTCTCTGGGTGCTTCCTCCAGTTCTACTTTTTTTTCTCCTTGGGTGCTACAGAATGCTTTTTCCTGGCAGTTATGGCATTTGATCGATACCTTGCCATCTGCCGGCCTCTACACTATCCAACGATTATGACCAGACGTCTCTGCACCAATCTTGTGATCAATTGCTGGGTACTTGGTTTCATCTGGTTCTTGATTCCTATTGTCATCATCTCCCAAATGTCCTTCTGTGGACCTAGGATTATTGACCATTTCCTATGTGACCCAGCTCCTCTTCTAACACTCACTTGCAAAAAAGCCCCTGTGACAGAGTTTATCTTTTCTGTCTTATGTCCTCTGCCTGTCTTTATGCTCTTTCTGTTCATCGTGGGGTCCTATGCTCTGGTCCTGAGAGCTGTGTTGACAGTCCCTTCAGCAGCTGGGAGAAGAAAGGCTTTCTCCACCTGTGGGTCTCACCTGACTGTGGTTTCACTGTTCTACGGCTCAGTGATAGTCACGTATGGGAGCCCACCATCTAAGAATGAAGCTGGAAAGCAGAAGATTGTGACTCTGTTTTATTCTGTTGTTACCCCACTCCTTAACCCTGTGATATATAGTCTTAGGAACAAAGATATGAAAAAATCTCTGAAGAAATTATGGGGAACATAAAATGTTAATCAAAAAGATCCTTGCGTAATTAATCTTGTCTTTAATTTGGGGGGACTAAAAAAAACTGGTCTTATACAGTTAATTTTTCATCTTACTATTGGCCAAAGCTAAAACACCTGTGAGCATGTTTCTGTTATTTCTCCTTTCAGATCATGATTATTTGCCCAGTTGTGTAGCATGCCTTAGTGTTTTTTAATTGACTGGTGGGCATTTTTTTAAAAAACTGTAAATACAATATGTGCAGTAATGACGGTTAAGTTTTGTTCTAGCAAGTAGATGGAGGAGAGGCAGATCACATTGATTCTATTCAAGCGCTACTTGTATGTGTTCTTAAAATGGTTTGTGCTTGTTTTAGTTTTACTCCTATGGTATGGCTTTTAGTGCAGGAACATAGCCTTTCTGAGACCTCAGGGCAAATCTGGACTGTTTAGAAGGCCCCTCCACTTCAGCTGATCCTAGCCTCCTATTTCAGTGCTTCTTGAACCCCATGACTCCTGAAACTTCTGCTTTGCTCTTTAGACGCTCAGCTTTAGTTTCTGCTAGCTATTTTGAGGTCTCGCCATGTACATACAGCTTAGAAATCCAAAAATGCCTTGAAGGGGAATTGCATCATATTTTTAGCCTAGCTTCTGTGGTCCTCCCCTCTCCAGGAATTGTTTCGCAAACACCAGCAGCTTTGGCAACTGAAAACATCAAATTCTCTACCTTCTCAGTTCAGTAAAACTACTGCTTTCTGCTCAGGCTTTATTCCTCCTTTCTTCATACTCTCCCAACCCAGTAAATGGTCAAATATCCTCAGGGAAAAACACATGGTGAATGTGAAACTCACCTCCCTTTTCTTCCCTTCATCTTGGACTGTAGCCCATGAAGGCTTGCCTAAGCCAATTGCTCCGAGTGCCTTCAAATGGTTGTTTTATGTATTTTGTCCAGATTTTACTTTTGATAGAAATTACTTTGGGTTTAGTACAAGTTTTTCAGTCATGACCAGAAAGTTTTTTCTACTCTATCTAAATTCCATACATTCTCACTTCTTCCTTCACTTTCAGAAGGTGATCATGTAGCATGTGTGTTCAAAAGCCCGCAAATCAGAGGGACAGGTGGATATAGAGGCTGGCATAAACACAAATCTGGGATGCACACCTGCTTTTCTTTTCATTGCAACCAGCAAAGAATCCCTGAGGACTCTTCCCCTGCAAGAAGCAGGGGAAAGGTTACCTATGGTAAAATAAATGATAAAACCGGGACCACAGATTTAGGCCTTCTTTTAATGGAAGGCACCCAGTAATTGTAGGTCAGGAAAATAGTTACCCAGAATTTGTATTAGAAGCTTGGGCTAGTTCTCCTTGAACTTTCCCCTAGGCCTGGAGTGAAAGAGGTCATGCTGTGATTGAAGTGTCTTCACTAACCCAAATACCTGTTTTTCAGGTTAAATAAATAGGAATTGGGAATCAGGGAGCAATTTGCTGAGGGTAATGACTTTAACAATTCAAAAAAAAAAAAAAAGTTCCTACTCACCACCCTTCTAACTAGCCCAAGTTCCCTTTTCTTTGAAAAGTAACCCTGAATTTCCCTTTAGGACTTCTCCCTTATTTGCCAGTCATATCACAATAAGTTTATTTCCTTAATATAAATGAAACTCTGTAAAATAGTAAGAGAACAGAACAGTATCCCAGTAAGAAAATGAGCAAAAGGATATAAATGAATAACATCCAGAAAAAGATTCTTAAACATAGAAAGGGCACTAACTAATTCATAAAAAGGTAAAAGTAGAATAAGCCTATAAACATATCTCACATTTTATCTGTTAAATTGACAAAGATCAAAAAGTTTGATAACACATTTTAAGTCTGAGGATTGTGAAATGGGTTCTCTCACACTTAGCTGGTAGGCATATAAGTTTTACAAACACTATATAGGGTGACAAGGCAACCTCTATCAAAATTTAGAAGGCACATACCCATTAAAACAGCAACCCAACTTTTAAGATGTTTAGCCTACACACGTGGGAAATGTTTACTGCAGCATTGTTGTAATAGCAAAATATTGAGAAAAACATCAGTTCCCATTAATAGAAGACTAGTAAAATGAGCTATGGTGAGTTATACCATGGAATATTATGTCTTCAATTTATAAACTATGAAGCAGTTCCATATGCAATGATACACATGTCCAAGACATACTGTTAAATGAAAAAAGCAAAGTGAGTAGCAGAGCATATTGTAGTTGCCTTCCATGGAAATGTGTATATTTCCTGAAAGAGCTCCAAGAAACTGATAACAACGGTTGTTTCAGGCGGGAAGAATTTGGTGTCTAAGGAACAAGAGAGTAAAGGAGACTTTTTTTTCATAACTCCTTTTGTGCTTTCAAATTCTTTATCACGTGCTTGTATTATTTATTGCAAAAATAAATAATAAAACATATTTTGTCAAATTTTTTTATTTCTATAGGTTATTGGGGAACAGGTGGTGTTTGGTTATATGAGTAAGTTCTTTAGTTAAACAAAGAACAATTCTTTTTTTGTTTTTGAGACAGAGTTTCGCTCTTGTTGCCCAGGCTGGAGTGCAATGGCACCATCTCGGCTCACTGCAACTTCCGCCTCCCGTGTTCAAACGAGTCTCCTGTCTCAGTCTCCCGAGTAGCTGGGATTACAGGCACCCGCCACTATGCCCAGCTAATTTTTGGTATTTTTAGTAAAGACGGGGTTTCACCACGTTGGCCAGGTTGGTCTCGAACTTCTGACCTCAGGTGATCCACCCACCTCGGCTTCCCAAAGTGCTGGGATTACAGGCCTGAGCCACTGCGCCCGGCCAACAAAGAACAATTTTCTAGGGGAACTTTCTGATCATTAGATTTGGAAAATCATTTTTTCCCACAATGCTAGGGTTCCTTAGGAGCCTGTTTATTGACAGAAATGTTGAAGCAGGGTCTTCAGAGCCCCTTAACATCATTTCACTCGGACAGTTTTGTACCTTAGAAAAAACCTGAGATACATCTTCCTCATCTTAGGGCTTGTACAATTATACTGTTATAAAACTTTAACGAGTTTATCACAGTTATATTTAGACATCATCTCCCTTATTTTTCAATTATTGATTTTTATTGCCCTTGTTCAGCACCTACAATGTACCAAACATTGAGCCAGAAAATAAATTTGAGACAAAGGTATATAAGACACATTTTCTTCCCTCATAGGATTCACAGTCTTGTGATAGAGAAAATTGGAAGGTTTTCTTTTTGTTAAGTAGCAAAAGTTCACTGAGAGGGGATGGCCTAATTACCGTGGAAGCTCACGGGAAGCTGCATGTGTGTAAGTATGGAACTTGTGTGAAAGAGGCTGTAAGCACAGCATAGGCATTGTCTCTTTGCAAGTGCACCTCAGGTTACAGAATAGAAGTCCTTCTAGAAATTATCTTACACTATCATATAATCAACCACGCTAGTGGTTACTACTAAGGTCCCAGAGACAAAGCAAGTATGACTATAAAATATAACATAGGCTGGGCGTGGTGGCTCATGCCTATAATCCCAGCACTTTGGGAGGCCGAGGTGGGTGGATCACCCAAGATCAGGAGTTTGAGCCTACCCTGACCAATATGGTGAAACCCTGTCTCTACTAAAAATACAAAAAAAAAGTAGCCGGGCATGGCGGCATATGCCTGTAATCCCAGCTACTTGGGAGACTGAGGCAGGAGAATCGCTTGAACCCAGGAGGTGGAGGTTCCAGTGAGCCGAGAGCATGCCATTGCACTCCAGCCTGGGTGACAAGAGTGAAACTTCATCTCAAAAAATAACAATAATAATAGTAATAAAATAAATTGAATACCACAGAGAGATATTATTTAAAATGTTAAGTAAATATAGATTTTAGTAATGGAATGTTGAATTGCTTTGATCTACCATCTTGCTGTGATCAAATAAAAATACTAAATTTAAAAAAAAACTTAAAAACATTGACGATCTGAAGAGAGAAGAGAAAATAGCTAAGTCTTTTTTTTTATGAAAGCCTGAGAGGTGAGCACTAAGGCCATTCATGCTCAGAGAGTACTTGACTGTAGTTCAAATCCTTATGCTTCAGGACAATGCCTAGCTAAGGAGATGGAAACAGGAACCTGGTGCTGGGGAGGGGGAAGGTCACACAAAGCTAGTGCCCTAATGGTCTTCATCCTCAGGTAAGGATGAACCAGAGCTAGACCCGATGCCACTCAGAAGGGAATCAGTCATCCCTGGAAGTTTGTGGCCATGGTTTAGCTCTTGTTTGAATTTATACATGCCGTTTTCTTCAATTTCCCCATTACACTGGCTGCAATCTATTCTTTTTTTTTTTTTTTTTTTTTTTTTTGGTTCAAAGGTGTTAGACTTTCTTTTTGCTGTTGTTGTTTGGGGTTTGGGGATGTTTTTTTTAAACAGTGTCTCACCCTGTCACCCATGCTGGAGTACAGTGGTATATTCACAGCTAATTGCAGCCTTAACCTCTTGGACTCAAGCAATCCTCTCACCTTAGCCTCTCAAGTAGCTGGGACCACGGGCACATGTCACCATGCACAGCTAGTTTTTTTTTTTTTTTTAAAGAAATCGGGTCTCTCTATGTTGCCCAGGCTGTAGGCTTTCTATTAAAGACTCTGCCATCGTCTTTCCTTTATTTCATTTTATGAATGGACACAACTCAAAATTTTTAAGTGAAATATTTTAATCCTCCAGCCTAGACCATATGTTAAGTCACAAAACAGCCTTAATCATTTTGAAAGATTAAAATCGTACCTATCTTTCTCAAATCACAATGGAATAAAACTGTAAATCAACAGCAAAAAGAAAACTAAAATCTTCACAAATATGTGGATGTTCAGCAACACACTGTAAACCAAGCGATGAGTCAGAGAAGAAGTCACAAGGGAAATTATAAAGTATCTTGAGACAAATAAAAATGAAAACACAACATACCGAAATTTACAAGATGAAAAGAAAGCAGTGCTAAGAGAGAAATTTATAGCTATAAAGGCTTACATTATAAAAGAAGAAAAATCTCCACTCAAAAACCTAACTTTATACCATAAGAAACTAGAAAAAGAAGAGCAAACTAAATTCAAAGCTAGCAAATGGTAGGAAATAATGAAGATTACAGCAGGGATAAATGAAGTAGAAAATATAAAACAGTAGAGAAAATGAACAAAACCAAAAGTGTGCTATTCAAAAAGATAAACTAAGCAGACAAGACTTTAGCTAGAATAAGAAAAAAAAGAAGACTCAACACAAATTAGAAAAAAAGTGAGGACATTACAACTGATTTTCTAGAAATGAGGTTTTTATAACTTTTCCTAAGAACAAAAAGAAGTTATTTTGAATTCCACACAGACATCTCATCATCGCCTTTCAAAACATTCTTCTTGCCTTTGCTCTGGGGTCCAATTTGCCCTAAACTACATGAAAACTATGATGGAAGAAAGGATGCTATGCCAAGGACTCCTGAGGGAGTCATAAACCAGCCCAAGGGAAGACTGAAATCATCACATAATCTCCAAGATAAAACTTTAATTGCACCCCTGAATCGCAATGACATTTACTTCTTCATTCATCTGCACCCTCTTTCTGAAATCTCTTCATGAGGTTCATATACCACTGCTTTTGTGGCACTATTCTGCCACAAAAGTAATTCATATATAAAACTCACCTGTTGACCTTTCTTTGCTGGACGAGATAATTGGAAGGTCTGGGTGCCTGGAGGTGACTGAGGTCCTTGATGAAAATAACCACCCTGTCAATCAAGGCCCACAGCTCAAGGGCTGACCATAGGAGGAGTGTGTTTCTTTCCTCTGGCTATAACTATTGCCCAACAGAATTACCTATAAACGTTTCTTTTGAGTGCTTCAGGAAAGGAGAAAAAGGAGTTTCAACAGTTATCTTTATATATCCTAGGATTCTTTGGATCAGGCTCCAGGTTTTGAGTCCACATAAGGTTTTGAGTCCACATTGAAACAGAGGTATCAATGAGAAGGCACAGGCTCGGTTTGTATTCCTAGGACTGTCCGCACATAGCTCTATCATGAAGGGTAAGTAACTTCTTCCCCTGTCTAGGATTCACTTGACTTTTTCTAAGACATCTACACATGGATGCTAGCTCCAGTGAAATGCCTTTATAATATGAACATATTTTTGCAAAATTTTGTGAGTTTCTAGACATGTGATTTCATGCACAGCATCTCCAGTATAGTAAGTGTTATAATGAACTGTTGACACCTGTGCCCAGCTACCCAGCTCTTCCTCAGCTGAACACTTCCTTCAATGTTCTTGCCTAATTATTTGCAAAGGAATGCCTCATTATTTGGAAATTTGATAAATTACATAATTTGGTATTAGAAGTCATGCTCAATAATTCACTTTCTACAATGCCCCTGATTAAATATAACTTATTCCCATTACTTTTATGCACATCCCAGGAAATGTAATGTCCTTCCTTTAATACTTTATCTTCTGCATTTTGAATTATTAACACTACTGTGTTTTTATATCTTCTTTCTTTATGTCAGACCAACCAGAATATACCAGAATATTGTGCCAGAATATACAAGAAGGTCGAAAAAATAAATCTGAGCAACTAAAAGGAGCTGTCCATAGCTTCACTATGAGATATATGGGAATCGAGTGACTTTTTAATCTAGCCATTTAGGTTCACTTAAATTCATTGGATGGGCACAGTGGCTCACGCCTATAATCCCAGTACTTCGAGGGGCCAAGGGTTTGTAGAGAAAGGTTCTCATCATGTTCCATAGGCTAGATACATGATGAGAACATGTCTCTACAAAACATTTAACAATTAACCTGGCATGGTGGCGTATGTCTATCGTCCCAGCTACTCAGAAGGTTAAGGCAGTAGGATCGCTTGAGCTTGGGAGGTCAAGGCTGCAATGAACTATGATCCCACCACTGCACTCCAGCATGGGTGAGAGACTAAGGCCCTGCCTCAAAAATAAATAAATAAAATTTTAAAATTAATTTATTGTTTTTCACTTAGGTTTTTAAATGATTCTGCTAAAAACTTATCCTAGTTACTTTGTAATTATATTTATTAGTAGTAGTATTATGAACACTAACAGTTGTGAGTGTTGCAGGTCTTAATATATTCCAGGAACTGCACTAGGCACAACATGTACTAGAAAACTGTACTTCAACTATGTTTTCCCAAAAGCTCAGCAAAACAGAAGGTAACTTGCCTACAGGCACATAGTATGCTGTACAGTATTTGAACCCAAGTCAATCTGACTTTATCATTTATTTTCTTTAAGTCACTTATATAACAGGATTACTTTGTTAAGTATTACTGGAGTGAGTCAGTCAGTTGTGAACCTAATCCAACTGTGGTATGTCACCACATAGACTGCTACAGTGAGTGTTCTCTTCCTTCCGCACCAAACTATGTGCTTGCCTCCTAAAACTATGCTCCCAATTCTTCCTAAGGAGCAACTCATTTTTCCTTCTAGTTCATATGTGTAGCTGCCGCATCCCACCACTGGACTATCCAACTTTATGTGGTAACATCCAGCATTTACAGTTATCTACCATGTGCAAGAGACAGTGTTGAAAAACTTTGAGAAGGAAAATTGGCCAGGGGTGGTGGTTAATGCCTGTAATCTCAGCACTTTGGGAGGCTGAGGTGGGTGGATCACTTGAGGTCAGGGGTTTGAGACCAGCCTAGCCAACATGGCAAAACCTCATCTCTATTAAAAATACAGAACTAGCCAGGCGTAGTGGTACATTCCTGTAATTCCAGCTACTCAGAAGGCTGAGGCAGGAGAATTGCTTGAACCCAGGAGACAGAGTTTGCAGTAAACCAAGACTGCGCCACCACACTCCAGCCTGGGTGAGGGAGTGAGACTCTGTCTCAAAAAAAATATGTGTGTGGGTGTGTGGATATATATATACTTTGAGAATGAAAATCAACAGGAATTGGAGATTGACCGCATATGGGAGGTGATGGAATTAAAAGGTTCCTTCAGTGTTTCTCAAGTCTCTGGCTTTAGCAAATGCTAACTGGATTGGTGAATGAAGAGTGGAGCCATTCGCCAAGAAGCAAGTACAAAGTGGGAGCTCTTACAAAGAAAAAAAAAAATGGAATAAAGTACTGAGCAAAATGGTGATGACATGTTTGAAAATATAAATGACTAGAGAGACCAATATTTAGAGTGGATGCTCACAAATGACAGGGTCATGAGGCAAGGTAGAATTAGTGGATCACAAGGTTTAAATGTGGTTTTGTTAAATGTGACCAAACTGACATGTTACACAAGACTGCCCAGTGATGTACGGACTGAGGACTCAGTGATAGTGATGTTCATAAACTCAGATTAGCTTTTTTGGTGACAGGTTTGGCAAGTCTGAAAGTCACCCAACCATTAATTTATTCAACAAGTGCCTACAGTGTACCAGAAACTGAGTTATCTAAGAAATGAAAGATAAATTAAACATCATTTGTGAATTATAGACATTTTCAGTCTGTAGGGTAACACAAAACCATATGATTTGGTCGTTATGGTGCATGCTCTAGTAGAAAAATATATAACATGCTATGTAATTATTAAACAGGAAATTTATCTTATATGTTACAGAGTTTTGTCTTACTGACTTTAACATATGATAGGTATCAAAAGGATATCTAAAATCATCATCAAAATCTAAGACATCCGATATTGACAAGTGTAATTATTAATTTTTTAAATCTTGATAAGCTCAGGCTTTATGGATCAAACTATACTGAGATATATGTCCAAGAGTATTCATCACAGTGGTGATTATAATAGAAAACACAATCTAAATCTATCATTCGAGGGTTGATTGAACCTATAGACAAGAAGAACAATGAAGCCATTGAGTTGATGATTCAGAGCTCTATTTTTGACACGGAAAAAAGACAAATGTATTAAGTTTAAAAACAAATTATAAAACAGTTAATTTTGAAAAATTCCATTTTAATTATAAGGAAGAGAAGGCCATACTCCTCCAAAGAATTAAAATTTGTTTTCTCTGGGAGGTAGGATTTTTTTTATCTTTTTCTATATCTTTTATGTTTATAATTATAAAAAACAATTACAGTATTTTGGTAAATTTTGAACAGTGTAGCATTAATAAATTTAAAGAACAAGACACAAGCATTTTAGATCATTTGAAATGCATTGAAAAACTTAACGTTAATAAATATCCTTACATTTGGAGAAGGCTTATTGAATATTTTTACATATATATTTTCTTTCGTCACCAAATGAAAGAAAATATCATTTGTGTTCAGCAAGAATTTGCCATTAGCAACATTTAGAGCTATGTGTATTTATGTCTGACTTTTTAAATTAACAAAAAATTGTATATATTTATTATGTGTAACATGTTGTTTTGAAATATGTATACATTGTATAATGGCTACCTCCAGCTAATGAACATATGCATTTTCTCATATACTTTCCACTTTTTTGTGGTGAGAATATTTAAAATCTACTCTCTTAGCAATTTTCAAGAAAAAAATAATTATTAACTATAGTTATCCATGTTATACAATAGAGCTCTTGAACTTATTTCTTCTATCTAACTGAAGTTTTGTATCCTTTGACCAACATCTCCCCAACCTCCCAGTCCCTGTAACCACCATTTTACTCTCTGCTGCTATAAATTCAACTTTTTTGGATTCCACATATACATATATAAGTGAAATCATGCAGTATTTGTCTTTCTGAGCCTGGCTTTTTTCACTTAGTACCATGTCCCTGGGTACATCCATGTTGTCACAAATGACAGGATATCCTTCTTTTTTAAAAGCTGAAGAGTATTCCATTGTGTGCATATACCACACATTCTTTACCTATTCATTCTGTTTGACTTTTGGTCATTGACCTTCCAAACTTATCTAGATTCTGAGTTTCTTATAGGTGGACAGTAGAGATTATAGTTGAGATGTTGAAACCTACAATCTGTAACAAGTACAAGAATGAATTCTTGTAGCAGAACAATATATTGTAACAAATTGTTTATTTTAATGACAGATTTATGTTTAAATGATTTAAAACACTGCATTTGTTTACAGTAGTAGAAATTCCATTTACAGGGAAGTTTAAAAGTGTGAAGGAAATTCAAGGAACAATCTCAGGTAACTATTAACTCTCTACTCTCCAGAAAAATATTGCCATGATATTTTCTCTTGGATTCTATGCTTAGACTTAAAATTCACTAATACAGAGTGAATAATGGTCACTCATAGCTCTCAAGTATCTGAGAAATATGTCAAGTATTTTCCACCTCGGGAAAGATGTCAGAAAAAGCAGTTATTTTACTCCTAATTCTTGGTTTAAAAATTAAGTCAAACTAACAGTTGTTCTATTAGAAATAATTAGCTATGGGTAGGAAAAAGAAATACAAACGGCCACTTTGCTGGCTTTCATAGAGGATAATGGTTCTGAGCTTTCACAATTTCAAAGGGGAGGGAGATTTCTCAAAAATCACTCACTGATGAAAAATATCCAAATAATGTATATTCTATTGTTATAACCCTAATTTTAAAGAAATTTGGGGCCGGGCACGATGGCTCACTCCCGTAATCCCAGCACTTTGGGAGGCCAAGGTGGGTGGATCACCTGAGGTCAGGAGTTCGAGACAAGCTTGACCAACATGGAGAAACGCCGTCTCTACTAAAAATACAAAAGTAGTTGGGCATGGTGGCGCATGTTTGTAATCCCACCTACTCAGGAGGCTGAAGCAGGAGAATCGCTTGAACCTAGGAGGCGGAGGTTGTGGTGAGCTGAGATCATGCCATTGCACTCCAGCATGGGCAGCAAGAGCAAAACTCTATCTCAAAAAAAAAAAAAGAAATTTGGGATCATTAGCATTTTTGATTTGTAGCTTCTGAATAAAAGTTAGGAGTCAGTGGATGGGTTGTTGCAAACTAATTGCCAAATAGCCAACATATATAGCTTGCAAAGATTTCCTACAAGTTTTTCAGAAAACAAAACTATTTGTATAAATGGTGTTTTCTGTCGTCTCTACAGCCCTGGAATTCATAAACAATTCAGAGACAAGCACTGTGACGGAATTTGTTCTCCTTGGCTTTCCTGGTTGTCAGGAGATGCAAAGTTTCCTCTTCTCACTGTTCTTTGTGATCTATGTATTTACCATAATAGGAAATGGGACCATTGTCTTTGCTGTGAGACTGGACAAACGGCTTCATACCCCAATGTATATTCTCCTAGGGAAGTTTGCTTTCCTTGAAATCTGGTACGTTACGTCCACTGTACCCAACATGCTAGTCAACTTCCTCTCAGAGACAAAAACCATCTCTTTTGTTGGCTGTTTCCTCCAATTCTACTTTTTCACTTCCCTTGGTACAACAGAAGCATACTTCCTCTGCATCATGGCATATGATCGGTACCTTGCTATCTGCCGCCCATTGCACTACCCAACCATCATGACCCCACAACTCTGCTACATATTGATGTCTTTTTGCTGGGTGTTTGGATTCCTCAGTTACTCTGTCTCCACTGTGCAACTGTCTCAATTGCCTTTCTGTGGGCCCAACATCATCAATCACTTTTTGTGTGACATGGACCCATTGATGGCTCTGTCCTGTGCCCCAGCTCCTATCACCGAGATCGTCTTCTATATCCTGAGCTCCCTCATTATCATTCTCACTCTTCTGTACATCTGTGGCTCCTATATGCTTTTACTGATAGCTGTATTAAAAGTCCCTTCAGCAGCTGGCCGGCAGAAGGCCTTTTCCACCTGCGGATCTCATCTGACAGTAGTGTGTTTATTCTTTGGGGCTCTATTGGCAATGTATGTGAGCCCCACAACTGATAACCCAGCTGCAATTCAGAAGATTATAACTTTGTTCTATTCTGTGGTGACCCCCTCCTTAAACCCCCTGATTTACAGCTTACGAAACAAGGAGATGAAGGCTGCATTGAAGAAAGTCCTGAGGATAGAATGAGAACAAGGTCATCTACCTGAGACCAAGCAAACCATTGTTCAGACATAAAAGATTAACTAAGAAAGACCTGATTTTCTGATTCTACTTCTCCAATACACACTTTAAAGAAGATATTTTCTCAGTGAGGTCCCTCATTGTTTTGTTTCTTAACTAACCTGGCAGAGCGAAATCATACTTGATTCATATTACATTCCAAATGAAACAATCATATTTTCAACATGGGTGACTCCAATAGATGATATTTGAGGGTATTTTATATGTCCTATTTCATACTGTATAGTTTTGATTATTGGAGATGGGGTGGAAGATAGAAGAGCAGTTATACTTAAGGTATTTCTTAAGACTGTGCAATATTTTTAAAGTGAATGAAGAATCAAATTTAAATGCCTAATGAATACAGAACTAAAGGATTTAGTAACAGAACAATTTTCTTGCCCCCTTGGCTCTTGATGGTTGAGAGTCTTACAGGCAAGGGACGGACTGAAAGTTTAATGTTTATGTAAGCAGCATATGTTTTAACATCACATAAAATAGTAAAATAGTGGTCATTCTTTCATTCAACAAATATTAATTGAATACCTCTTATGTTCCAGGCACTAGATATATACTATGACCAAAAGAATCAAAACCACTATCCACCTGGCATTTACACTCTCGTAAGGGAGAGACAGACGATAAAAAAAATAAGTAAAATATATAGCATATCAGAGAGTAATAAGTGCTATCCAAAAAGGGCAAAGAGGGCAGGAAATGTGGAAGAAAGAAAAAAGCTGCCATTGTTAAACAGGATGATCAGAGAGGTTACACTGAGAAGACAACATTTAAGCAAATGCTTGAAGTAGATGAGGGAATGAGCCATGTAGACAGTGAGAGAAGAGCATTCTAAATAGAGGGAAGCAAATTATCTTTAAGATCTGGAGGCAGGATTGTATCCAAGTAGCAGCAAGGAGGTTGGTTTGACTGGAGTAAAGAATTTAAGGTGGGGAACAGCGGCTCACGCCTGCAATCTCAGCACTTTGGGAGGCCGAGGAGGCTGGATCATGAGGTCAGGAATTCGAGACCAGCCTGGCCAATATGGTGCAACCCTATCCCTACTAAAGATACAAAAATTATCTGGGTGTGGTGGCATGAGCCTGTAATCCCAGCTACTCAGGAGGCTGAGGCAGAATGGTGTGAACCCAGGAGGCAGAGTTTGCAGTGAGCTGAGATAGCACCACTGCACTCCAGCCTGGATGACAGAGTGGGACTCCATCTCAAAAAAAAAAAAAATTTAAGGGGAAGAGTATTAGAGATGAAGTCAGGGAGTGAACAGCGTTCCAAATTCTGTGGGACCTTGTAAACTATAGTAATAACTTTTTTAAAATTATAAATTACAAATTAGAGTTGTGTATATGTATGAGGAACAAAGTGATATTATGATTTATGAATATAATGCAGAAAAATTGAATCAGTAATCTCAAATATTTTCTGTAGTAAGAATATACGAAATCTACAGCTGGGCACAATGGTTCATGCCTGTACTCCCAGCACTTTGGGAGGTCAAGGCAGGCAGATTACCTGAGGCCAGAAGTTCAAGATTAGCCTGGCCAACATGGTGAAACCCCCTCCTCACTAAAAATACAAAAATTAGTTGGGCATGGTGGTGTGTGCCTGTAATCCCAGCTACACAGGAAGCTGAGGCACAAGGATCACTTGAACTTGGGAGGCAGAGGCTGCAGTGAGCCAAGATTGTGCCACTGTACTCTAGCCTGGGTGACAGAGTGAGACTCTGTCTCAAAAAAAAAAAATATTTGAAATTTATTATCTTAGCAATTTAAAAATGCATAACACATTATCATTTACTATGTTTACCACCCTGGGCAATATATCGCCAAAAAGAAAAAAAAAAAACACTATTCCTCCTACCAGAGGTTTTGCACCGTTTGTGCATCATTGCCTAACCATTACCAACACCCCACTTCCTACAGCCTTTGGTAATCACCATTCTACTGTCCTGCTTCCTTGAGTTTGAAATTTGGGGATTCCACAAATAAGTGAGAACATGTGGTATATTTGTCTTTCTAGGCTTGCCCTATTTCACTTAGCGTAATGTTCTCCAGTTCCATCCATGTTGTCACAAATGACAAAATTTCCCTCTTTTTTAAGGCTGAATAGTATTCTGTTGGGTACACACACCACATTTTCTTTATCCATTTATCTATTGATGGACATTTAGGTTGATTCCATAACTCAGCTATTGTGAATAAGGCTGCAAGGAACATAGGAGAACAGACATCTCTTTGACATACTGCTTTCAAATCTTTTAGGTAAATACCCAAACTGGGATTGCTGGATCATATAGTAATTCTACTTTTAGTTTTCTGAGGAAGCTCCAGACAGTTTTTCATAATGACAGTACTAATTGACATTCTCACCAACTGTGTGCAAGGGCTCTCTTTTCTTCACATTCTCGTCAACACCTATTATCTTTTGTCTTTCATTATAACAGCCATTCTGATAGCTGTGAGGTGAAATCTCATTGTGGCTTTACTTTGCATTTTTCTAGTTATTAGCGATGTTGAGCAATTTTCATATACCTGCTGGCCATTTGTATGTCTTTTTTTTTTTTTTGAGAAATGTCTACTCACGGCCACTGCCCATTTTTTAATCTGATTATTTGTTTTCTTTCTATAGAGTTGTTTGAGTTCCTTATGGATTTGGATATTAACCCCTATCAGATGTATGGCCTCAAATACTTTCTCCCAGTCTGTAGTTATCTCTTCATTCTATTGATTGTTTCCTTTGCAGATTAGAGCTATACTGACATGATCCTATTTGTCTATTTTTGCTTTTGTTATCTGTGTTTTGAGGTCAAATCTATACAATCATTGCCCAAACCAACATTGGGTAGTGTTTCCCCTATGTTTCCTTCTCATTGCTTAGAGTTTCCGGTCTTATGTCCAAGTCTTTAATCCATTTTGAGTTGATTTTTGTATATAGAAATAAGAATCCAATTTCATTCTTACACATATGAATGTACAGTTTTCCCAATACCATTACTAAAGAGACTGTCCTCTTCCCAATGTGTATTTTTGACACCTTTGTCAGAAATCAATTGACAATGCATAGGTTCACTTCTGAGCTCTATTCTTTTCCATTGGTTGATGAGTCATTTTTTCACACTAATTTTAATTGGCATGCTGTTTTAATTACTATTACTTTGTAGTATAGTTTGAAATCAGTGTGATGCCTCAGCTTTGTTCTTTCTGTTCATAACTGCCTTGGCTATTTGAGGGATTTTGTGATTCCACATGGATTTTAGGGCTGTGTTTTCTATTTCTCTGAAGGCTGTCACTGGTGTGACAGGAATTAATAGGGATTACATTGACTCCGGAAATCACATTGGGTAGTCTGGACATTTTAACAATATTAATGCTTTTAATTCATGAACACAAGATATATTTCTATTTATTTGTGTCTTCTTCAATTTATTTTATTCATGTTTTATATGTAATTTTGCATGAGATGAGAAGCATTTGGGAGGTTTTGAGCAGGGAAGTAACTTACTCTTATTTACATTATAAAAGAATTATCCCCCTGACTGTTTTGTTGGCAATACACTAGAAAGAGAAATGGGCATTTTAAAACTCTTCTTTCTAATTGTCAAACTTAGAAATTTTTTGGTTTTTAATTTTTTATTTTTTTCGAGACAGGGTCTCATTCTGACACCCAGGCTGGAATGCAGTGATGCAATCACAGCTAACTACAGCCTCAACCTCCCCAGGCTCACATGATCCAACTCAGCTGTCCGAGTAACTGGGACTACAGGCATGTTCCTCCATGCCCAGCAAATTTTTGTATTTCTTTTTTTTTTTTTTGGAGAGACAGAGCTTCACCATGTTGGCTAGGCTGTTCTCGAACTCCTGGACTCAAGTGATCCTCCTGCCTCAGCTTCCCAAAGGCTGGGATTACAGATGCGCACCACTGCTCCCCACTCATTTCTTTTTCATAACGTAATCGTTAAGAGTAAGTTTACGTTACATTAAAATAAGAGTAAGTTATTTATTTTCATAACGTAAATAAGAGTAAGTTACTTCCCTGCTCAAAACCTCCCAAATGCTTCTCATCTCATGCAAAATTACATATAAAACATGAATAAAATAAATTGAAGAAGACACAAATAAATAGAAATATATCTTGTGTTCATGAATTAAAAGCATAAATATTGTTAAAATGTCCAGACTACCCAATGTGATTTCCAGAGTCAATATAATCCCTATTTTTTTTAAAAGGAATTTGTATCTGTAAACCTATTTGAGAATATATATATGGGGAGGGGAAAAGAATCCTCTAGTTGCCCCAGAGGAATAGGAAGTCCTCTGGACCCTAAGAAATTCTAATTCTGGAGTAGTTCCATGACATTAATTAAGAGAGAGTGCTTCTGAGGCTCTTTAATGACACTTAATCATAATTATAATTATATAGACATTTATAAAAAATTTTCAAGTCTATTATCTCATTTAATCTTCATATTAGCCCTATGAGTTACACACGGAGGATAAACATGGCTTTAATAATTGAGGAAATTAGAGCACACCAAGCTCTTACAGCTAATAAGTGAAAATATTCAAACTAAGACTCATACTTTCTATGTCATGATTTTCTTTATATTTTCTCACCACCTTCTGTTTAAGTTCAACTCTGTTCCTACCCAAGTGCTCCCTTTTTTTAACCCAGGTCACCTCATTTCATACAATGCCTGGATAATCTTCTCCACCATTTTCTGCCTATCCCAGACCTCTCTCAAAAGCACCTCTAGATGTTTAATCTAGTAATGCTTTTCTAGATACCTAACTCTTAGCCTGACACACAAATCACCTGTAACTTAGTTCCATGGGCCAATTATCCCTTCAAATATCATTCTTAACCTTGTATCCCAAACATGTTTAATTAATTCCCAGTTCTACTGAAATCCCTCCCAAACTTAGAAGTGTTTTCAAACATCCCTAACCCAGACTCTAACATTTTATGATCATCCATAGTGGCTTTCAAGCTTCCACGTGCATTAGAAACACCTAGAGGGCGGGCACGGTGGCTCATACCTGTAATCCCAGCACTTTGGGAGGCTGAGGCAGGTAAATCACCTGAGGTCAGGAGTTCAAGACCAGCCTGGCCAACATGGTGAAACCCCATCTCTACTAAAAATACAAAAAAAAATTAGTCTGACATGGGGGCTCATGCCTGTAATCCCAGCTACTCAGGAGGCTGAGGGAGGAGAATCACTTGAACCTGAGAGGGTGGAGGTTGCAGTTAGCTGAGACCACACCATTACATACTAGCCAAGGCAACAAACTCCATTAAAAAAAAAAGGAAGAAAGCAAAATAAAAGAAACACCTAGAAAGTTTGTTAAGACAGACAACTGGGCTCCACATTCCAAGTTTTTGGCTCACTAGATCTAGGTAAGTACTGAGAACATGTATTTCTAACAGGTCTCAAGTGATACTAATACTGCTGGTACAGGGATTATATTTTCAAGAATCCACTCTACACTTAAACAGCCTTACTCTTAAGCTCAGTCATGTTCTCCATTTGAGCTCTTGCTATGTTTATATTAATCTCAGGTTCTCATCTCAGTTTGTTCTCTTTCACCTTATATCATTGAAAGAATTCATAACCATTTACAGTGCCAGACTTTCATTTTCACTAATATTGTATCATGTCAGTCAACAGAATTAGAATTACAAATCTGCCTTTACAGATAACTGAATTTTTCAAACACCTATGTTCAAGCTATACTTAAAATTAATAAGGGAGATTTTTTTTTTTTGGGTGGGGGGCGATGGAGTCTTTCTTTGTCGCCCGGCTGGAGTGCAGGGGCGCAATCTCAGCTCACTGTAACCTCCGCCTGCCGGACTCAAGCAATTCTCCTGTCTCAGCCTCCCGAATAGCTGGGACTACAGGCATGCACTACCACGCCAGGCTAATTTTTTGTATTTTAGTAGAGACAGGGTTTCACTATGTTGGCCAGGACGGTCTCGATCTCCTTACCTAGTGATTCACCTACTTCGGCCTCCCAAAGTGCTGGGATTACAGGCATGAGCCACCACGCCCGGCCAGGAGATTCTTTATCTTATGTTCATTATAACAAAATTAAGCAAACAATATATAGATTAAAAAATTTTTAAGCATTTGCAGATTAGGCACCAAGTAGGAAGCAAGTCTAGTTCAAATTATATAATAAAGATTTGCTTCATATCTTTTTATTTGAGCCCAAAACAAATATGTAATCTCTGTGAAGTCTTGACCTTGTTGCCTCCTATCTGTGTATACTCAATGTTTAACCCAGAGTCTGACACATAGTAGGTGCACAGTTGATGTATAACTGATAAATGTTTGTTAATTATATGGAATTTTTAAAAAAGAATGAAGTTTATTTTGGAGAGAAAATCACACACAAATACACACACTCAGATACACACATGTACACCCATATTCGTTCTCTCTTCTCCTCCTCCATTAACCTCCCACCCCCCATCCCCAGGTAGATCAGTTCCTTAGAGGGAGGATATCTCCACAAAGGGGAAAGTATTTATGGTATCTCTTGGATAGTTATCCTGACTTCTGTGTCTCACTAGTCAAACCACTGGGGAAAACATAAATTATACACAGATATAGATGGAATTCCATACATGCTCACAGGCAAAGGAAGTAGGTGCCTACCAGTGAACACTAGGGAACTATGATCCTATTCAGAAGAGACTTGTAACCTCTTAATAATTGCTGATGTGAAAAACACATTTCATTTGGTTCGGAATACGAAAGGAAGCAAGTTTCTGGAACCACACATAACACTCTCCAACCATGACTCGGCTTGTTGGTTGTGTAAAGGACGAGATTCCTGTGACTGGAGTTTGTCTCACATCTTCCTCTTGGAGCCAAAAATGCCCTTAGGTATGTAAGGAAGGCCTCCCTGTAGCAGTACCCCACCGTTCCCGTGCTTTCAACGCTGCCAGATGCTAAGAATATATGGTTCTTCTGCAAATTTGTGAATTCTTTGTTCCTTTGTTCTTTGCAGGAACATTGGCCCCTCACTTCTCTTCTTCCAACATACTCCTATGAATGCCCGTGTGATATATTCACATTAAGGGCTCATTCAGGTATCTCAGAGTTCCCACTATACAACTCAGTTAGGGGCGATAATGGTCAAATGTCTTGCTTATTTGGGGCGACTGTTAAATTCCCTTAGAATGTATCCTGAGTCTTACACCTCTTTGTAAATGAGTCAGTGACGTTTTTATTGACAGACTGTTCTTCAGCTGCAGTAATTAAAGCAAGCTGTTATTTTTTTCAGAGTTGTTGGCAAGTGACAAGGGGCAAGTGAAAACCTCTCGAGAAAGAAGTAGAACAGCAGACTCTCCTTTCCTTTGGATTTACCTACAGATTAACTTTTAAAACGTAAATACTTAAGAGAAGAGCCCCAGCACTTATAATTCTAAAAGTGCTCTTCCGTGGGCAAGTGTCTTAAATTCCCAGCAAGTGGATGGGACTGGAGGAGGATGTGACTCCCTTGTCAGTTCACAGAGGATGCATTGCCCAAGCGCTTTGTTCCTCCTCTCCAGTTGCCCATGTGTGCTCTCACTTGAGGAGAATAGAAAGACAAAAGAGGTGAATTTGAGCTACAAATGAATGCACTTTGGTGATGGAGGCAGTAGAAATGAATTCAGTGAGATTTTTTAATTATCTGTGAAGTTTATTTATCCATCTTTCTCTGACCCTGTATTCCATAGATAACTAAAATTTCACTGCTTTTGAAATAATGTCACCAAGGTCTTGAACATTATGAAGCCAAATAATGAGCTGGTGGGGACCGGGTGCAGTGGCTCACACCTGAAATCTCAGCACTATGGGAGGCCAAAGCAGGCAGATCATATGAGGTCGGGAGTTCAAGACCAGCCTGACCAACATGGCAAAACCCCGTCTCTACTAAAAATACAAAAATCAGCTGGGCATGGTAGCAGGCACGTGTAATCCCAGCTACTTGGCAGGCTGAGGCATGAGAATCACTTGAACCCAGGAGGTGGAGGTTGTAGTGAACTAAGATCATGCCACTGCACTCCAGCCTGGGGGATAGAGCGAGACTCTTTCTCAAAAAAAAAAAAAAAATTAGCCAGGTGTGGTGGCCCAAGCCTGTAATCGCAGCTACTCAGGGGGCTAAGGCATGAGAATCCCTTGAACCCAGGAGGCGGAGGTTGCAGTGACCATGCAGTGCAGGGAGATCATGCCACTGCACTCCAGCCCGGGCCACATAGCAAGACTCTGTTTCAAAAATAATTAATAATAAGCAGGTAGGAGTCAAGACCTATGAGGTCTGGTTCCAGATCAATCATCAGTTGGAATTACATTTCTTTTCTCAGTACCAAAAATTTGCTGGCCTGTGAGTAGGATAAACTAATTAATGTTTCATTCTCTGCCTACTGCCTCGAAAGGCCCAAACTATCTAATTTATGACAAATAAAATTTGTTATCATGTCCCCTGTACTATAAAGATGTATTCAAGTTATTTCTAACTGGAATAAATATATTTTTTCAGACCCACAGCATGCAGTTGGACATGCTGCAAAAATACACGACTCAAGGAATCCCCAGTCTATGCACATGACTGGGCAGATGTAGGCTATAATCCTGATTGCTTTCATAAAACCTAAGTTCCAAAAGGGGAGGAATTTTATTTTTTATATTCACCATTATACCCCCAGAACTCAACACACTGCTAGCAATATAATAAATGGTGAACAAACATGTGCTAAATTAAATTTTTGAATAAACAAACAAATAGACGAAATGCTACGATTTAAATTTAGCATCCAACCTTTTTTTAAAATTGCAAGCCCAGTAATTATATTTTCCAAGAATGACGCAGCATGTAGCCTGGCAAATACAAGCAGTTATGGAAAGTATATTTGAAATTACAACTGTCCTAAAAATTTTGATACATGTGATCATGATAATTATCATTCATTAAACTGAACTGCTTGGACAAAATTTACATTTTCATAAAAATCATGTTTATTAGAGAAATTGTTGTATTATTCTTAAAATATTGTTAACACGAATATCCAAAGTTACCTCGGCAATAAAACATTTATGCCCTTGTGTTTGCTGCAGGTTTGATCAAGTACTGAAAGGCAGGCCCCTTGCTCTCTGCGGATCATATAAATGATATAAAGATGGAATTTTGTGAGTATCTTAACAGTGACACTAACAACACAGTAAATTATCCTACTTTTAAAGTCATTATATTGCTAAATTTAAAATATTGTTAGTGGCTTACCCAGCCCAATATTCTGAACTTTAACAAGGATATTTGAGGACATAGAAATAAGCCTGCTGGACCAATAGTTTCTAGAAAATTGTTAGCAAAATATCTAAGTTATTTGTCTTGTCTCAACTCCTGATTTAGCAAATATCAGAAAGATCTTTGTGGTCCCTTTTGTTCATTATTTAATTTAGTGAAAAGCAAGATAATGAAGGGACAAATTGTAAAGCTTAGGGCTTAATTTCTAGCAAAAATAAAGGCATGTGGTTTTATTACTAGAGAAATTGATTTACCCAACAGCAAGGTCCCTCAAGAGCTGAGCCATGATGTAGAATAGTGCAATTTGGTGGAGAAGGAGGCTGACAAGCAGGGAAAATGGTGGCCTGCCAAAGAAGTCATAGGTAAGGGACATAACAGTTGCCTTCAGTTATTTAAGACCTCACTACCACCATCATGGGAGAGGAATTAGACTTATTTTGTGTAGTTTCAACAAAATTGAAGTTTATCTGCTGACTTGGGGAGTACCAAGATAATGGGTAAAAGTAATAAAGGAGACAAAGTTTGCTCACCATTTAATAAAGAAGGGCTTTGGGAGAACTAGAGCTCCTCAGGAGAAAAAGGGGCTTGATTTTTCAGCAAATCCAGATGCCACCAGGGAGAATGTGATCTAGGGGGAACTAGATTTGTAGCTTTCAAACCATTTTACAGATTCCTGAGGGTTCTGCAGCACCTCCCTGAGAGTAGCAAAAGGAAGGGAGCTGAAGACTCCCCAAAGTTTTATTCCTATCTGCTTGTTACTGGACTTCTACATATGAGGCTGTAAGAAGGCTATTTAATATAGCAGCTATTTTTGCTTCAGATTTATACTCAATTTTGCTTTAAGGTAAAAGGATGTGTCCAAAGTTTATATTTATATGTAGAGTATCTAAGGTATTTAATTTTACCATTAAAGATGAAACATTACTGAGACTCAGGGTTATAGAAACATTTGAAGTGAAATGTGATTTGCTCCAAACCAGTCTCCAAATAGGCCAGTGTATCTGGGCATTACTGGCTTTGTACATATGTTTAAGTGAACCCTTCAAATCTCTTTGAACTTCAATTACCCTGTCTGTGAAAGAGAAGGGTAAAGAATACCTCCTTGCAGCTCAAAGAGTCATTAGGAAGACCAAATGAGATAATGTATGTAAAAATACTTAGTACATCATCCAGCATGAGTTAGCAAAATCTCCAAATGTTCTTTATTATTCATTCTTTGATTACTTCTGTTTTTCTAACAGCTTTGGGACCCCAGAACAGAACAACGCATTTTGTGACTGAGTTTGTCCTCCTGGGTTTCCATGGTCAAAGAGAGATGCAGAGCTGCTTCTTCTCATTCATCCTTGTTCTCTATCTCATGACACTGCTAGGGAATGGAGCTATTGTCTGTGCAGTGAAATGGGACAGGCGGCTCCACACACCCATGTACATCCTTTTGGGAAACTTTGCCTTTCTAGAGATCTGGTACATTTCCTCCACTGTCCCAAACATGCTAGTCAATATCCTCTCAGAGACTCAAACCATCTCCTTCTCTGGCTGCTTCCTGCAATTCTATTTCTTTTTTTCACTGGGTACAACAGAGTGTTTCTTCTTATCAGTTATGGCTTATGATCGGTACCTGGCCATCTGTCGTCCATTACACTACCCCTCCATCATGACTGGGAAGTTCTGTGTAATTCTGGTCTGTGTATGTTGGGTAGGTGGATTTCTCTGCTATCCAGTCCCTATTGTTCTTATCTCCCAGCTTCCCTTCTGTGGGCCTAACATCATTGACCACTTTGTGTGTGACCCAGGCCCATTGTTTGCACTGGCCTGCATCTCTGTTCCTTCCACTGAGCTTATCTGTTACACCTTCAACTCGATGATTATCTTTGGGCCCTTCCTCTCCATCCTGGGATCTTACACTCTGGTCATCAGAGCTGTGCTTCGTATTCCCTCTAGTGCTGGTCGAACTAAAGCTTTCTCCACATGTGGGTCCCACCTAATGGTGGTGTCTCTATTCTATGGAACCCTTATGGTGATGTATGTGAGCCCAAGATCAGGGAACCCAGCAGCAATGCAGAAGATCATCACTCTGGTATACTCAGCAATGACTCCACTCTTAAATCCCCTTATCTAAGTCTTCGAAACAAAGACATGAAAGATGCTCTAAAGAGAGTACTGGGGTTAACAGTTAGTCAAAACTGAGATATCTTTGAAAAAGAAGCCAAATTGGCCACTTCTGACGCTAATTTTTTGTAACTATAGAAAGTAGCTTCAGTAATATGTTCTGGCTCACACTCAGGTAGAGAGACTTATCTTTCACAGTTCCTTAGCAGTTAAGTTCAGCTCATTCATGATAAATGCCAATGCTAAATAAAACATTTTAAACATATGTGGCCTCACTGAGTAGTTACGTGGTGGGCGGGTGTATATATATGTATATTATTTTTCTGTGATGTATCTTTGCTAGTTTTAATCTTAGCTGACGGAAGAAATCAATTGCATGTGTACTGAAGCCTTTCAAAAGAGTGAGATCTGGCTGGGCACGGTGGCTCATGCCTGTAATCCCAGCACTTTGGGAGGCCAAAGCGGGAGGATCACCTGAGATCAGGAGTTCAACCCCAGCCTGGGCAACATGATGAAAACCTGTCTCTACTAAAAATACAAAAATTAGCTGGGCATGATGGCACACACCTGTAATCCCAGCTACTCAGGAGGCTGAGGAATGAGAATTGCTTGAACCTGGGAGGCAAAGGTTGCAGTGAGCTGATATCACGCCACTGCCCCGTAGCCTGCATGATAGAGCAAGACTGCATCTAAAAAAAAAAAAAAAAAAAAAAAAAAGAGAGAGCTCTTTTCAATTCAGAAAAAATATATATATTTGTTTGCTTGTTTCTGAGACAAAGTTTTGCTCTTGTTGCCCAGGCTGGAGTGCAATGGCACAGTCTTGGCTCACTGCAACCTCCACCTCCCGGGTTCAAGTGATCCTCCTGCCTCAGCTTCCCAAGTAGCTGGGATTACAGGCACCCACCACCACACCTGGCTAATTGTATTTTTACTAGAGACGGGGTCATTTGTATATTTTTAGTAGAGATGGGGTTTCACCATGTTGGCCAAGCTGGTCTCGAACTCCTGACCTCAGGTGATCCACCCTCCCTTGGCCTCCCAAAGTGCTGGGATTACAGGTGTGAGCCACCACACAGCCAGAAAATACATATTCTTAAAGAATATTTGTGTGTCAAGAGGTCACCAGAAAAAAAAAAGTAGTAATAGACATCTTCCATTGTTTGAGGTTGTCTTTCACACCAAGAACAGAGTATGCTTTAAACCTCTATGCTTCATACCTCTATCCCTTAGAGATGAAAACCAAACTCTTTGCCATTCAAAGCCTTCACTCAATAGACTGCTCCATTCAGTTTTCTCTCCTAGTGATCCACTGTACAAGTCTTGTACTTCATGATCAGTCCTCAAACATATTTATTCCCAACTGGATATCTTTACTCATAGTACTTCCTCTCTAAATTAGTTGTGACAACCCCAGTATTACTTATACTACGGAACGATGCCCTAAACATTATTTGTACCTAGCAGTTTTCATGTTAACCACAAAGCATCAGGTGCCTATCAGAGGCTGTAGGACAAAGTCTAAGTTAGAAAAATATTCAGAGAAAATTATGCCAAGAACAAATTTCATTTGTTGAAATAAAATGTTTCTCTATGCTGAAACAAAAAGGCCATCAACTGAGAGTTGAATCTACTTAAAATGAAAACACACACCTTTTAGTTATGGCCATCCCCACAATGAAATCAGGCGTGCAAGGAAGATGGGCCTGCCGGTGCTAAGTGATTCTCAAATCTTTCCACCAAAGCATATTTAGCAACAGTGGTCAGAGAACACGGGGCATTGGGGGATAATATTTCTTTAAATTCAAAGTTTTATCTCAAAAATTATCATAAATTATACTTCCTAATTCATAGTACATACATATTTAGTGTGATATAAAATTACCTTTCTAGATAAAATTGGCCCCTCATGAAGATAGTTAGTCTGGAGCCTTACATATCCCATAGCACATGCTATTTGAGTACAACTCAAGGAGACCGTGGGGTTTCCTCAGAGTTAATGTAACATGTTATTTTAAATAATCCCTATAGGAAATGTTAACAAAAATATCAATTAAACCTCCAGGTAAGATGTATGAAGGTCCCTAGGGACAGCACAGACAGTTACAGAATCACATGAACTTGAAGGGAGACCAGAGAATTCTCAACAGTGGCTCAAATGAGGCATAAATTAAGACCAACACATGGTTCAACACCCTCAGTGAGAAACAAGCCACTAGAATCTTCGGGTACAAGAGAAGTGAAATGAGCCACTGGTGAAGCTCTCACACAGGACTTCCATATTAGAGCTAGTGAAGGAGAGACTCCATGAGGCCTCCCTGCAGGCTCTCTCCGGGATGACCTAGGAAAGCTTCCCGGTATGTAGAACGGTATTCTTTGTTGAGTGTTGCTGCTGTTATACACCACAGAGGAACTACTCACCTATACATTTCTTCATTCAACATGCTTCAGAGGTTGAGTATCAAAGAATATTGGTTTATCTTTCAGCTCAAAAACCAAAAGAAAAAAAAATCCCTCAGAGTATTTAGATCACCATGCAATTCACACTTTCCAAAATAAGTGCACTAGTCATCCACAGGTCTTCTCCTTCTCAGGAAGTGCCGAGGCACCAGGAATGCTATGACATTTGTAGAGATTTTGAGCTTAATAGTATGGAATTAGCTTTATCCACTGGGACTAAAACCAACAGAAAATTGGAATTTTTTTTTTAATCTTCTCTCTCAGTTTTCCTCTCTCTGTCCCTTTCATTACTCATTCTGCACCTTCAGGAGAAGTGACATTAAAAAAAAAAAAGAAAAGATAAAATAAATGTTTTTGAGGACTAAGATCTCACATAGATTTAGTGGTGAATATATTAGTAACCATTTCTTAAAATTATGTTGGAAATTATCTTGATATTTATTTACCATGCTTTCCCTGTGGCAAATTGTTTTTCTGCAAGGTTTTTGTTTGTTGTTTTTAATGTCAATGACAGTAGTCTGAGCTCAAAGAAGCAGCTCAGTCTTGTGCATTTTGATTTTGGGTCAAAGTCTGTGAATCTGAGTTCAAAATCATTGTTGCTCCTTCTCTGCTCCAAGCACAAGTGGCTGCTCCCTGCATCGCTGCTTTCTTATCTTGTTGAGGAGAGAGGTTTCTTGCTCAGAAAGAAGGAGAACGTATAGAGGACCCATCGTGGGGAACCATTCTTTTATGATGTCTTACGAAAATGACCATTGATACAGGTTTAACTTAGCTCTTCATAATCATCCTAGTTTAAAGAATTAAAAATTACTGATCCCCATATCTTGCAGTTTCTTTCTCTTTTTGGCTTCTTGTCTACCAGACTACAACCTTTTGCAAAACCAGCTCTATGAAAAGGTATACATTTCCTTCTAGATGGGTAGATTCATAGTTCACCTTGTGCATTACTAACTGCAATAGCTTCATCAACAGCTTCATGATCATAAATATATTTATTTAATATAACCTCACTGAATAGGAGGGTTTTTTCTATTTGATTATGTTCAGTGAGTACTATAAATACTATATATATGCATACACACACGGACACACACACACTATATGTGTGTGTGTGTGTATATACACACACACACCAGTTCAATCAGATACTATATATGTGCTACTTTTAATTGAAAAAAATATAAGGCAAATTATCCTCTTATCAATCAAAAAAGTTAACGGTAACTTGTTAAAATTTTTCTGAAGAGTCCCATTTGTTAAAGCTACCATTTATTCTTTTCTTGGAGTTGTATCTGATTCTTGAAAATATATCTTCTTTGGTGATGGTGTTCTAAAGAAAACAAACCAAATTTTGGAAAATGGGTAAATAATTATGTTTGAAATAACACCTTTGATTCTCTTGTATCTTGTTTTTTGAATCTTTGGGGGCTATTCTTTTACATGGACTAAAGAAAGATCTTACAGTGAATTTTAAAGAAAATTCTGGCAAAAGGAATAAGAGGAGCTTTAGAAGAAAATACCCCAGTAACTGTAGTTTTCTTCTCTAATATATCTTCTATGTTATCTTTAATGAAATATTCATTTTTAAATGTATATGGAGCATGATAAATTATAATGTGAAATTAATCACCAGGAAATGAATAATTATGACATTTTGTGCTAAAAGGAAATGGTTAAATACCAAATTGTAAATAAACTGTAGTATAATATAAATGTCTGTAAATAGGAAAAAGCAAAATATATAAAGAATTTTATCATCTAAATATCCTTGTTGACTTTCTCCTGGTATCACAAAAAAAATTGGAAGAAAATAAATTCGCCTAATAGAAATAGCTCCAGAAAGAAAGAATCTGAAATAATGTCAAAGCACAAACCACTCAAAGCTGTAAAAAGTCTCAGATTTGAATATATTAAAAATGATGGCATATGTCTTCATATTTTGAAGTGAAGAGCACTACGGAATTGCTATACATGAACATCTTTCACTGAAAAACAAATTAGATATAAAACAAACCATTTTTCCTTTATTTCAAGAATTTCTTTATATTAAAAAAAGATGAAATGTTGATTTTTGTCCAATGCCACAGAAAATTCAAACAACCTGACTCAAAGAATCAGACCCAAAGGACTCAATCAAGAAAGATAAATCAGGGTTTGCTTAAGAATTCTTTTAGAATATCCAATATATTCACCTGCAAGAGTCAAACTCCTTATCCCAAAAAAAGCTTCAAGATGCTTCATCAGCAAACTAAATTGTCATTGCCTATCTGTGTTCTCTCCACAGTCTGGGGAGCATGAATAACTCACAGATATCTACTGTGACACAGTTTGTCTTGTTGGGCTTTCCTGGTCCCTGGAAAATTCGGATCATCTTTTTCTCAATGATTTTGTTGGTCTACATCTTGACTCTGACTGGGAATATGGCCATCATCTGTGCAGTGAGGTGGGACCATCGACTCCATACCCCTATGTACATGCTCCTAGCCAACTTCTCCTTCCTAGAGATCTGGTATGTGACCTGCACAGTCCCCAACATGCTGGTAAATTTTTTTTCCAAAACTAAGACCATATCCTTCTCTGGATGCTTCACTCAGTTCTACTTCTTCTTTTCCCTGGGCACAACTGAATGCTTCTTCCTCTGTGTCATGGCTTATGATCGGTACCTGGCCATCTGCCACCCACTGCACTATCCCTCTATTATGACTGACCAGCTCTGTGGCATCTTGGTGTCTCTTTGTTGGCTCATTGGTTTCCTTGGACATTCAATTTCCATTTTCTTCATTTCTCAACTACCTTTCTGTGGTCCCAACATCATTGATCATTTTCTGTGTGATGTGGACCCACTGATGGCATTGTCCTGTGCCCCTACTCACACCATAGGGGATGTGTTCCATTCTGTGAGTTCTTTTTTCATTATCCTCACCATGGTGTATATCCTTGGGTCTTATACCTTGGTGCTCAGAACTGTGCTTCAGGTTCCTTCTTCAGCTGGATGGCAAAAGGCCTTCTCTACCTGTGGATCACACTTGGTTGTGGTGTCTCTGTTCTATGGAACCATAATGGTGATGTATGTGAGTCCCACACCTGGCAACTCAGTTGCTATGCATAAGATCATCACACTGATATATTCTGTGGTAACACCTGTCTTAAACCCCCTCATCTACAGCCTACGCAACAAGGACATGAAATATGCCCTCCATCATGTCTTCTGTGGAATTAGAATTATCCAGAGCTCGTGAATAGGGTTTTTTATAACCCAATGACTCTTTATGCGATTGGAAGAATAATCCTCTTCTTTTAACACAAACTGACTTGATTTTATTCATAGACATCACAATCCTTTTGTACAAGCAAAACTCTTCATATATCTGATCATATTTTGATGAACTTCTGATTTCAGAAATGTGTTCCATGGGAGGTTGGCCCCAACATGTGGTAAAAATAACACTTAAAAATCTTAATATCTATTTCCAGAAAGGTTTTTACTTTGGTGTGCAGTCTCCATCCACACAATTTTATTAAGACATATGAATCCAACTGATGGTTTGCTTACATAGTTGTCTATTACTTCTTTTAAAAAACACAATATTCCTGTTGACCTGGATTTTTGGTAACACATCATTATATAAACTAAGATACACTTAGAGGTTGTAAATTCAGTTTCACAATTCTTAGTTCATTATCCTCATCAACAGTGTACAAGGGGAGGCTGAAAGTTAGATTTAGAAAGAGTCGTTAGTGTGAAATCCAGCTAAGTGAAGTGAGGGTCACATCAAAAGAGCCACTTACAAGGCTTGACCTTGTCCCCTGAAATTTGAGGGGCATCTTGACTGTCCTTGATTTGAACCTGGAAAAAATGTAAAGACTGTGAAAGCGATGACTCAGAGAGAGTAAAAGGAGAGGGGCTGTAGCAAGAACAAACTAAACTCCCACTCATAACAGAACAAATATAGAATACCCATATTTGACCTAGTTAGACCCTATGGAAAGTAACCTTCTTGCTGTCTTAAAAGGAACCCTACCCAAAAGTGCTACTTGGAAAAGTAAGGCCATTTCAAAAGTCTATACAGAGTAGGTCGCCCAAATCCAGGGTTAAAAGAAGTCATATGGAGCCAGCCAGTGAAGCATTGCCCACATCAGAGAACCTGCAGTTTAGACAGACCACCTCAGAAAAAGAAAATGTTTCATGAAAAAGATAAACAACATTTAGACCATTGTTAAACCTATGAGGCAACAATATCTAAGTCAGGAAAAAAACTTTCTGCCTTTACTTCTTTCCCACCCCAAACCTAGAGTAACTGGAGTCAGCAGAGTAATGTAGAAAAAGAGAAATGAAAGTCAGAGGGAAACAAGCAGATCAAGCCTAAATCAGATCCAGTTTAGAGGAATGAGCTTTAATTTGGATAAAAAAATAAAAGTTTAGTTTTAGACTATACAATCTGCCTTCAGTCATCTATGGATTCCACATCCATGGATTCAACCAACCTCAGATTGAAAATATTTGGGTAAAAATGCATCTTTACTGAGGATGTACAGACTTTTCTTGTCATTGTTCCCTAAATATACAGTATAACAGCGATTTACATTGCATTGGAATTTTAAGTAACTTAGAGATGATTTAAAGTATATGGGAGGAGATTACACTGAGCTATGATTTTGCCACTGCACTCCAGCCCTGGCAACAGACCCTGTCTCTAAAAAAAAATAAAAAATAAAAAAAGTATAAGGGAGGATGTGCAATAAAGTGTTCTTGCAAATACTCTACCATTCTATATAAGGAACTTGAGTTTGTGGATTATGGTATCCACAGGAGGTCCTGGAACCAATCCCTCATGTATACTGAGAAACAAATGTGCTAGACTCTCTAATGCCTGGATAAGAGGTCATATGTTAAAACTAAAAGTAGTTATAAAAGCTATCATACCACCCAAGACAGTATCCATAGGTGGAAATAAATCAGACGTCAGAAAGTGTTTACGATAGATGTGGTGGGGGAAAATTAAGTTCCTTTATGTTTATGTCCTACCAAGTACAAATCATTCAATAAAATAGTTGTAGCTACAAAGGCTTAAATGTTGTGGTAGCCTAAGAGAGGAAGAAAGTTTCTACCTGAAAGACCAAGGAACTCTCCTGGAAAGCCTCCTTGGACAACTGGAAAACACTATGCTTCAAGGTTGGTAGAAGGGCCTAAAAAGAATGGGAAAACGAATTAGAAAATCTACTTAGGATGGTATTAAAGATAAGCTTGAACTACCAATCACAGTTTTGCCTTAAGTCAGCCCTAATATTTCAGTGGCTCAGCTGAATTCATTAGTTGAAAAGGGGCAGAAAATACTCTGTATTACTCTCAATAACTCAAAGTATCCTCCTACTGCAACTTATTAGATGTCAAATATGTAGCGTCACCTGTCAAACACCTATTCTTTTGTTAATATTCAGCTCGGACATGGCTTCTATCTGAAGACTATTCTCACATCCCAAAGCTAGACTGCATTTCTCTTCTTGATATATCTAGAATATACAAGCTCATATTCCAATTATTGTACCTAAAGACTATGAGCTCTGTCATGTGTCAGGGTCTCTTCCCCTAAGCAATTAGGCTTTTGAAGATAAGAACAGTGTCTTATCTTTTTATCCCCAGCAACTAGCATAAACCCGATTCATAGTAAGAGTAAGCATGTAGGGAAAGAAACAGCTTGTGGAATTGGATAATGAGCTAGTTCTTTAATCAACTCTCTTTAGAATTAAACATATTTTAGTCACAAAACCATTGATTGATTAGATTTTTTAATATTTATAGAACTTGTCTGTTTTCAAACCTATATTTTGATATTTATTTCTATTATAAAATAATACAAGCTTCTCATACAATTTTCAAACAATAAAGATGAGTATAAAGTTGTGGGTTTTTTATACTTTAAGTTCTAGGGTACATGTACACAACGTGCAGGTTTGTCACATAGGTATACATGTGCCATGTTGGTTTGCTGCACCCATCAAGTTGTCATTTATATTAGGTATTTCTTCTAATGCTATCCCTCTCCATGCCCCGACCCTATGACAGGCCCCAGTGTGTGATGCTCCCCTTTGTCCAAGCTCATTGTTCAAATCCCCCCTATGACTGAGAACATGTGGTGTTTGGTTTTCTGTCCTTGTGATACTTTGTTGAAATTGATGGTTTCCAGCTTCATCTATGTCCCTACAAAGGACATGAACTCATCCTTCTTTATGGCTGCATAGTACTCCATGGTGTATATGTGCCACATTTTCTTAATCCAGTCTATCATTGATGGTCATTTGGGTTGGTTCCAAGTCTTTGCTATTGTGAATAGTGCTGCAATAAACATACACATGCATGTGTCTTTATAGTGTCATGATTTATAATCCTTTGGGTATATACCCAGTAATGGGATGGCTGGGTCAAATGGTATTTCTAGTTCTAGATCCTTGAGGAATCACCACACTGTCTTCCACAATGGTTGAACTAGTTTGCACTCCCACCAACAGTGTAAAAGCATTCCTATTTCTCCACATCCTCTCCAGCACCTGTTGTTTCCTGATTTTTAATGATTGCCATTCTAACTGGTGTGAGATGGTATCTTGTTGTGGTTTTGATTTGCATTTTTCTGATGACCAGTGATGATGAGCATTTTTTTCATGTGTCTGTTGGCTGCATAAATGTCTTCTTTCGAGAAGTGTCTGTTCATATCCTTTACCCACTTTCTGATGGCGTTGTTTGTTTTTTTCTTGTAAATTTGTTTAAGTTCTTTGTAGATTCTGGATATTAGTCCTTTATCAGATGGGTATATTGCAAAAATTTTCTCCCATTCTGTAGGTTGCCTGTTCACACTGATGGTAGTTTCTTTTGCTGTGCAGAAGCTCTTTGGTTTACTTAGATCCCTTTTGTCTATTTCGGCTTTTGTTGCCATTGCTTTTGGTGTTTTAGACATGAAGTCCTTGCCCATGCCTATGCCCTGAATGGTATTGGCTAGATTTTCTTCTGGGTTTTTATGGTTTTAGGTCTAACATGTAAGTCTTTAATCCATCTTGAATTAATTTTTGTATAAGGTGTAAGGAAGGGATCCAGTTTCAGCTTTCTATATATGGCTAGCCAGTTTTCCCAGCACCATTTATTAAATAGGGAATCCTTTCCCCATTTCTTGTTTTTGTCAGGTTTGTCAAAGATCAGATGGTTGTAGATGTGTGGTGTTATTTCTGAGGCCTCTGTTCTGTTCCATTGGTCTATATCTCTGTTTTGGTACCAATACCATGCTGTTTTGGTTACTGTAGCCTTGTAGTATAGTTTGAAGTCAGTTAGGGTGATGTCTCCAGCTTTGTTCTCTTTGCTTGGGATTGCCTTGGCAATGTGGGCTCTTTTCTGGTTCCATATAAACTTTAAAATAGTTTTTTTTCCAATTCTGTGAAGAAAGCCATTGGTAGCTTGATGGGAATGGCATTGAATCTATAAATTACCTTGGGCAGTATGGCCATTTTCACAATATTGATTCTTCCTATCCATGAGCATGGTATGTTCTTCCATTTGTTTGTGTCCTCTTTTACTTCATTTTAGCTCTCCTTGAAGTGGTCCTTCATATCCCTTGTAACTCGGATTCCTAGGTATTTTATTCTCTTTGTAGCAATTGTGAATGGGAGTTCACTCATGATTTGGCTCTCTGTCTGTTATTGGTGTATAGGAATGCTTGTCATTTTTGCACATTGATTTTGTTTCCTGAGACTTTGCCGAAGTTGTTTATCAGCTTAAGGAGATTTAGGGCTGCGATGACGGGATTTTCTAAATATACAATCATGTTATCTGCAAACAGGGACAATTTGACTTCCTCTTTTCTTAATTGAATACCCTTTATTTCTTTCTCTTGCCTGATTGCCCTAGCCATAACTTCCAATACTATGTTGAATAGGATTGGTGAGAGAGGGCATCCCTGTCTTGTGCCAATTTTCAAAGGGAATGCTTCCAATTTTTGCCCATTCAGTATGATATTGGCTGTGGGCTTGTCATAAATAAGTCTTATTATTTTTGGATATGTTACCTCAATACCTAGTTTATTGAGAGTTTTTAGCATGAAGGGGAGTTGAATTTTGTTGAAGGCCTTTTCTGCATCTATTGAGATAATCGTGTGGTTTTTGTCATTGGCTCTGTTTATATGATGGATTACGTTTATTGATTTGTGTATGGTGAACCAGCCTTGCATCCCAAGGATGAAGCCGACTTGATCATGGTGGATAAGTTTTTTGATGTGCTTCTGGATTTGATTTGCCAATATTTTATTGAGGATTTTCACATTGATGTTCATCAGGGATATTTGTCTAAAATTCTTTTTTTATTGTGTCTCTGCCAGGTTTTGGTATCAGGATGATGCTGGCCTCGTAAAATGAGTTAGGGAGGATTCCCTCTTTTTCTATTGATTGGAATAGTTTCAGAAGGAATGGTACCAGCTCCTCTTTGTACCTCTGGTAGAACTCGGCTGTGAATCCATCTAGTCCTGGACTTTCTTTGGTTGGTAGGCTATTAATTATTGCCTCAATTTCAGAGCCTGATGTTGGTCTATTCAGAGATTCGACTTCTTCCTGGTTTCGTCTTGGGAGGGTGTACGTGTCCAGGAATTTATCCATTTCTTCTGGATTTTCTAGTTTATTTGCGTAGAGGTATTTATAGTATTCTCTAATGGTAGTTTGTATTTCTGTGGGATTGGTAGTGTTATCCCTTTTATCTTTTTTATTGCATCTATTTGATTCTTCTCTCTTTTCTTCTTTATTAGTCTTGCTAGCGATCTATCAATTTTGTTGATCTTTTCAAAAAGCCAGCTCCTGGATTAACTGATTTTTTTGAAGGGTTTTTTGTGTCTCTCTCTCCTTCAGTTCTGCTCTGATCTTAGTTATTTCTTCCCTTCTACTAGCTTTTGAATTTGTTTGCTCTTGCTCTCTAGTTCTTTTGTGATGTCAGGGTGTTGATTTTAGATCTTTCTCTTGTGGGCATTTAGTGCTACAAATTTCCCTCTACACACTGCTTTAAATGTGTCCCAGAGGTTCTGGTACATTGTGTCTTTGTTCAAGAGCTCCTGAAGGAAGCACTAAACATGGTAAGGAACAACTGGTACCAGCCACTGCAGAAACATGCCAAATTGTGAAGATCATCAATGCTAGGAAGAAACTACATCAACTGACAGGCAAAATAACCAACTAACATCATAATGACAGGATCAAATTCACACAAAACAATATTAACGTTAAATGTAAATGGGCTAAATGCTCCAATTAAAAGACACAGACTGGCAAACTGGATAAAGAGTCAAGACCCATCAGTCTGCTGTATTCAGGAGACCCATCTCATGTGCAGAGACACACATAGGCTCAAAATAAAAGGATGGAGGAAGATCTGCCAAGCAAATGGAAAACAAAAAAAAGCAGGCATTGCAATCCTAGTCTCTGATAAAACAGACTTTAAACCAACAAATATCAAAAGAGACAAAGAAGGCCATTACATAATGGTAAGGGGATAAGTTCAACAAGAAGAGCTAACTATCCTAAATATATATACACCCAATACAGGAGCACCCAGGTTCATAAAGCAAGTCCTTAGAGACATACAAAGAGACTTAGACTCCCACACAATAATAATGGGAGACTTTAACACCCCACTGTCAATATTAGACAGATCAACAAGACAGAAGGTTAACGAAGATATCCAGGACTTCAACTCAGCTCTGCTCCAGGCAGAGCTAATAGACATCCACAGAAGTCTCCACACCAAATCCACAGAATATATATTCTTCTCAGCACCACATTGCACTTATTCCAAAATTGACCATATAGTTGGAAGTAAAGCACTCCTTGGCAAATGTAAAGGAACAGAAATTACAACAAACTGTCTCTCAGACCACAGTGCAATCAAATTAGAACTCAGGATTAAGAAACTCACTCAAAATTGCACAATGACATGGAAAATGAACAACCTGCTCCTGAATGACTACTGGGAAATAATGAAATGAAGGCAGAAATAAAGATGTTCTTTGAAACCAATGAGAACAAACACACAATGTATAAAGTTAAAGGTAAAAGTGTCCACCCTCTCTCTTTTCATAATCCCACTTCCTGCAGATAACAGTTTACAACTAATCTAAATTTCTATGCATAGACAAGCATGCAAATGCATGCATATATAATTGTTTTCTTTTTCTTTAACAGATTATAATATAGAAAGTACTCCATGACTGCATTTTTCTTCTCTTAAAATGTTGCAACCTTCTATAAGGTCAAATAGATATGCATAGTTGAATATTGCCCTGATGTATGAATAAACTGTAACTTATTTAATTATTCCCCTATTACTAGACACACATTTTTAGAGTGGTTTCTTTTAACGTAAGTTCAAGGTATTTTTTAAAAAGTTCTATGAAGGGTCCTGTTAAAGACACACTAAATTTATAATAAATCCTTTTTAAAAATTATGTAATATACCATGCATACAGAAGTCCATATAATATATATGTGCAAGTTTAAAGAATATAAAATTTGGAAATGCCTATGCCCTTCTTTACCCACGTAAAAAAAAAAGGAATATTACCAGCACTTTAGACACCCCCTCTGAATAACTCCCCAACTATATCCATCTTGCTATGTACCAAAGTATTTGTCTCAATTATCCCGTGCTTTTCTTTATCTTTGCCACTTATGTATGTATATGACTGAAAATAGTACAGTAGGAAATTCCAAAGACCCATTCCTCTACAGAAACATGGAGAAAAATGTCAAAAACTGTCCAAATCTGCTTTATCAGAACTCTAGAAAATAGTCAAAGATGTACAGAAATCAAGTGAATCCTTCATCAAGTAAAAGGTGACTAAAACATGGTAGAACTCTGTGGCATTTTAATTTACCCTTGCCATATCCCCTCCTCCTCAGCTCAGCAGTCATCTTGAAGATGGCAGTCCATGTTCCCAGTATGGGTTCCTCGTTCTCAGAAGTTGTTTATCTCTTTTGACTTGTCTAGGAGCTCCCCGAAAAATCACTACAGAGGGCTTGCCTTTATTTCACCTAAGTTGGAACTCTCTCATGGCAAAGAAAGAGCTAGAAGGAGAGCATTCATCAAAAACATTAAAAGGCAAATAAACTACCCACTGCTTCGTGGGAGCAAAGATATCAATTGATATAAACAATAGATTCACTTAAAAGCCTAGAGGAAAACCTAGGGAGTGAGTTATTTTGAGAAATAAGAACTGTGAAGAGCTTTCACATTATCTCTGGGAATCTCACCAAATAGAAAATACCAGTAAGAAAATAAAAATTATAGTCCAGGTAGTGGTTCATGCCTATAATCCTAACACTTTGGGAGGCCAAGGTAGGAGGACTGCTTGAGCCCAGGAATTTGAGATCAACCTGGGAAACATGGTGAGACCTTGTCTCTGCAAGTTAAAAAATTGGCCAAGTATGGTGGCACATGACTGTGGTCCTAGCTACTCACTGGGAGGCTGAGGTGGGAGATTCACTTGAGCCTGGAAGTTGAGGTTTTAGTGAGCTGTGACTGTGCCACTGCACTCCAGCCTGGGCAACAGAGCAAGACCTCTACTCAAAAAAAAAAATTATAAGAAGACATCAAATAGAAATTATGGAGCAAAACAATACAATAACTGAAGTGAAAAATTTATTAGAGGGGTTCTACAATAGATTTGAGCAGGCAGAAATAACAATCAGTAAACTCGAATATAAGTTATTTGAGATTATCCAGTCTGATGAACAGAAAGAAAAACACATTTAGTAAAACTAACATAGCCTAGGAAACCTGTGGAACACTATCAGTTGTACCCTGTACACATAATAGGAATCCTGGAAGAAGGGGAGAGAGAAAAGAGACAGAAAGAATATTTGAAGAAATAATGGTCAAAAATGTCCCTAAGTTGGCCAGGTGCAGTGGCTCATGCCTGTAATCCCAACACTTTGGGAAGATGAGGTGGGCAGATCAGTTCAGGTCAGGAGTTTGAGACCAGCCTGGTCAAAATTGTGAAACTTTATCTCTACTAAAAGTACAAAAAATATTAGCCAGACATGGTGGCACACATGCCTGTAGTCCCAGCTACTTGGGAGGCTGAGGCACGAGAATCATTTGAACCTGGGAGGTGGGGGTTGCAGTGAACTGAGATTGCAACACTGTACTCCAGCCTGGGTGATGGAGGGAGACACTGTCTCAAAAACAACAACAAAACCTTAAAACTTCCCAAGGTTGGCTGGGTGCAGTGGCTCAGGCCTGTAATCCCAGCACTTTGAGAGGCCGAGGTGGGTGGATCATGAGGTCAAGAGATTGACACCATCCTGGCCAACATAGTGAAACCCAGTCTCTACTAAAAATACAAAAATTAGTCAGGTGTGGTGGCGCATGCCTGTAGTCCCAGCGACTTGGGAAGCTGAGGCAGAAGAATCACTTGAACCCTGGGGGTGGAGTTTGCAGTGAGCCACGATTGTGCCACTGCACTCCAGTCTGGCAACAGAGCAAGACCCTGGCAAAACAAAACAAAACAAAAACTTCCTAAGGTTGATGAAAGATATGAAACTATATATCCAAGAAGCTCAATAAGCATCACATAAATAAGCTTAAAGAGATTTAGAAAGTAGCAAAAGAGAAGTGACTATCAACAAGGGATTCTAGATAAGATTAACAGCCAATTTCTCATCAGAAACCATGGAGACCAGAAGGCAGTGGAATGACATATTAGAGTGCTAAAAGAAAACAAAAATGTCAACCAAGAATTCTAGCAAGCCAGAAATGACACTAGGGACATTAATACTGTTCTTACATATAAATGGGATTATAAGAGAATACTATGAGCAATTATATGTCAACAAATTAGATAACCTAAAATAAGATGCATAAGGGCACTACCAAAACTGACTCAAAAAATACATAGGAAATCTGAATAGATCTGTAACAAGTGAAAAATTGTAATCAATAATCAAAACACACCCAAAAAAAAAAAAAACCGGACCACATTACTTCACTGGCATAGTCTACCAAACATTTAAAAAGAACATCAGTTTTTCTCAAACTCTTCCAAAAACAAAAACAAAAAAAGGAACACATTCTAACTCATTTTGTAAGACAGCATTATAAACCAAAGCCATAACAAGAAAAGGAAACTGCAAATCCATATCTCCAGTAAATATAGGTGCAAAATTCCTCAACAAAATACTAGCAAGTCAAACCCAGCAGTATATTTAAAGAATGAAATAACATGACTAGTTAAGATTTATCCTAAGAATGAAAGGGTACCTCAATATAAGAAAATAATTCATCAATATGCCTTATTAATTACACTAAGTCAATAATCAGAAGAGGAAATTAAGAAGCCAAATTCGTGGCTCACACCTGTAATCCCAGCACTTTGGCAAACTGAAGCAGGTGGGTCACTTGAGGTCAGGAGTTCAAGACCAGCCTGGCCAACATAGTGAAACCCTGTCTCTACTAAAAAATAAAACAAAACTTAGCTGGGTGTGGTGGCATGAACCCATAGTCCCAGCTACTCAGGAGGCTGAGGCAGGAGAATTACTTGAACCCAGGAGGCGGATGTTGTAGTGAGCCATGATCATGCCACTACAATCCAGCCTGGGTAAAAGAGTGAGATTCCATCTAAAAAAAATAAAAGCCAAATGCATTTCTAATAGCATCAAAATAGCTAAATGCTTAGGAATTAATTTAATTAAAGTGGTATCAGACGTATACATTAAAAACTACAAAACATTGTGAAATAGATTTAAGACAAGTAAATACATAAACATCTCATGTTCATGGATTGGAATGCATAACATCATTAAGATGGCCATACGTCTCAAAGTTATTTACAAATTCCATACAATCTATATCAAAATTCCAATGGGCTTTTTCACAGAAATGCAAAAGTCAATACTAAAACTTACAGGGAATCTCAAAAGACCCAAAATAGCCAAAACAATCTGGAAAAAGAACGAGTGAAAGGACTCATACTTTCTGATTTCAAGACTTACTACAAAGCTATAGAAATCAAGGCAGTGTGGTATCGGCATAAAATAGACATATATATCAACAGAATATAATTGGAAGTTTAGAAATAAACCTGTATATCTGTGGTCAATTAACTTTTAACAAGGGCGCCAAGATCATTCAATGAAGAAAGAATAGTCTCTTTAACAAATGATGCTGGGGCAACTGGATATTATGTACAAAAGAATGAAATTGGACTCTTATTTCATCCCATATAAAAAATAACTCAACATTAATCAAATACCTAAATATAAGTGCTAAAGTTATAAAACTCTTAGGAGAAAACATATATTTAAACCTTTGTATCCTTGAATTAGTCAATGGTTCTTTAGGTATAAGATGAAAAGTGCAAGAAATCAAATTCAAAAATAGGTAAGTGAGCCAGGCTCATGCCTCTAATCCCAGTACTTTGGGATGCTGAGGCATGAGGATCACTTGAAGACAGGCACTCAAGACCAGCCTGAGAAGCAAAGCAGGACCCTGTCTCTACAAGAAAATTTAAAAATTAGCCAAGCACATGTGCCTGTAGTCCCAGCTTCTCAGGAGATTAAGGTAGGAGGATCCCTTGAGCTCAGAAGTTCCAGGCTTCAGTGAGCTATGATGGTGCCAACTCCAGCCTGGGTGACAAAGCAAGACCCTGTCTCAATCAGTCAATCAATCAATAGACTTCATAAACATTTTAAAAATTTTGTGCATCAAAAGACACTATCAACAGAGTGAGAAGGCAACCTATGGAATGGGAAAACATACTTGCAAGTCATATCTGATAAATATCTGGTGTCCAGAATATATAAAGCATTCTTACAACTCAACAACAAAAAGATAACCCAATTTTAAAATAGGCAAAGGACTTACGTAGACATTTCTCCACAGAAGCCATACAGATGGTCAAAAAGTACCAAGATGCTCAATAACATTAGTTATTAGGGAAATGTAAATCAAAACCACAATGAGGTACCACTTCATATCCACTGGAATAGTTATAATTTTTCTAAAAAGCTGAAAATAACAAGTGTTGATGAGAATATGAAAAATTAGAACTCTCATGTATTATTAGAGGGAATGTAAAATGATGCAGCCACTTTAAAAAATAGTTTGTCAGTTTCTAAATAAGTTAAAAATAGAATTACCCTAAGACTCAGCAATTCCACTCCTAAATATATACCCCACATAATTAAAACCAGATGTTCGAATAAAAACCTATACATGAATGTTCATAGCAGTACTATTCACAATAGCCAAAAGAACACAAACATCCATCAACTGATGGACGTATTTTAAAATATGATATATCCAAATGATGTAATATTATTCAGTCACAGAAAAGGAATTAAGTACTGATACACAATACAACACAGATAAACTTCAAAAGCATTATGCTGATTGGAGAGATCATGGCGGACAGGAAGCAGGACTAGATTGCAGCTCCCACTCGGACAGACAGAGCAGCCCCTATGGAGGCTCGAATCATGAACTTTTGCTTCAGAACAACTGCAGGAATAAATCAGGAAAGCTAAGAGAATCCACAGACCCTCTGAAAGAAATGGATTGCTCCTGCAGGGTCCAGGAGACACCCCAAACATTGTGAGTGCCCAAGCTGTGGAAGTGGGAAAGGGAAATTGTCCACTCCTGAAAACAAACGCTCACTGTGGAACCTGAAGGTCTAGATCATGGGAGAAGATACTGACCTTACCTGCAGCTGAGTCAATTTAGAGAGCCGAGTGAAATACAGCAGTAGAGGAAGATGCAGGAAAAGCCCTGTGTGCTTGCTGGGTCCCCTAGCAAGCCATTTCTGCCTTGCTTCACAGGGGTCCTCAGAGAGGGCTGCGCATGCGCTAGGGAAGGGCCACATAAGGAAACCTCCAGATGAACTTTGTAACAATTTAAACTAATTAAGAAGTCTCCTGCCCAGAACTCAAGTGAGGGTGTGAATCCGGTGTGCAGACTCCACAGCTCTACTTGCTTTCTCAGCTGGAAGGCAGGTAGGCTGACGTCAGTTCTTAGCCCCGCTTACCCACTGCCTGGAAACAGACTTGGTGTTATTGGGGGAAGGAGCATGGTGGGAGTGAGGCCAGCCTTTTCAATTGCGTGGGAGCTGGGTGAGGCCTGTGACTACCAGCTTTCCCCCACTTCGCTGACACCTGCATGACACAGTAGAGGCAGCCATAATCGTCCTAGGAACATAACTCCATTGACCTGGGAACCACACCACCAACCCCCACAGCAGCTGCATCAAGACCCGCCTGAGGAGAGTCTGAGCTCTGATACGCCTAGCCCTGTCCCCACCTAATGGTCCTTCCCTACCCACCCTGGTAGCTGAAGACAAAGGGCATTGGAAGTTCTGGGGTCCCACCCACCACCTGTTCCCTCCCCATACTACCACAGCTGATGCTCTTTGAAAGCACCACCTCCCGGCAAGAGGCCAATCAGCACAAAAATAGTGCATTAAACAGCCAAAGCTAAGGACTCTCAGCGTCCATTTTACCTCCACCCCTGCCACTTACACCAGAGCAGGTGCTGGTATCTATGGCTGAGAGACCCACAGATGGTTCACATCACAGGACTCTGTGCAGACAACCCCCAGTACCAGCCCAGAGCATGCTAGACATGCTAGGTGGCTAGATCCAGAAGAGAGATAACAATCACTACAGCTCACATCTCAGGAAGTCACATCCCTAGGAAAAGAAAGAGAGTACTACATCAAGGAAACATCCAATGGGACAAAAGAATCTGAACAACAGCGTGGAGCCCTAGACCTTTTCTTGACGGAGCCTACCCAAATGAGAGGGAACCCAGAAAGCCAACTCTGTTAATATGACTCAACAAGGTTTTTTAACACCCCCAACATATACCAGCTCACCATCAATGGATCCAAACAAGAAGAAATCCCTGATTTACCTGAAAAAGAATTCAGAAGTAGTTATTAAGCTAATCAAGGAGGCACCAAAGAAAGGTGAAGCCCAATTTAAGAAAGTCAAAAAAAAAGGATGCAAGAAATGAGGGGAGAAATTTTCAATGAAATAGATAGCATAAATAAAAAACAATCAAAGCTTCAGGAAACAATGGACACACTTATATAAATGCAAAATGCACGGGAAAATCTCACCAATAGAATTGAACAAGCAGAAGAAAGGACTTCAGAGTTCAAAGACAAGGTTTCTGAATTAACCTAATGTAACAAAGACAAAGAATAAGAAAATATGGGCTGGGCATGGTGGCTTATGCCTGTAATCCCAGCACTTTGGGAGGCCAAGGCGGGTGAATTACCTGAGATCAGAAGTTCAAGACCAGCCTGACCAACATGGAGAAACCCCATCTCTACTAAAAACACAAAATTAGCCGGGTGTGGTGTCACAGGCCTGTAATCCCAGCTACCTGGGAGACTGAGGCAGGAGAATCGCTTCAATCCAGGAGGCAGAGGTGGTGGTAAGCCGAGATCATGCCATTGCACTCCAGCCTGGGCAACAAGAGTGAAACTTTGTCTCAAAAAGTAAAAAAAAAGAAAGAAAGAAAAGAGAATATGAACAAAGCCTCTAAGAAGCCTGGGATTATGTTAAATGACCAAACCTAAGAATAATCAGCATTCCTGAAGAAGAGAAATCTAAAAGTTTGGAAAATATATTTGGGGAATAATGGAGGAAAATTTCCCTGGTCATGCTAGAGACCTAGACATCCAAATATAAGAAGCTCAAAGAATGCCTGGGAAATTCATCCCAAAGAGATCATCGCCTACACACATTGTCATCAGGTTACCTAAAGTTAAGATGAAGGAAAGAATCTTAAGAACTGTGAAACAACAGCACCAGGTAACCTATAAAGGAAAAATTATCAGATTAACAGCAGATTTATCAGCAGAAATCCTATAAGCTAGAAGGGATGGGCACCCAGTTTTGTGCTGTCTTCAGCCTCCTTAAAACAATTATCAGCCAAGAACTTTGTGTCCAGCAAAAATAAATTTCTAAAATGAAGGAAAGATGTAGTCTTTTTCAGACAAACAAATGCTGAGAGAATTTGCCACTACCACGCCAAGGCTACAAGAACTGTGAAAAGGAGTTCTAAATCTTGAAACAAATCCTGGAAACACCTCAAAACAGAAGCTATAAAACAAAAAAAAACAAAACAAAAAAAAGAAAGAGGGCTAGCAAGATGGCCAAATAGAAACAGCTCCAGTCTACAGCTCCCAGCAAGATGAACACAGAAAGTGGGGGATTTCTGCATTTCCAACTGAGGTACCCAGCTCATCTCATTGGGACTGGTTAGACAGTGGGTACAGCCCACAGAGGGCGAGCTGAAGCAGGGTGTGGTGTTGCCTCACTTGGGAAGTGCAAGGGGTCAGGGAACTCCCTCCCCTAGCCAAGGGAAGCCATGAGGGACTGTGCAGTGAGGAACAGGGTATTCTGACCCAGATACTACGTTTTGCCCATGGTTTTCACAACCCGCAGACCAGGAGATTCCCTACACCACCAGGGCCCTGGGTTTCAAGCATAAAACTGGGTGCCCATTTGAGAAGACACCAAACTAGCTGCAGGAGTTTTGTTTTGTTTTGTTTTTCACACCCCAGTGACACCTGTAACACCAGCGAGTCAGAAGAACCCTTCACTCGCCTGGAAAGAGGGCTGAAACCAGGGAGCCAAGCGGTCTAGCTTAGCAGATCCCAACCCCACAAAGCCCAGAAAGCTAAGATCCACTGGCTTGAAATTCTCACTGCCAGCACAGCAGTCTAAAGTTGACCTGGGATGCAAAAGAAACTATCATCAGAGTGAACAGGCAACCTATGGAATGGGTGACAATTTTTGCAATCTATCCATCTGACAAAGAGCTAAGATCCAGAATCTACAAGAAACTTAAACAAATTTACAAGAAGAAAAACAACCCCATCAAAAAGTGGGTAAAGGATATGAACAGATACTTGTCAAAAGAAGACATTTATGCAGCCAAAAAACATATGAAAAAAAGCTCATCATTACTGGTCATAAGAGAAATGCAAATCAAAACCACAATGAGATACCATCTCATGCCAGTTAGAATGGTGATCATTATAAAGTCAGGAAACAACAGATGCTGGAGAGGATGTGGAGAAATAGGAATGCTTTTATGCTGTTGATGGAAGTGTAAATTAGTTCAACCATTGTGGAAGACAGTGTGGCAATTCCTCAAGGATCTAGAACCAGAAATACCATTTGACCCAGTGATCCCATTACTGGGTATATACCCAAAAGATTATAAATCATTCTACTATAAAGACACATACACACGTATGTTTATTGTAGCACTGTTCACAATAGCAAAGAATTGGAACCAACCCAAAAGCCCATGAATGATAGACTGGATAAAGAAAATGTGGCACATATACCTCATGGAATACTATGCAGCCAAAAAAGTATTACTTCGTGTCATTCCCAGGGACATGGATGAAGCTGAGAAACCATCATTCTCAGCAAACTCACACAGGAACAGAAAACCAAACACCATATGTTCTCATTCATAAGTGGGAGCTGAACAATAAGAACACATAGACACAGGGAGTTAACATCACACACTGGGGACTGTTGAGGGTGGGGGCTGAGGGAGAGATAGCATTAGGAGAAATACGTAATGTAGATGATGGGTTGATGGGTACAGCAAACCACCATAGCACGTGTATACCTATGTAACAAACCTGTACATTCTGCACATGTATCTTAGAACACAAAGTATATGGAAAGAAAACACAATTAGAAAACAACAACAACAAAAAAACAAGGTATTGGCAACACATAGCATGATGAATGGAATAGCGTCTCACATCTCAATATTAACGTTAATGTCAATGATGTAAATGCTCCACTTAAAAGACACACAACTGCAGAATGGATAAGAATTCATCAACCAACTGTTTGCTGCCTCCAAGTGACTAACCTAAACTGAAGCTAAAGAGGTAGAAAAAGACATTCCATGCAAATGGACACAAAAAGCAAGCAGGGGTAGCTATTCTTGTATCAGACAAAACAAACTTTAAAGCAACAGCAGTTAAACAAGACAAAGAGAGACATTATATAATGATAAAAGGCCTTGTCTAACAGGAAAATATCACAATCCTAAATATATATGCACCTAACACTGGGGTTCACAAATTTATGAGACACTTACTAACAGACCTAAGAAATGAGACAGACAGTAACACAATAATAGTAGCAGACATCAATACTCCACTGACAGCACTAGACAGGTCACCAAGACAGAAAGTCAACAAAGAAACAAGAGATTTAAACTATTCTCTGGAACACATAGACCTAACAGTTATTAACAGAACATTCTACCCAACAACTGTAGAATATACATTCTATTCATCAGTGCATCAAACTTTCTCCAAGATAGACCATATGATAGGTCACAGAACAAGCCTCAGTAAATTTAAGAAAATTGAAATTATGTCAAGCACTCTCTAAGACCACAGTGAAATAAAACTGGCAACCAACATCAAAAGGAACCTTCAAAACCATACAAATAATGGGAATTAAATAAGCTGCTCCTGAATGATCACTGGGTCAAAATGAAATCAAGATGGAAATTTTAAAATTCTTAGAACTGAACAACAATAGTGACACAATCTATCAAAACATCTTGGATACAGCAAAGGTGGTGCTAAGAGGAAAACTCATAGCCCTAAATGCCTATATCAAAAAGTGTGAAAGAACACAGACAATCTCAGGTCACACCTCAAGGAACTAGAGAAACAAGAACAAACCAAACCCAAATCCAGCAGAAGAAAGGAAATAATTAAGATCAGAGCAGAACTAAATGAATTTGAAACAGAAAAAAAAAAAATAGAAAAGATAAATGAAACAAAAAGCCAGTTCTTTGAAAAGGTAAATAAAATTTGATACACCATTAGCAAGATTAACCAAGGAAAGAAGAGAGAAAATCCAGATAAGCTTGATTAGAAATGAAATGCGAGATATTACAACGGATGTCACAGAAATGCAAAAGACCATTTAAGGCTACTACAAACACCATTATGTGCATAAACGAGAAAAGCTAGGGGAGATGGTAAATTTCTGGAAAGATACAACCCTCCCAGCTTAGGAAGAATTAGAATACCTTGAATTCTAGAATATCTAGAATCAGGAAGAATTAGATACCTTGAACAGACCAATAACAATCGGCAAGATTTAAACAGTAACAAAAAATTACAAACAAAAGAAAGTCCAGGATGAGAGGGACTCACAGCTGAGTTCTACCAGACATTCAAAGAATAGGTACCAATCCTATTGATACCATTCCACAAGATAAAGAGGGAATCCTCCCTCTGTCATTCTATGAAGACAGTATAACCCCAATACCAAAACCAGGAAAGAAAATAACAACAACAACAAAAAAGCAAATTACAGACCAATATCCCTGATAAACATAGATGCAAAAATCCTTAACAAAATACTAGCTAACCAAATCCAACAACATATCAAAAAGATAATCCACCATGACAAGTGGGTTTCATACCAGGCATGCAGGGATGGTTTAACATATGCAAGTCAATAAAAGTGATACATCATATAAACAAAATTAAAAACAAAAATCACATGATCATCTCAATAGATGCAGAAAAAGCATTCGACAAAATCCAGCATCACTTTATAATTAAAACTCTCAGCAAAATTGGCATACAGGGGACATACTTCATTATAATAAAATCCATCTATGACAAACCTACAGCCAATATAATACTGAGTGGGGAAAAGTTGAAAGCATTCCCTCTGAGAACTGGACCAAGATAAGGATGGCCACTCTCACCACTGCTCTTCAACATAGTACTGGAAGTCTTAGCCAGAGCAATCAGACAAGAGAAAAAAATAAAGGGCATCCAAATCAGTAAAGAGGAAGTCAAACTGTCACTGTTTGCTGATAATATGATTGTTTACCTAGAAAACACTAAAGACTCCTCCATAAGGCTCCCGGAACTGATAAAAGAATTACCCTGAGGCCAGGTGTGATGGCTCATTTCTGTAATCCCAACACTTTGGTAGGCTGAGGCAGGAGGATCACTTGAGCCCAAGAGTCTGAGATCAGCCTTGGCAACATACTGAGAGTCTGTCTCTACAAAAATTGAAAAATATTAGCCAGGCATGGTGTCATACACCTGTAGTCTCAGCTACTTGAGAGGCTGAAGTGGGAAGATCAATTGAGCCTAGGAAGTCAAGACTGCAGTGAGCCAAGTATTGTACCATTTCAGCCTGGGCAACAGAGCAAGACCCTATCAAAAACCAAAAAAGTACCTGAGGCTGGGTGATTTATAAAGAAAAGAAGTTTTGTTTGACTCATGATTAAGCAGGCTATACAAGCATGGCACCAGCATCTATTCAGCTTCTTCTGAGGAAGCTTTTACAGCAAAAGTGAAAGTACGGCAGGCGTGTCACATGGTGGTGACAGAGAGAACAAGAAAGGAGGTGCCAGGCTCCTTTAAATCACCAGCTCTTCCATGAACTAAGAGTGAGAACTCACTCATTACTGCAGGGAGGACACCAAGTCATTCATGAGGGATCCACCCCGATGATCCAAACAACTCCCACTACGCCCCACCTTAAACATATTTCAGCATATGATTTGGAGGGGACAGAACTCCAAACCATAGCACTAAATATAGAAAATACTGATACAGGAGCTCGATCCAAAGATTTTTATTTAATTTGTCTGCCATAATACCTGGATATCAGGAGGTTTTTTCTTTTTTACTGTGTGACTCTAGCCAAAGAAAGGGTTAAACAGCCCCCCAGGTGTTTCTAATGACTGGCCTACACCACTGCTAGTCACGTGTCCTGTGAACCAGCAAGGTCAGCATTACCTAAGTGCTTGTTAGAAAATCACTCTCTCAGGTCCCAACCTGCTGAATCAGGCTCTGCAATTTAACAAGATGTCCAGGTGATTCATATGCACATTAAAATTTGAGAACTCCTAGAACAGACTTTCACTGAATCTCAATTTCACTTACAAGCTGCCCCAGTAGCCATCAATGAAGATATTCTCCTTGCTCATCATTGTCAACTTTCCCTAGGAGGCATCTTTGAAGAAGTAGATTAAGAGGATCCAAGGAAGAAATCCCAATTTTTCAGGAGAAAAACAAAAGGCCAATTATTTTTGTTTAAACTGAAGCTAAATCTATTTCTAATTTGCACTAGTTTCAAATTCTCCACTGTTAGAAAGTGAAATGAGTGGAAACTGACAATTTGACTAAATTTGTCGATTAAATGACTTCTCTACATAAACAATTTTGGAATTCCTTGCACATTAATTACACGTCATCAAGGTCACTCAAGGCAGCTCTTTCCCAATACCAACCATGTGGTCTTTACAGTGAAAGACTTCAAGAAAATTTAGTGAATTTAATTTTTAAGTGACCAATAGAATATAGTGTTCTGTTCCTCTATGTTAAAGCACTTCATTTAAGCTACAGAGAAAAGATGTGTTCATCAATATGTCTCAGTTTCAGAATTAGAGTCATAGGCAAAACTACCATTTATTTCACTGATTCCCACAGAGGGTGATTCCTTAATGGAATGCAATCTCTTTGCAATAGAAAGCCTCCTGCAATGTGTCTGTAATTCCTGTAACTCCACCAGCTCCTCTGCTTCCCTAATTCTAGCCAATATACTAGAATTAATAATATATATATATACAAGCTAATATGCTGAATTCTAGGTGAGCCCCCAGTGCGGGAAAGAGAATGCACTCCAGGGAAACTTGGGTAAGCCACTGAGAGCACATGGGGAGAAACAGGGCTTTACAGTAATCCCTGGGAGAAAACATAGATTTAACACTGATTCGCATGTTAAACCTCTCAGCAAATTCTGACAAAAACCTCTAGGGTCTCCGGGAAGGAAGGAAGGGCGGGCGATAAACCACATATGATGCCCTCAGCTGCAGTTTTCCTCATCAGAGCCAGTGAAGAGGAGATGCTTGATGCTGAGGTTATGCTCAGCTCTGCTATGCCCACCACTCACTCCAAGCTGAGCCAGAAAAGCCATCATTGTGGGTAAGAAACCACTGCTGTGATCTACTACAGAGTCCCTTTGACTTTATAAACCTGATTAGGCACTGTTTCTCTGCGAAGACTCAAAGGAGGCAGTATAACAGTTCAGTATAAAAGTTGCATATGTGAATCCAGGACATTCATTGGGTAAAAAGTCATGCCCCTCTCTGAGCCTCATTTATAAAATGAAGTTAGATTATTATACCATTTCTTCTAATTCTATGATTTTATGGTTATTAACAACCATCTTTCTGAAAACAATCTTACTTTCCAGCAGTTATCAGGTGGTATGTTCCTTCTCTCAGGATACCTAGGAAGACAATACACTAAGTGAGGGGCATTCGAAAGAAGGCTATCAAATCAAGCCATCACACTTGGGGTGGGTGGATTGGTGGGTTGATTAGTTGGTTGGTAGCTTCTTGTACTGGAAAGGAATACAGTACATGAAAGAGCTGGTCTCAGCTGGGCACGGTGGCTCACGCCTGTAATCCCAAGACTTTGGGAGGCTGAGGCGGGTGGATCACCAGGTCAGGAGATTGAGACCATCCTGGCTAACATGGTGAAACCCCGTCTCTACTAAAAATACAAAAAATTATCCAGGTGTGGTGGTGAGCGCCTATAGTCCCAGCTACTCGGGAGGCTGAGGTAGGAGAATGGCGTGAACCCCGGGAGGCAGAGCTTGCAGGGAGCCGAGACCACGCCACTGCACTCCAGCCTGGGCGACAGAGCGAGACTCCATCAGAAAGAAAGAAAGAAAAAGGAAGGAAGGAAGGAAGGAAGGAAGGAAGGAAGGAAGGAAGGAAGGAAGGAAGGAAGGAAGGAAGGGAGGGAGGGAGGGAGGGAGGGAGGGAGGGAGGGAGGGGGGGGGGAGGGAGGGAGAGAGAGAGAGAGAGAGAAAAGAAAAGAAAAGAAAGAAAGAGCTAGTCTCCCAGGATTGTAGCTCAAACAATGATATATCTCAAAAAACAGGAGAAACAGTATGTTTGTGGCATAAAATAATGAATATTCCATTCTAATTACCTAACTATTCCAAGATAGCATTTTGGAGACTTTGGAGGGTGGTGGTATACAGAACTTTGTGGAATCAGTTTATTCCATCAATGCAAAAATTCTGAAATTGATTACTTGGGTATTTCTATTAAGCTCTCCACCGTCTGATCACTCCATTACTTATCTATATTTCTCCAAGGCTTCAGGAAAAACAATGTTGCTGCTAATAAAGCACTTACAGAGAAGGGTAGTAGAAAAGATGAAATGTAGTGTGAAGCTGTCAGTGTATAATGGAGAATGTCCTAAACTGTTACTCTCATCAAGCAGGCATTCAGAACAAAGGGCAGAAGACTCAAATCTCACCATTCTGGTTCCCAATTTAAATCTGAGCCTGGACTTGTTCTCTGATCAGTGTATAGCAGAGAAAGGGATTTATTTATGCTTCATAAATAACAATCTGGAAATCACCTATTGAGCACCTTATTCAAGGAAGACTATAAACACATGTATTTTACATTCACTGTTGATTGCAAAGCTGGAAAACTTTAGAACTCAGATGCTCCAAATTTCCCTTTTTATGCATCCTTAAAGACTAGTAAAGAACTAGTGATGTTGAAGTTCAAATCTTTCTTCCCAAGACTACCTGATCCTTCCTTCAAATTCTGTGTTCTTTGTTGCCTTTCACATTTGTCTTTTTACATTTCTGACAAAGTTATAGCTGGTGACCCGCAATACACAAGACAAGAGATCTGAACTTAACAAGAAACTCAATATTGAAACTATATATATATATATATATATATTTTTTTTTTTTTTTTTTTTTTTTTTTTTTTTTTTTGAGGTGGTGTCTTGCTCTGTCACCCAGGCTGTAGTGCAGTGATGCAATCTCGGCTCACTGCAACCTCCACCTCGTGAGTTCAAGCAGTTTTTCCGCTTGGCCTCCCAAGTAGCTGGGATTACAGGCACATGCCACCACATCCAGCTAATTTTTGTATTTTTAGTAGAGATGGGGTTTTGCCATGTTGGCCAAGCTGGTCTCAAACTCCTGACCTCGGCAATCTGCTCACCTTGGCCTCTCAAATTGCTGGAATTACAGGCATAAGACATTATGCCCAGCCATAACTACCATTTTGGCTTAATCAGCAAATTTTAAGTATTAATCAAGTATAAAATTACTGTTGTTTAAACACATTTGTATATTTTATTTAATTCTTAAATACATAAACTTGTTGCTACTGAAAAGTACATACGTAGTCAAATATTTGAAAGGGTCCTTACCTTCCTTTCAGTAACCAATATTCTAATAGATAAGATTGCAGATAAAACCCCCTTTGACCTCAGATTCTTTTAGAAAATCCCTTTGTTCTCACTACCGAAAAAGCTCACTAAATAAACTAAATTTTTGTATTGAAAACATCATTTTCTTTATTTCATCTATATGGTATCTGATTACAAAAAGTAAGATAGTTCCTTTTTGTATAATATGTGTAAAAAACATAAAAATAAACACTGCAGATGTTTTTAAAATATTATCATGAAGTCGTATCTCCATGCAGCAGTCAATCTATTTTGTTTTGTTGTCAAAGATCTAACCCAACTTTACATCAGTTATCCTCAAAATATCTTTTCTAACAAGTTGGGCTAAATAAGAGAAAATTGATGAGCTCATGCTAGAAAATCCATAATCAACATTGGAAAAACAAATCAAAAGCTGAAAAGGTCTTCTCAAGCATCCAAGGAAAAGAAAGAAAATACATTTGTCTGGTTCCGCCACTAGTGTCGAAATTCCAGCTGCATTGGATGGTATTGGATTCTAGCAAAATAACACTGAGACTCAGAACCACAATCAGTTCAAAATATGGTAGGACGTATTCCCACCTGATCTCAGAATGTCTTGGGTATTTTCCTGTATGGCTCAAGTTCTCGTCTCAATAAAGTCCTTGAGATATGTAGCAAGCAATTGGATTATACTCCAAGAGACTTGGATTACACTCATGTCTTTCTTCTTCGTAGATTTAAGACCCATGAACAGGTCAGCAACACACGTCGTGACAGAGTTTATTCTCCTGGGATTCCCTGGTTGCTGGAAGATTCAGATTTTCCTCTTCTCATTGTTTTTGGTGATTTATGTCTTGACCTTGCTGGGAAATGGAGCCATCATCTATGCAGTGAGATGCAACCCACGACTACACACCCCCATGTACTTTCTGCTGGGAAACTTTGCCTTCCTTGAGATCTGGTATGTGTCCTCCACTGTTCCTAACATGCTAGCCAACATTCTCTCCACGACCAAGGCCATCTCATTTTCTGGGTGCTTCCTCCAGTTCTATTTCTTCTTTTCACTGGGAACAACTGAATGTCTCTTTCTGGCAGTAATGGCTTATGATCGATACTTGGCCATCTGCCACCCACTGCAGTACCCCGTCATCATGACCAGAAGGTTCTGTGGTAAGCTGGTGTCTTTCTGTTGGCTCATTGGATTCCTTGGATACCCAATTCCCATTTTCTTCATCTCCCGACTCCCCTTCTGTGGTCCTAATATCATTGATCACTTCCTGTGTGACATGGACCCATTGATGGCTCTATCCTGTGCTCCAGCTCCCATAACTGAGTGTATTTTCTATACTCAGAGCTCCCTTGTTCTCTTTTTCACTAGTATATACATTCTTCGATCCTATATCCTGTTGCTAAGAGCTGTTTTTCAGGTCCCTTCTGCAGCTGGTTGGAGAAAAGCCTTCTCTACCTGTGGTTCTCATTTGGTTGTGGTATCTCTTTTCTATGGGACAGTCATGGTAATGTACGTAAGTCCTACATATGGCATCCCAACTTTATGGCAGAAGATCCTCACACTGGTATATTCAGTAATGACTCCTCTTTTTAATCCTCTGATCTATAGTCTTCGTAATAAGGACATGAAACTCGCTCTGAGAAATGTCCTGTTTGGAATGAGAGTTCGTCAAAATTCATGAGCCAAAGATGTGCCATATTTATAAGTTCTAACGAAGAACAAGGTCGAGATGTTGTCAGTTCTTTAGCAGTCTTTTAGTCCTCAGACTGAGAAGTTAGAGGTTGTATATTTTACCTGGAAGTATGCCCAGCTGAAATACGTTTTCAACACTGACTCTTTAAACCTTAATTAACTGGTCATCGACATCCACTAAAAAGTTTCCAAGCCTGTCTTTATTAGAATGATAAAATGGAATTGCTATATGAAATGCCCTCCTGCTGTCATGCCCCATGGTTCACCATTGTATAACTTCTTACTCATAGCAACAAGACAATAAACCCAACTTTGTTCAACTGCAGGTATGTTCCTAGGAGTCTTTGTCTGATGGGAATCAATAGTAGCACAATACCCAGCAAACAGTAAGGCCTCAAACATGTTTTTTAAATATCTCTATCTCAATTTTTTTACTTACAACAATAATATGTGATTGTTGTAACAAACTCAAGCAATTCAGAAGAATTTCCATCTTCACTCCCATATTCACCAACTTTCCTCTCTGCTCCTCAGAGTCAATACATCTAAATCCCTCTCTCTGGTCCTCAACACCCTTCGTAATACATCCCCACCAAATCTATGTCATTTGTTTTCCATTTCTTCCCAACATCAGCCCTCAGTTCTAGTCAGGCCAGTTACTTTATTTATTCCACTCTATCATCTTTTCACCTTTTCTTAGGCTCGCTCTTTCTTTCTTTCTTTCTTTTCTTTCTCTCTTTCTTCCTATCCTTTCTTTCTTTCTATCTTTTTTCTTTCTTTCTTTCTTTCTGTCTTTCTTTTTTTTTTTTTTTTTTTTTTGAGACAAAGTCTCACTCTGTTGCCAGGCTGGAGTGCAGTGGTGTGATCTCAGCTCATTGCAACCTCCGCCTCCAGGGTTCAGGTGATTCTCCTGCCTCAGCCTCCCAAGTAGCTGGGACTACAGGGGCACGCCACCACTCCCAGGTAATTTTTGTATTTTTAGTAGAGATGAGGTTTCACCATGATGGCCAGGATAGTTTCCATCTCTTGACCTCATGATCCACCCACCTTAGCCTCCCAAAGTGCTGGGATTACAGGTGTGACCCACCACGCCTTGATAATTTTTGTATTTTTAGTAGAGACTGTTTCACCAAGCTGGCCAGGGTGGTCTTGAATTCCTGACCTCAGGTGATCCACCTGCTTTGGCCTCCCAAAATGCTGGGATTAGAGGTGTGAGCCACCAGGCCCAGCCTAGGCTTTTCTTTCAACCTCGAGAGCCTCACCTCATCTTCTGTCATGCAACTTGAGAAAGATATTTAACACTTAAATTCTTAAGTTCTTATTTTATAAAATGTGTATAATTCATGCCTTGTAACAATGTCATAAGAATTAAATCTGATCATTTCTGTAAGAGCCATAGCACAGAAAGAGACATATAGGAGATTCTGAGTACACATTGTTCTCTTCTCCTTCCTGTCTTTCAAACCTGACTATGGATACTTTTCTGACTATCTTTTAGATGTTTTGTAATCCTCATGGAAGCCTATATACTTAAAGATGGCTTATTTAAAAGCCAGTTGGGATGGATATATATTTTATATGAATTTATATGTAATTACATATCTCATACATATTTGTATATTTTATATACAAAGTTTATATAAATATGTAAAATATCCTCATATATGTATATATGTATATATAATATGTATGTGTATAGATATATGTATATATAGAGAGATAGATATAGATATAGATTAGATATAGATTTGGCAACCATAAAGGGATTGATTAGACGGCCAACTTTGAGTCAGACTTGTTGTGTCCTGGCTTATCTGCTTACTAGTAGTGTGACCTTCACAAGCAAGTTGCTTAAATACTATGAACTTCATCTGTAAGATAGGGTAATAATAACACCTTAGAATTGTTGGTTTGTTATGACTTAATACTTACAAAGCACTTAGAACGATGCCTGGCAAACAGTAAAGTTCAATAGAGATCAGCTTTAAAAAAATTATTCAACTGTAAAAGATCATGGTAGCTTTCAAAATCAGCTCATATAATTTTTCCATTTAACAGATACATTATGTTCCATTATATGAATGTTTCATCATTTATTCATTACTCTATGATAATATATTATAGCTTATATTTTATAATTAAAACAATGCTATAATTAATATTCTTGAATATGGCCTCTTAGAGCCACATTGATATTCCATAAGTTAGAAGAAGAGTTTATGGAACACTGGAAATGTGCATTTTTAATTACACTAAATACTGGTAAATTGGATGCCCTAAATAGTGTGGGACAAATGGTGCTGGGGCAAGTAGATATCCATAGACAAAATAAAGAAGTTGGATACCTATCTTACACCATTTACAAAAATTAATTCAAAATGGATCAAAGACCTAAATGCAAAAACTAAAATTACAAAACCCTTCACAACCTAGGATTAGGCAGTGGTTTCTTAGGTATGACACATAAAGCACAAAAAACTAAGGAAAAAAATCAGTAAGTTGGACCTTATCAAAATAACAATTTTTGTGCTTCAAAGGATACTATCAAGAAAGTAAAACAGGCCGGGCGCGGTGGCTCACGCCTGTAATCCCAGCACTTTGGGAGGCCGAGGCGGGCGGATCACGATGGTCAGAAGATCGAGACCATCCTGGCTAACATGATGAAACCCCGTCTCTACTAAAAATACAAAAAATTAGCCGGGCGAGGTGGCGGGCGCCTGTAGTCCTAGCTACTCGGGAGGCTGAGGCAGGAGAATGGCCTGAACCTGGGAGGTAGAGTTTGCAGTGAGCCGAGATCGCGCCACTGCACTCCAGCCTGGGCAACAGAGCAAGACTCGTCTCAAAAGAAAGTGAAATGACAACTGCTATGGCTTGAAGGTCCGTGTCCCCTCCCAAATTCATATGTTGAAATCCTAACCCCCAGAACAATAGTGCTGGGAGGTGGGGCCCTTGAATTTGATTAAGTCATGAGAGTGGACCCCTTCTGAATGGAATTAGTGCCCTTATAAAATAGGCCAAAGGAGTTCATTTGCCCCTTCAACCACGTAAAGACACAGCAAGAAGGCACAATTTATGAACTAAGAAATGGACCTTCATCAGACACCAAATCTGTTGGTGCATTGATCTTTGACTTCCCCATCTCCAGAACTGTCAAAAATAAATTTATGTTTTTTATAAATTACCTAGTTTATGGTATTTTCTTATAGCAAACTGAACAAACTAAGACAAGATTTTTAGCCCCTAACATTTAGAGACCAAAAGTACACTAGTAGTGGCCAAGGGCTAGAAGGAGAGGATGAGAAATAACAACTGCTAATGGGTACTCAGTTTCTTTGGGGGTGATAAAAATTTTCTGGAAACAGATAGTGTTGATAGTTGTACAACCTTGTGAATACACTAAAAATTACTGAAATACATGAGTAAATTTTTCATCAGGAAACTGCAGATCAAATTCATATTAAGATATCAACCTCACATATGTTAGCATGACTACTACCAAAAAGACCAAAGATAACCAATGTTGACAAGGATGGGAGTAAAGGGAATACTCCATACTGTCGGTGGGAATGTAAATTAGCACAGCCACTATAGAATACATGGAAGTACCTCAATATATTAAAAATAAAACTACCATATAATCCAGCAATTCCACTTCTTTGTATGTATCCAAAGGAATTGAAATCAGGATCTCAAAGAGATATCTGCACTTCCATGTTCATTTCAGCATTATTCACAATGGCCAAAACATGGAAGCAACCCAAATGTTCATCGATGAATGAACGGATTTTTTAAATGTGGTATAAACACACAATGGAATAGTATTCAGCATTATAAAGGAAAGAAATTCCAGCATTTGCAACAACAGGAATGAATCCGGAGGACATTATGCTAAGTGAAATAAGCCAGATACAGGACAAATACCACATAAATGATGAATGCAAAATAGTTAAATTCATAGAAGCAGAGAGTGGAATGGTGCTTGTCTGGATTAATGGGAGAGTAAAATAGGGAGGTATTAGTCAAAGGGTACAAAGTTTCTGTTATGTAAGGTAAGTCCTAGAGATCTACTATATAGCACAGTGCTTATAGTTAACGATATTGCTTTGTATACTTAAAATTTTGCTGAGAGGGTAGATCTTATGTTAAATGTTCTTATCACAAAATAATAATGATGATCAATAAGTGGATGGGAAGAAACTTTTGAAGTTGATGGATATGTTTACAGGCTAGAATATAGCAATGATTTCACAGATGTATACTTCTCTCCAAACTCAAGTTGTATATATTATATACCTACAAATGTTTGCATGTAACATCATATCTCAATAAAGTACTTTTTGTTCATCGAAGTTTGTTCTCCAAATAAATGAAAAAAAAAACTCAGCTCCGCAAATTTTCTACTGTATGACAAAACCTGGTCTTAACTATCTACCTGTGCTCTACTCACCTCTAATGGCCATTATGCTTCCGTGGTATGCCTAAGAATACACAGGAAAAAACCTCAACCCACCCAAAAGTAATATGAAAAGGAGTATAAGCCAGGTATGGCAGCTCATGCCTGTAATTCCAGCACTTTGGGAAGCCGAGGCAGGAAGATTACTTGAACCCAGGAGTTGAGACCAGCCTAAGAAATATAGTGAGACCCCATCTCCGAAAAAAAAAAAAATGTAAAAATTAACTGGGCATGATACACACGCCTGTAGTCCCAGCTATTTAAGAGGCTGAAGTGGGAGGATCTCTTCAGCCCACAAGTCTGAGGCTTGCAGTAAGCTGTGATCGCACCACTGCACTTCAATCTGGGCAACAGAGCAAGACCCTGTCTCAAGAAAAAAAAAAGAGAGAAAGAAAAGAAAGAAAGGAAAGGGGTATATTGGTTAATAGAATTTTCTAGTTAATTGCTGGCCAGAAAAAAAAAAAAAAACAACTTTGATACTGAGTGTTAAAGCATTCCAGGCTGGGTGCAGTGGCTTTTCCCTGAAAAGGGAAAATCACTTGAGACCAGGAGTTGGAGACCAGCCTGGGCAACATAGCGAGGCCCCTGTCTTTAAAAAAAAAAATTAGCCAGGCATGGTGGCGTGTGCTATCGTTCCAGTAACTTGGGAGGCTGAGGTGGGAGGATCGCTTAACCCTGGGAGATTGAGGCTTCAGTGAGTTGTGTTTATACCATTGTACTCCAGCCAAGGAGACCTTGTCTCAAAAAAAAAAAAAATCTAAAGTCTATTTTCCCACCTTTATACCTTATTATGTTGAAAATAATTTAATCTTTTACCCCACAAGAACTCAGGAAGTGCAACATATCCAGACAAGCAGTGAACAGGCAATCAAATGATGGGGGTGTCCAATCCCAGCTCAACACCAACTAGCTATGTGTCCTTACACAGGACGCCTGACCTCTCTGGTCTCAGCTCCCTTATCTGTAAGATAAGAAAGTTGAACAAAGTGAATTTTCTACGATTGCCTACACCCATGTTTCCTCAAAAATGTAATATGTCTTATGGTACATACAGTGTAAGGGAGGGAAAACAGATAAGTGAAAAACCAATTTTAATTTAGTGTGGGAAATGCTATAACAGAGTAAATACAGAATGCTGTCAGAGCACATGAGAGGAGCACATAACCCAGTTAAGTTCTAAGGTTGTATGGGGAGGTGATGGGGAAATTGTTAAGGAGAAGTAACATCTAAGCTGCTGATACCTACTGGGTGAAAAGGAATTATCTGATGAACTGAGATGGAAGAGAAGGAACAATATTTACAAAAGATCAGAAATGAAAGTGAGTAAGCATTCAGGAAACTAAAATTAGTTCGTTTTGGCTGGAATATGCAGTGTAAGGAAGAAATGTCAAAACATAAGAAAACAGGGGTAAGCATGGGCCAGCTCGCTGAAGGTAATATACATCAAAATGAGAACTTTGGACTTTATCCTAAGACCGACGAGAAATGTTTGAAAGGTTTGACTCAGGAATGATATAATCATTTACATTTTTGAAAGAATAATATGACTACAGGATAAAGAACACACTGAAGAATAAAGGTCAAGGTTTCTTTTGTTGTTGATTTTTCGGACAGGATCTCATTTTGTAGCCCAGGCTGGAGGACAGTGGAATCATCATAGCTCACTGCAGCCTTGACCTCCAGGGCTCGCTCAAGTGATCCTCCCACCTCAACCTCCCGAGTAGACAGTGCTACAGGCACACACCACCACATCCAGCTAACTTTTTGTATTTTTTGTAGAGATGAAGTCTCACTTTGTTGCCAAGGCTGGTCTTGAACTTTCGGGCTCAAGCAATCCTCCTGCCTTGGCCTACCAAAGTGCTGGGATTATAGGCATGAGCCACCATGACTGGCCAAAGAACACACTGGAGAAGAAAGGTCAAGAGTAAATGGAGGGGACAGGTTATAAGAGTATTGCAGCAGACAAAAGAGGATAGGACGGTGACCTAATCTCAGACAGTGTTTCTCAAAGTATGGTCTGCAATGAGAAAAGAACAGAAATTGAGAGAAAGCTTTAGAAACTTTTATAGCAATTCAACATTGTGGTAACATCCAAGCACACGATCAGTGGTCTCTTCTCCTTGAACAAGATATAAATAAGTTTGGGTATTGTAGTACTATCCATTTATACTAGTCATGCACAGTTGAACTGCATTAAAACATAATATTTTAAAGTTGGCTTGTAAACTATAATCCAAACATAAATAAAAATTGAGAAAACATATACTTTATTTTTATAGCTTATTTTCATAATCCTTTTAAATGTTTAATTAGTAGTATAAATTTTGGAAATATAATTTATGTTATTTATTTTTAATCCTAATTTATTTATGACAAAATAAACTTTACTGGACTCTTTTTCTAGAAAAGATACATCCTTTCTGAATGTAGTCATTGTAAAAAACCAAACGATAACAATAAAATGGTTCCCAAGAAATGAAGACTAGTCCATACTAGTTTTACTCAAAAGTGTGAGCCATCATGTGTTTTTAATGACATAGCTATAGTTGAGTGTGAAGTACTAAAACCACAGTGTGTTACTTGGCAGAGATATATTGGCCAATGATGCAATGAAACCATCAAAAATTAAGCATCTTTTGCATACAAAACATAGAACTAAGTTCAAAACCAAAGAATTTTTTAAGCAAACATTACTGAATTAAAAATTTTTTTAAAGTAAAGGCTCATTATTCCATATGAACATATGGAATATGTCCTTATGGAACATATTTGAGCAATATCTCTTAATAATGCTCAAATATGCTCCATAAGAGCTTTATCTCTTAATGCTTTGAGATCTTATATAAAGGCATTTGAGTTGCTAAACCTAAGAATACATATACGATTCTGAGTCATTAAAGATCTATCAAAGATGATTCCCAGCAAATCTTGGATGAATCAGTGGCAATGAAGATAGCTCAACTACTACTTTTTAATGACTCCATAGCTCAATGTGTTAAATAACTAGACCATATGATGGTTGTGCAACAGTATGAATTTGCTTAACACCACCTGAATTGTACACTTAAAGGTGGTTAAGTTGGTAAATTTTCTGCTATATGTATTTTACAACTTAAAAAATGAAAAAAAAACGACTACAGAATAAAATTAGCAAATTATATTCCATCAACTTGGTGAATACACAACTACTGCTAAAATAGCAATTATTTTTGTATATATGCAACCTGCTTTATTTTATTTTTTAATTTTATTTTAGGTTCAGGGGTACATGTACAGGTTTGTTATATAGGTAAATTGCATGTCACAGGAGTTTGGTGTGTATACTGTAATATACAAATGGCAAAAAAAAAAAACATGAAAAGATGCTCAACATCATGTCATTAAAGAAATGCAAATTAAAACTACAATTAATTGCCACTACACACCCATTACAATGGCTAAAATCCAAAAGCCTGACAAAAATAAATGCTGACAAGGATGTAAATTAGCAAATTCTCAATCATTGTTGGTGGGAATGCAAAATGATACAGCCATTCTGGAAGACAGTGTGGCAGTTTCTTATAAAACTAAGTATACACTTAACCATATGGCCAGCAATCATATTTCTAAGTATTTACCCAAGTGATTTTAAAACATGTCCACAGAAAAATCTATATACAAATGTCTATACCAGTTTTATTCATAGTTACTGAAAACTGGAAGGAACTAAAATGTCTTCAACAAGGAAATGGATTAGCTGTAGTATATCTATACAATGGAATATTACTCAGCAACAAGAAGGAATAAGCCACTGAATCATGTAAAAATACCGCCATAGATGATCTTAAATGCATTTTAGAAAGTGAAAGAATAATCTAAAAGACTACATATTGTATGAGTCCATTCATACAATAATATTCTGGCAATAGCAAAGCTATAGGGATAGAAAACATAATAGTAATTGCCAAGGGATAAGAAAGGAGGCCGGGTGCAGTGGCTCACGCCTGTAATCCCAGCACTTTGGGAAGCTGAGGTGGGTGGATGATGAGGTCAAGAGATCGAGACCATACTGGCCAACATGGTGAAACCTCGTCTCTACTAAAAATACAAAAATTAGTTGGGCGTGGTGGCACATACCTGTAGTCCCAGCTACTCAGGAGGCTGAGGCAGAAGAATCACTTGAACCCAGGAGGTGGAGGTTGCAGTGAGCCAAGATCATGCCACTGCACTTCAGCTTGGTGACAGAGTGAGACTCTATCTCCAAAAAAAAAGAAAAAAGAAAGAAAAAAAAAGAAGGGAGTGGCTGACGACAAAGAAAATGCACAGGAAAATTTTAGAGTGAAGGAATTATTTTGTATAGTACTGGGGTGGGTAGCAGATACATAACTCCATGCATGTGTCCAAACCCATGGAACTGTACATCACAAAATGTGAACTTTAATGTATGCTTCTAGAAAAGAATAAAGCAGGATGTAGGGGAATCCAAAGATGGGATAAAGACTGTGACAAATGAATCTAATCATATCACAAATAAGTGACATATCTGCACTGACAGGGATAGGGAAAAGAGGCACTAATCTAAGTAACTTCAAAAAAGGGTGCTTTGATTGGAAATTGTAAGGCTAAAGATAAAAGCAATTGTACATAAATACTGTGCTTTAGTTGGCTGATTTCTTTATAGTGGTGTGGTTAGCAATTCTGAAACTGCATCTGAAACTGCATCTGAAACATCTTCAAAAGTATGCTATGGTTAAACAAATAAGTAAATGATTAGTAGATGGTAGAATCCAGGTTCCTCAGTTTCTGATTGCTGCTGTGATATCATTTGGCTCTGTGTCCCCACCCAAATCTCACATGTTGCATTGTACTTCCTAGTGCTGGGGGAGGGACCTGGTAGGAGGTGATTGGATCATGGAGGGGGCGGTATATTCCCCCTTACTCTTCTCGTAATAGTGAGTTCTCACTAGATCTGATTGTTTGAAAGTGTGTAGCACTTCCCCCTTTGCTGTCTCTCTCTTCTGCCACGTGAAGATGTGCTTGCTTACCCTTTACCCTTTCATCATGATTGTAAGTTTCCTAAGGCTGTCCCAGCCATGCCACCTATACAGCCTGTGGAACTGTGAGTCAGTTAAATCTCTTTTCTTTATAAGTTACCCAGTCTCAGGTAGTTCTTTTTTTTTTTTTTTTTAGATGGAGTCTTGCTCTGTCGCCCAGGCTGGAGTGCAGTCGTGCAATCTCAGCGCACTGCAAGCCCTACCTCCTGGGTTCACACCATACTCCTGCCTCAACCTCCCAAGTAGCTGGGACTACAGGTGCCCGCCACCATGCCCAGCTAATTTTTTGTATTTTTAGTAGAGACAGGGTTTCACCATGTTAGCCAGGATGGACTCGATCTCCTGACCTCATGATCTGCCCACCTCGGCCTCCCAAAGTCCTGGGATTTACAGGCATGAGCCACTGTCCCTGTCTAGGTAGTTCTTTATAGCAGTGTGAGAATGAACTAACACATGCTGCAACAAATTACCACCAATTTAGTGGCTTAAAACAACAAACACTTATTTATTATCCTGTAGTTCTGGAAGTCAGAAGTCCAGAATCAGCCTCACTAAAGTAAGGATGTCCAGGTTGCCACTTGAGGCTCTGGAGAATCTGTTTTCTTTGACTTTGCCAGCTTCTAGAGCCACCTACATCCTTTAGCTAATGGCCTGTTCCTCCATCTTCAAATCTAGCAACATAGGATCTTCTAATCTTAGTATCTCTCTTCTCTCTCTCTCTCCCTCCTTCCATCCCTCCCCTGCCCCCCTTTAGTTATCACATTGCCTTGTTTGTCTTCAACTCTCCTGCCTCCCTGTAATAAGGACTCCTGTAAATACATTGACCCACCCAGATAATTCAGGATAAACTCCCACATTACAATATCTTTAGCCTAATAATATATGTGAAGTCTCTTTTGCCATATGAAGTAACACATCTAAAAGTTACAGAAATTATAATGCAGACATCTTGGGATGGCCATCTTTCAGCAGCCTACCAGCCCACCAAAGAGAGATATTACATAAAGCAAGAAAACAAAGCAAGAATAAACTCTGTGCTACCAGTTAGAGTCAGAGATACCCTTATAAATTCATATTTAGTGTAATATAATATAGAAATAACTATAGAAAATATAGATAAATATAGAAATAACTATAGACATGTGTATATACATGCATAATATATGTATAAAGACATATATCATGTAGTTCTGTCTGCCGAAAGTGCCTAGAAGCAATAAGCACACTCAGCACCCTGATCTTGGTTTTTAAATACCATTCTTCAATAAAAGGTAGTAGAGCTCCTTCAAGAAATGACTGTTTCTAGGGCTGGGACAAGGGAAATACAGAATGAACCCAGAGAATTTTGTAGTACCAAAAAGCACTCAAAACTCAAAAGGATAGAAACACATGAAGGTGATACAAGAGCCAATCTAAAAGAGCTCTCAAGATCAAAGCTGGAACAATTTGAGCAAGAAAATAATAATGTAGTATTGGATTATAATCCAAAGTATGAAATAAATATATGTAAGTACACACTGGTGTTAATAAATGACTGAATAAATAAACAGAAAAAGGGAGACAAGTTTTCCTTACAGATGACTTCCAAATAATATATGTATATTCTCCACCAGGAGATAGAGCTTAATCCCCTTTCCCCAAAGGTGACCTAGACTTAGCGACTTACTTCCTAAGAATATGAGGGAAAAGGGGAAATAGTAACTTTGCAGTGGAGACACATGGCAAACACTACATTGACCAAGTGATGAACACTAACATCACCAGTGATGTCATGTGATAGTGTTTACCTCTGTTATGGTGCTGATATGGTTTGGATTTGTGTCCCCACCCAAATCTCAAGTCATATTGTAATCCCCAATGTTGGAGGTGGAGCCTGGTGGGAGTTGATAAGATCATGCAAGCAGAATTCCCCCTTTGGTGCTGTTCTCATGACAGAGTTTTTATGAGATCTGGTTGTTGAAAAGTGTGTAGCACCTCCGCCCTCTCTCTCTTTCTTCCTTCTGTTCCAACCATCTAAAACATGTCTGCTTCTCCTTTGCTTTCTGCCATGATTGAAAGTTTCCTGAAGCCTGCCCAGAAGCCACGGTTCTTCCTGTGAAGCCTGCAAGACCATGAGCCAATTAAACCTCTTTTATTCATAAATTATGCAGTCTCAGGTATTTCTTTATAGCAGTGCGAAAACTAATACAGATGTATTGAGAAAGGCACTTCTTCTGCATGGTCTCTTTCCCCAGAATCCATAACTACAGTATAATCATGGAGAAAAACATCAAACCCTGAATGGGGATCATTCTACACAATACTCCTCTGGACTGTCAAGGTCATAAAAAAACAAGAAAAGACAGAAACTTTCACAGACTCAGATGGAGAGACATGACATCTAAATGAAATGTTGTATACTGGATCAGAGCCTGAAAGAAAGAAAGGGCATTAATGGAAAATTGGTGAAATCCAAATAAAATTCTGGAATTTAGTTACTATCAACATGCCAGTTAAGTAGTTAGCTTCTTAATGTACCATAGAGAGGGAAATAGAAGTTATTAACAGTGGGGGAAACTGGTAAGGAATATGTGGGGATTCTCTATATTATCTTTGAAATTTTTCTGTAAATATAAAATTATTCCAAAATAAAAAGTTTATTTTTTTTAAAAAAAAAGACTTACCTGATATTTCTGATCACGTGAATGATCTCATTCAAAAATACCAAGGCCAACATTAATTATATTAATGTACTGAAAATGTATATAAATTCAAAACAAAAGACAACTTTTAAAAAGTAAGCTTAAAGTGGTTTACTAGGCCGGGTGTGGTGACTCACACCTGTAATCCCAACACTTTGGGAGGCCAAGGTATACGGATCATTTGAGCTCAAGAGTTCAAAACCACCCTGGCCAGATGGGTGGCCATCTCTACAAAAAAAACCCATCTCTACAAAAAAAAAAAAAATTACCTGGGCATGGTGGCACACATCTGCAGTCCCAGCTACTCAAGAGGCACAAGAGTGGCTTGAACCCAGGAGCCAGAGGTCACAGTGAGTAGAGATCATGCCACTGCACTCCAACCTGGGCGACAGACCAAGACTCTGTTTCAAAAAAACAAACAAACAACAACAAAACAGTGGTTCACTAGTAATGTTAGTCACTTTTATTATTTGAATCCTGAAGATTTATTAAGACTAGTAGAGCAATACTGATGTGTGCCTGAGGGAAATCTTAGCCATTTTTTTATACTTGATATAAGAAAGTCTGATTCACTATTAATGTAACGTTAAAAGTCTCCTCACAAAACTCTTTAACATTACATTTGTCAATGACAGGAAAAGAAGAGCTATGAGACTTAAGGCATAATCATACCCTCAGCACAATCCATAAAAACTGATTTATCCAAGTTCTCATTAACAGAAAGATGTCCAACTACTATTATAGCAAAATATAAAAATCTAGAAAAGGCAATATATACCTTCTACCACTTGTTACCATGTACTTTAAGAAAAGTTCTAATCACTGGTGATTATCTAGAAGTTGAAGAGATCATTACTTGAAGTTTCTATCAGGAATTGTATGAACCAAACCAAGCATAAAAACTAATATTAAAAGTCACATATTTAAAACTTATGCCCAGGCACGGTGGCTCATGCCTGTAATCCCAGCACTTTTGGAGGGCAAGGTGGGCAAATCACTTGGGGTCACAAGTTCAAGAGCAGCCTGGCAATATAGTGAAACCCCGTCTCTACTAATAATACAAACATTAGCCAGGCATAGTGGCGTGCACCTATAGTCCCAGGTACTCGGGGGGCTGAGGCAGGAGAATCACTTGAACCCGGGAGGCAGAGGTTGCAGTGAGCCAAGATCATATCACTGCACTCCAGCCTGGGCCACAGAGCAAGACTATATCTAAATAAATAAATAAATAAACTTACATACATATAAACAAGCTCAGTTTTTATTGAAAATGTGGTCCAAGTAGATGTGGTCAGTGAAAAGAAAAAAAAATGGAAATTATTTTATTTACAAATTTTATAGAAATTTAAAATTTAATACATCTTAATTTTTGTTATGAATTTAATCATATCGTTATATTTTTCTTCTAATATAAAAAGAAGACATTTTTCAATATCTCTATAGAGATGCCTCCAAACCCCTTCTAGTTTACTCCACCATGTCAAACATCATTTGCTTAATGCACTATTTTCTAAGCACTGCCTTAAGGAACAGCAAGTCTGTTCAGTTAATGAGTCTCTATAATATCCTGGTGAAATTAAGTTACTCTAATTCAGTTTCTCCTCCAAGAATTGTTCTTAAAGATGAATACATTTATAGCTTTAAAACTTTATGAACTCAGCTGGGCACAGTGGCTCATGCCTGTAATCCCAGTACTTTGGGAGGCCAAGGTAGGTGGATGATTTGAGGTCAGGAGTTCAAGACCAGCTTGGCCAACATGGTGAGACCCCCCATCTCTACTAAAAATGCAAAAGTTACCTAGGCATGGTGGTGCATGCCTGTAATCCCAGCTATTCAGGAGGCTGAGGTAGGAGAATAACTTGAACCCAGGAGGTGGAGGTTGCAGGGAGCCAAGATTGTGCCACTGCACTCCAGTCTGGGTGACACAGTGAGACTCTGTCTTAAAAAAATAAATAAATAAAAGAAAACTTTATGAACACTCTTGGGAGGTTGATCCTATCCAATACAATTTGACTGTATTATTCTGATTCTGTGCTCTCCTCAGTTCTGTAAACATACTATCCCTGGGCAAGCTTTTTTTCTTTTTTCTTTTTTTTCTTTTTTAGACAAGGTTTCCTTCTGTCACCCAGGCTGGAGTGCAGTGGTGTGATCATTGCTCACTACAGCCTCCAACTGTTAGGCTCATGCAATCCTTCCACTTTAGCTTCCCAAGTTACCGGGATTTCAGGCACACACCGCAATGCCCAGCTAATTTTTTTTTCTATTTTTTCATAGGGACGGGGTCTCCTTATGTTGCCCAGGCTTGTCTTAAACTCCTGAGCTCAAGTAATCCTCCCACCTCAGCCTCCCAAAGTGCTGGGATCACAGGTGTGAGCCACCATGTCCAGTCTTCTATTTTCTCATAACAGTATTTACTACAACCACCAACTCAATGCATCCCTTGGTTTAATAAGATTTTCTCATATTTTTTAGAATAAAATTTGCCATCATTTTGAGGTTTGACTTTGACTGCTTACTTTTTCCTAGGGTCTTGAAAGATACTATTAAGGAAACTACCACACTGGTTATGTTCTAACAGTATGAATAACTAGAAATCCAAATAAATAAGTGGTTTACTAAAAGGCTGGATTAACACAGTTTTATCCTCAATTATATATTTTTCTATAAAACAGGAAAGTATAAACATCAAATATGTGAAAAACTGCATTTAAAAATTAAATCTAAACACTTAAGGAGAATTAGGCACTGTATTCACTAATCTAAATAGAATTTAATCTTTCTTGCATTATATTTTCATGGGTTTAAATAAGAAAGCAATTATTTTCACTTTCTTACTTTGACATAATAACCCCACAAAACAGCCTGGCATAAAAGTACTGACTTGGTGGCAAAAGACCCAGACTTAAGCCTGGGCTTACCATTTACCAGCTCTATGACCTTATTTCTCTTCAAACCGTTGTACGGCTATATCAAATACTAGAGAAGGTATTCCATAAACACTTATGACTTTACCTAGGAAGTAAAGTTCTCCTCTTTGCTCACCAACTTATGAGTGGTGCTACAGCAACAGGCAAATAAGGAAAAGGAAGGGTATAGTTCTCCCTCCCAATAGTTCAACCATCTGGCAGGGCAGATGGTTGACCAGAAACAGAAAATGACCACATCAGAAAAGGAGTACAAAAAGAAGCAAAACTAGAGAAAGTGAAAAGGATAGTGGGTTTACCCCCTCACAGGGATTCCATATATCCTGGGAAGCATTGCTTTGTCCTTATCCACACTGGTCAACTATGTACTCTCCCATTCAGTGGGACCATGCTCTAAAATCTTAACACCCTGGATCTATTTCTATATTTATCTGCTGAGATTCTGGTGTAACCTCCTCTACAGCCATCCTGCCCTGAGCAAAGATAAACAGGACCATGAAGCCTTTTCTGTTTGTTTGTTTGTTTATCCTGTCTATCAATATAAATATGTAAATGCATGAAAAAATGTGAGAATCTAATCTTATAAATCTAAAGTGAGCAGGTATAGAAAAATATGCATTCAGAGAATTATAATCCACAACAGAATAATGTTTATTCATTAAATATTTATTGTGTACTATAAATTGACACTACACTTGAATTAGACACACATTTTGGAAAGATATATTTTCTATCTAGAAGACACCACAGTATTGTAGGAGATCTTTATAGTTTACAAATTCCTTATACATTACATAATGAAAATGTATACATACGATTGCTTTATCCAGAACACAGTTCCCAATAAACACTGATGAAACTATGTATAGACTGAGATTTTCGTGTCTTTCTTGGTTTTTTAAGCAAGTTTATCTATGGGCTAAAAACTGCCCTATCATCCAGTAAAAAGATTACAATTCAACTCTCAACAAGTGTTTCCCAAACAGACCTTAACTGTGACCTGGCCAGAAAGTGTTGGTAATAAAGCACTCAAAGTCAAACCTACTGCATTGCTTGTCCAAGAACAGACTAAACTGGGTACCAAGAATATTCCTTTAATACTATTCATTTGTCAAAACAAAGGTTACAGGCCAAGGACAGTGGCTCACACTTATAATCACAGCACTTTGGGAGATCGAGGCAGAAGGATCACTTGAGCCCAAGAGTTTGAGGCCAGCCTGGTTAACATAGTGAGACCTCATCTCTACTAAGAATTTTTTAAAAATTAGCCAGGCATGGTGGCACATGACTGTAGTCCCAGCTATGTGGGAGGCTGAGGTAGGAGGATTGCTTGAGACCAGGAGCTGATGGGTGCAGAGAGCTATGATCATTCCACTGAACTCTAACCTGAGTAACAGAGCAAGACCCTGTTCCCCCAACCCCCCAAAAAGAGGTTACACGAATATGCTTGGGTCTGCCATAGATATATTTACCCTCTATTGTAGCTTTAGTATCATTCTAAAATCATTTTTAAATATCCATTTTGAAAGGTAATCCACGGAGTAAGGAGTCAACCTGAAAAGGCTACACACTCTGATTCCAACTTTATGACATTCTGAAGAAGGCAAAAGTATAGAAACAGTAAAAAGATAGAGGTTTCTGGCAAGGAAGCCCTGGGAGGCATAAGAAAAAAAAAAATTTTTAATTAAAAAATGAAAAAAGAGAGTGGTTTCCGGGGTGAGGGAGGAGAGGAGATGAGGACAGACAGGCAGAACACACAGGATTTTACAGCAATGGAACGATTCTGTGTGATAGTTTAATAAACACGTCAGGATACATTTCTCAAAACGCATAAAATGCACAACACCAAGAGTGAACTCCAAATAAACCATGGACGTGGAGTGACAATGATGTGTCAATGTAGGCTCATGAATTATAGCAAGTGTGCCACTCTGGGATGGGACACTGATAATGGGGAAGTTTGGGCATAAGGTGGGTGAAGAGGTATATAGAAACCCTCTGTACTTTCTATTCAATATTGCTGTGAACCTGAAACTGCTTTAAAATACAAAGTCTATTTTTAAAATAATTTTTTAACATGTAACCCAATAATAATATTGGCCAAACCTGCACAACTAGATTTACTTTCCTTTGGGCAGTGACAAACAGAAGCAGACAAGGTAAGTTTTCCACAAGGCCTTTTGCTAATAGAGAAGCAGTATGTAGACCAATACGTTGAGGCTCACCTTCCTCAAATGATAAGATTTTTCATCTACTCTTGTCTCCTATCATTCGCCTCCCCGGCTGTGGACACATGAACCAGATACCTAATCTTCTCCCCTCTCTGCCAGCATGAACAAAAAGTTTCAAGCTGAACACAATAGTTGCCAAAGTCTAGAAGATGTTGGCATTATTAAAGCCGTCTCTGCAAAGGCAATGCCCAAAGGAACTCCATTCTCCCAGGCCTAATCCAAAGGCAAAGTTTTTTTAACAGATTAGAAAAGAAAGTTGAAGCAGCAGAGTCACAATAGAACCTAGGGTCCCTGAGAGCCAGTTTAGGGCTCTCTGCAGCAGCTCTGCCTTGGTTGATTAGCAGGAGTTGGAGTCCCCTGAGAGCCAATTAGAGGAGGAAGTCAGGGTGAGGGAGGGAGAAGTGATTCTGTCAACTCCCAATTAAAAGTGAGTGGATCTCACAGCACAGAGGGACAGTGACTCACAGAGGGACTGTTTCATCAGCCAAAGTTCCAATACTAACTCCCTGAACACGAGGAAGGGCAAAGGGAAGGAGTGAAGGAGGAAGGTGAGGTGTCTCACACTCTGGCAAGCTTCCACTTCCTATCTCAAGTGAATAGATCTCTTCATTAGCCGTGAAGGAAACCCCAACGCACTATGAGAGGAATTAGCCAGGGGGCTGCTGACACACAGCCGGACTACCAATTCAGAATCAATCTTGTCAGGTCAGATCCCATGTGACTCATTGTCTTTTGTGTAGAACAATAAAACTTCCATGACTACCCTCCCCTCCATCTCACACTTACAAAATAACTGATGATTTTCAAAACATGTTCACAAACACTACTTGATCAATTTCTACAAAATCACTGAGTTTTTCCAGGTTTGTGTAAGTATTTTCATCTAGCAATTTAAAGAAGTTAATAATGAAGTTCAAGAGATGTTCCTAAAATCACACAGGCAGTGTTATTTGTATAGTTTTAAGCAATATACCACTACGCTTATATAGATAGAATATCTCCGGAAGAAAACAATAACATGGCGTAGTTACTCCAGTAAGGGAAGTAGAGGTCAGGGGTGAAAAGGAAGCTTTTTCTCTGTATAGTTTTTAATAACTTTTCGATTTTACACCATTGTACATATAACTTCCTGAAATAACCGAAAAAGAAAGTTACAATTAGGGAGCAGAAAACTGTAATCCAGTTCTCTTTCCCACTGTACAGCACCATCTCCTATGGGGGTAAGGAGTAAGAACGGTTTGCTTTTTCCTGTATCTTCCCACATATGCCCCATTCCATCACCTCCCTATCCACACAGACGTGTAAAATTTTCTATGAGAACTTTCCCATTATTGCCTGCTCTATGCAAACCTACCAGGAGCTGAGAGTGTGCTGAGAAAATCAACCAAGTCCTAGGAAAATTTAAAAGGTGACTCTGACTTCTACAGAAACTAATCTAACAACACAATTTTCATTTTGAAATTAAAAATAGCATCTTCATCCAAATATCTTCTGAGAATAAATAAATAAATTAACACTTCTTCAGCATAAAAGATCAAGATTAGAAAGAATGAAGGCAACAAACCTGCCAGTACCAGGCACTGTGGTTCCCCAGTACTCAACAGGCTGACAGGTCACTGACAGATGAGGAACAACCTGTCCTAGATATCATTAAAGGAGATTATTGGCTTGATGGAGACACAGGCTCCCACAAAAAGAAAAATGAGAGGATGTCATGGGAATATATTACAGTTTAGAGGAGCAATTTGAAAATGTAAATGAAATGGACAAATTACTATAAAAATACAAAATATTAAAATTGACTCGAGAAAAATTGAATAATTCAAATCAATAAACATCAAAGAATTTAAATCAGTAGTTAACCTTTCTATTTAAAAAATGTGCAGTACTGATGACTTTACAGGTAAATTCTACCCAAAAAAAAGAAACCAATTTTATATAAACTCTTCAAATAATCACACACAGGAAACACTCTTTACTCATTGTATGAGGTGAGCTTATATTCGATACCAAAATCAAAATAGAATACACTAAGCAATAAAAACTAAACTAAAATCGCTTGTCACCCACAGACACATAAACCTAATTAAATGAATACAGCAATGTATAAGAATATATATGTCCTAGGCCGAGTGCAGTGGCTCACACCTGTAATTTCCAGCACTTTGGGCAGCTGAGGTGGGTGAATCACTTGCAGTCAAGAGTTCGAGACCAGCCTGGGCAACATGATGTGAAACCCTATCTCTACTAAAATAAAAAAATTAGCCAGGCATGGTGGTACATGCCTATAATCCCAGCTACTTGGGAGACTGAGGCAGGAAAATAAATCGCTTGAACCTGGGAGGTGGAGGTTGCAGAGAGACAAAATTGTGCCACTGTATTCCAGCCTGCAACAGAGAGAGATCCTGTCTCAGAAAAAAAAAAGAATAAATGTATCTTGACCAAGTAAGGTTTGTAACAAGAACACAAATTTGATTTATTGATTGAAAGTTGAGTACTCTAATTCACTGCATCGACAGGTTAAAGAACAGAAAACAATCATTTGCCATTTCAATAAATACGAAAAAGCATTAGATAAAAAAAGATAAATTAGATAAAATTTAAAATTTTTTATAAAAGCTCATAACAAACTTAGTGTCTAAGAGCAATTGTATGTAAAGCCACATAACAAACATCTTATTTGACAAGAAAATGTTGAAAGTATTTTATTTAAGTACAGAAACAAGACACAGACGCTTGCTATCACCATTTCTATTCAGCATACTAGAGGTCCTAACTAGTACAGGGAAAAAAAACTAAACAAAAGCTAGAACGATTGCAGAAGACCCCAAGTGGTCATTATTTATATACAGAAAATCCAAATGAATCATCAAATTATTAGAATTAAAGAGTTCTAAAAAGGCTGTAGCTACAAAAAAAATAAAATACTAACTGTGTTTCTATTCTGAAGCACAGTTAGAAAATTTAATTCTTAAAAATGATACTACTACAAAGGACACAAACTCATCCTTTTGTATGGCTGCATAGTATTCCATGGTGTATATGTGCCACATTTTCTTAATCCAGTCTGTCACTAATGGACATTTGGGTTGATTCCAAGTCTTTGCTATTGTGAATAGTGCCTCAATGAACATACATGTGCATGTGTCTTTATAGCAGCATGATTTACAATCCTTTGGGTATATACCCAGTAATGGGATGGCTGGGTCATACGGTACTTCTAGTTCTAGATCCTTGAGGAATCGCCATAATGTTTTCCATAATGGTTGAACTAGTTTACAATCCCACCAACAGTGTAAAAGTGTTCCTATTTCTCCACATCCTCTCCAGCACCTGTTGTTTCCTGCTGGAAACCATCATTCTCAGCAAACTATCGCAAGAACAGAAAACCAAACACCGCATGTTCTCACTCATAGGTGGGAACTGAACAATGAGATCACTTGGACTCGGGAAGGGGAACATTACACACCGGGGCCTATTATGCGGGGGGTGGGGGAGGGATTGCATTGGGAGTTATACCTGATATAAATGATGAGTTGATGGGTGCTGAGAAGTTGATGGCTGTAGCACACCAACATGGCACAAGTATACATATGTAACAAACCTGCACGTTATGCACATGTACCCTAGAACTTAAAGTATAATAATAATTTTTAAAAATGATACTACTTACAATAGTAATCCCAGCACTTTGGGAGGCCGAGACGGGCGGATCACGAGGTCAGGAGATCGAGACCATCCTGGCTAACACGGTGAAACCCCGTCTCTACTAACAACACAAAAAACTAGCCGGGCGAGGTGGCGGGCGCCTGTAGTCCCCGCTACTCGGGAGGCTGAGGCAGGAGAATGGCGTAAACCCGGGAGGCGGAGCTTGCAGTGAGCTGAGATCCGGCCACTGCACTCCAGCCCGGGCGACAGAGCAAGACTCCGTCTCAAAAAAAAAAAAAAAAAAAAATAGTAGCAAAAACTATAAAGTGGCTAGGAATAAATCTAATAAAAGCCAAAACAAACTTTCTAGAGAAAGTATACAATTATATCAAAAGACTAAACCAGAAAGAAATAGAAATCCTGAACATATCAATAAAAAGTAGTAAAATTGAATCAGTAATAAAAAGCCTCCCAAGCACAACTAAAAATCCCAGTACTAGACGAATTCACAGCTGAATTCTATGTAATGTACAAATAATAACTGGTACCACTCCTACTGAAACTGCTCCAAAATATCAAGGAGAAAATCTTCCCTAATTCTTTCTATGGAGTCAGTATCTCCTTGATACTAAAGCCAGGTAAGGACACAAATAAAAAAGAAAACTACAGACCAATACCTCTGATGAACATAGATGCAAAAATCCTCAGCAAAATACTAGCAAACCAAATGCAACAGTACATCAAAAAGATGATACATCATGATCAAGTGAGTTCTACTGCAGAGATGCAAGGATGGTTCAGCCTGTGTAAATCAATAAAGATGATTCATCACATAGACATAATTTAAAAACAAAAACCCTATGATCATCTCAACAAATGCGGAAAATAATTTGATAAAATTCAGCCTCCCTTCATGATAAAAACCCTCAACACACTAGACATAGAAGAAACATACCTCAAAATAATAAAGGACATTTTTACCAAACCACAGCCAACATAATACTGAATGGGGAAAAACTGAAAGCAATTCACCTGAGAACTTAAATAAGACAAGGATGCCAACTTCTACCACTTTTATTTAACATAGTATTAGACATCATTGCCAGAGCAACCAGGCAAAAGAACGAAATAAAAGGCATCTGTGTTAGGTTGTTCTTACATTGCTATAAATAAATACCTGAGACTAGGTAATTTATAAACAAAAGAGGTTTACTTGGCTCAGAGGTCTGCAGAGTGCCCCAGCATGCCTCCAGCATCTGCTTCTGGTGAAAGCCTCAGAAACTTTACAATCATGGCAGAATGTAAAGCAGAAGCAGACATGTCATTGGTGAGAGTGAGAGTAAGAAAGAAAGAGAAGTGTCACACTCTTTTAAACAACCGGATTTCATGAGAACTCATTATCTCAATGAAAGCACCAAGTTATTCATGAAAGATCTGCCCTCATGACCCAAACACATCCCACCAGGCCCTACCTACAACATTGGCAATTAAATTTCAATATAAGATGTGATTAGGACAAATATCAAAGCTGTATCTTTCCACCCCTGGCCCCTTAAATCTAACATCCTTCTCACATTCAAAATATAATCATCTGCTCCCAATAGTGCCCAAAAGTCTTAACTCACTCCAGTATCAAATCCAAAGTTCTAAATCTCACCTGAGACTCATC